>NW_006296417.1:4681544-4682150 GCF_000327345.1 Myotis davidii | reverse complement strand
TTCCTTTTTCTGGTAACTTTGAAATTATTCAAAATAGGGGAGGTGGTGGGGGGTGGTCCATCAGGTCTTAAGAATGGTTCATTTCAGGACAATTTCTGAATTGGGTTTGAAAAAAAATTACTCAATCTATTCCACTTAATTTTGGCCCTGGGAGGAAATACATTAAAAATTTTCCGCTCTACAAAAAAAAAAAAGATATGTTTTCCTCCCTAGGACACATAACTTTAAAGGGAAAAATTAATTTCGACTTCAAAATAGAAAATCAGAAATTGCCTATGGACGGGGGTCCATGCATCTTAATGCCATGGGGGAGATATAATATAAACCTGAGACCTTTTGGCCACTTTTAATCACCATTTTGTCAAATGCTTTAAGAAGATAGGTGCTGGGATATATGGAAAATAGTCTTTCAATACCTGAACACACTGCAATTTTTTTTAAATCCTCACCCAAGTATGTATTTTTTCCAATGATGTCCAGAGAAAATGGAAAGGAGGGAGGAGGGGGAGAGAGAGATGGCAGGGAGGAAGAAGGGGGGGTGGAGAGAGAGAGAAATACCGATGTGAGAGAGACACATCAATTGGTTGCCTCCTGCACGTGCCCCGC
>NW_006296417.1:4668257-4681349 GCF_000327345.1 Myotis davidii | reverse complement strand
CCAGTTGAATTTTCTGAATTACACTTCTTTTAAGTATATAAACTAAAAATTGTTTTTATTTTTAAAAATATATTTTTATTTATTTTAGAGAGGGAGAGTGATAGAAACATCAATGATGGGAACCATTGATTGGCTGCTTCCTGCACGAACCCCACTAGGCATGTGCCCTTGCGGATTCGAACCCGGGACCCTTCAGTCCGCAGGTTTGATCTTCCTTGTACACTAGAGACTTTAGAATCCTGCACTGCCCATTCGTTCCATCCATTTGCCACTTGTTTTGTGTATAGACTAGGGGTGGGCAAACTTTTTGACTCGAGGGCCACAATGGATTCTTAAACTGGACCGGAGGGCTGGAACAAAAGCATGGATGGAGTGTTTGTGTGAACTAATATAAATTCAAAGTAAACATCATTACATAAAAGGGTACGGTCTTTTATTTCAATAGTTTTATTCATTTCAAACGGGCCGTAGTTTGCCCACGGCTGGTATAGACGTATGCACATGTTCATGTCGGTATGCACTGACCTACGAGATTCAGCGTGCCTTCCGTGCAATCCCCGCTTTGCCGGGGCCCTGCCTTCCAAGCTTTGCCATTTCTACAGGTGCTTCTCCCACATCTGACCCGGCGGCAATCATCAAGGGAATAACGCACGTTGATATTAGCGGTAAAATGCAAGGAGCTGGGTTACCAGGTACGGGGTGCTTTGTAATTTTGTATGATCACTACTGTAACTATTCCCAGGGATTGTCTGGGGACGTTTTTGGTTTGTTTGTTTTTTCTCACCTGAACGCAAATATGTGAGATTCTAGAAGACATCCGGGGCTAATTATATAATGAAGCCTCGTCTCCAACCCCTCCCATTTAGATCCCTTAGACTTGGTGGAAAGGTATCGCCTAGCAACGGTCAGCTTGAGTCAAACTTGACAGCCAGGTGTCGGTGCCCTTTCTTTTCACGTGGAAAAGCTGTGGTTTGCAAGCAAAAGGCACAAAAGCAGGCGTCGGAGGGAATGGCCCTTGCTTAGAAATAATCTTTAAGACAATGAGCTAAAAAGTGAAGGACGCTAACACCGACGAGCCCAATGCCCAAACCCAAGAGTTCTTATGCAGTCAACGGGGGTTTTGGCTGCTGGGAATGATGGGGAAAATAAGACATTTGGTGGGGGGCGGGGAGGGGGTAGCTAGAAATCTGAATCTGTGCCACTAACCTAATGTACGTTCTTGATAGCCTATCACTAAGTCACTGCCCCTTTCTCTACAATCTGGTCTTATGAGACCGGTTTACCCAAATAGTCCCATTTTACAGAGGCCATAAACCATGAACAATACACAACCCCCCAAGAGGTGGTTATGAGCGCTGGTCCCAGGCCAGGCCTTTAGGTGCGGTCTCATGCTCACGGCCCCCATCGCAATACCCGGAGCTTTTTGCAAAGCCCGAGAAAGATCCAGAGGTCCCATCCATGTTTGAATCTGTGCCACTAACCTAATGTACGTTCTTGACAGCCTATCGCTAAGTCACTGCCCCTGTCTCTACAATCTGGTCTTGCGAGACCGGTTTACCCAAACAGTCCCATTCTACAGAGGCCATAAACCATGAACAATACACAACCCCCCAAGAGGTGGTTATGAGCGCTGGTCCCAGGCCAGGCCTTTAGGTGCGGTCTCATGCTCACGGCCCCCATCGCAATACCCGGAGCTTTTTGCAAAGCCCGAGAAAGATCCAGAGGTCCCATCCATGTTTGGGGGACAAACAAACCAAAGGGTATAAAGATAGAGCTTCCTACATATTGGTTGGCTCAGGATTTGGAGAGAAACAGTCTCTCCTGACTTAGTGTACTAGTACCTGTGAAACATCCTATGTAATAAAGATGTAATATGCAAATGGTTGTTAACGACCAGATCAGGGATCAGCAGGAGGGTGGAGAGCTATAGGAGGGGGCAGGGCAGCAAGCTATGAGGGGGGGAGGGGGAAGGAAGGGGGAGGTGAACTACAGGAGGGCGGGGCAGCAGTCGGTGAGCTACTGGCACATGGACTCGCGCACAGGGCTACTAGTCTGAAAATAAATGGGTTTTTCCTGTACCTCCAAGTATTCCTGTGAATTTTTCGGTCGCCTGGTAAGTTCCGTAACAGGAAAAGCCAGCTTTGGATTGTGTGTGTGTGTGTGTGTGTGTGTGTGTGTGCCTTCTGGGTGTCTGAGATCCAGATGGTCAGCTTTCCCACAAAATGAATCTTGCAAACGCGCCCTCTTCAAAGACTGGAGACACGGGAACCCTCCGCCCATCTACACAGCTGCAAACTTGCCAGTTCCCTGTCGGTTACACCATCCCTGCCCCTAGCAAGCCAGGGGGAAGACTCAACCCAGTCATCGCGAGGTTTTCCCAGCTCTGGGCTGAGGGCAAGGGGTCCCTTATAGCATAAAAGTAAAACTAACTTGCCCTGTGTCCACTAAGCAATGTTTTATGGGAACCCAGAGGCGGGAATTTAAACGTACTCTTTTTGACAATAGCCCTACTTAATCAACTCTGTACCGTTTTTGAGTAAAAATACCCAAAATGAATATTTAAGTTAGATGTGTTTTTTTTTTTCTAATGGGTGTGGTGTGTTTATTGAGAAAAAAAAAATGTGGCTGCCATTCTGAATAAAAAGAATAGAATGAACGAATGTTATATATCCAATGTACCTCTCTGGTTAAAAAAGAGAAAGAGAATATGTAAATGTATCCTGTTCTAAGTCACAAAACTGTGCTGTAAAGAAGTGTTTTTATATTTTGATAATATAAATGGATAGATGCCGTGATGGCTCATCAAGAGCATTGCTCCAGGGGAATGGAACTCTCCGGGGACTTTATCTAATAAAAATCTGATTTTTCACTTTCTTTCTAGAAAGAAAGCATAGACTGTCTAATAGAGGATGGAATATTTCTAATAATAAATGATTGTTTATTTATGTACATATATATATACACACACACATATATATAAACACATATCATTATCGTCTATTATTCAAAATACCATTAAATTCTTAAACAAAACCATTTAAATCGACGTCTATGTATTTTGATGTGCAAACATTTCTGCTTCTGTGCTTGAGTGTGACGAATGAATGCATGCAGGGATCATACATACACACCTATGCACACACATGCGGTTCTCCTCACACTTTGTAGAGCTGTGTGTGTGTGTGTGGTTTTTTTTCTTTTTAATTTAAATAAAAAGGTTAATCCGATGTTCTTAAACCGGTGGCGTTCTAACCTTCCACAGCATGTGTTTATCATGAGTTTCCACCACCCTGAATCGTTTTGACCTAAGGTTACAGCACCGGCTCAGACTATCTCCAAGGGGGTGGAAATGGATGATAAGCAAAAAAAAAACCCACTTCATTCCAGTGTCTCCGGAATATGTAAGACTCTTCAAATCCCCAAGAGGATTTTTCAGCATATCCAGAGGGTGGGTGGGGGGGGGGTGTTCAAAGCCAGAGGGTACTGCCAATCACAGCCCCATGTCACACAGCAAAGAGTCGAGTCCGTCGCCTCCTGCATCCTGAGTTGGCTGCACATTTGGCTGGAGGCATTAGAATACTCGGGGCGTCCCTCAAGGCGGGGCACCATCCAAGGTCAGGTTCAAGTCTTAATTGGAAACACTCACCTCTCACACAAGCCCACGCCCTTCCCATCCCGATGTCACAGAAGAGGGAGAGAAGGGTGGAAGGCAAGATACTTCCTACAACCACAGTCTTAGAACATTCAAGACACCCGCCCACCTCAGCTGGGAGCTCAGTTTAATTCCTGACGCGCATGGGAACGGTGGATCCGGAGAGAGCAGGAGAAATCAAACTCAAGCCTCGCAAGGGCTCTGTGTCGTCGCCACGGCTTCCACACAGGTAAACTGAGGAGGGCGGGAAGCCAGGGAGAGGCCCCCTGCGGGACGGTGGTTCACTATGTCCCTGGTGCAGATGACTCCCCCCAGGGCAGCTCTGACACCACGCGGGTGTGGCCGGCGTCCCTGGAGGAAGGCCAGTTTGACACGGGGATTAAATGGGAAGGAGGGCTCAGCCGCTGTCAGTAGTGACTAAATGAGGGTCATTTATCATACACACCCGTTTGCACAGCACGCTCATGCCCTTCAACTTTTCCTCCTCCTGAAGGCCAGCTTCCCGCCCCATTAAACGTTTAACTCTTGGGTGGCTGGCGATTTTCCAGACTGGCAAACGGATGAATGCATGCGTGTCTACATCCTCCTGCCACCCGCCCCCCCCCCACACCCAACCCACTCTCCCACTCGGCCCCCACCTACCGGAAGATCCACGGAGAAAACTAATTATGCTTTCCTAAGTAGGCAGAGCACTTCTCTGTAGCAGAAGCGGGGACCCTCTGTTGACCTAACACCGAGCACTTCAAGTAAACTGCCAGGAGCCCCCATCAAATCGCCGGGAGTCATTTGGAGTATGAAACGTGTTCAATTATTCAAAGGGCTGAATAAGCATAAACAGGCGATGCCGGGCTGACATTTAATACATCGTATGAGCCGCTCCTGTCCGTGCCCACCGCCCACCGCGGGGCACACCGCGCTGCACGCTCACGAGCGGGCGCACAGAGCGCGTCACCCCCCGTCAAGACTTCTGCTAACCGTTCCCATTTCCAACAATGCGTCCCCAACCTCCACAGCTGTCTTCTAATCTGGAGCCAAGCGTGTTGAGGACTCTCTCCCAACTACGTCCAGAAACGTTCATGTTTTAAGTCATCAAGCATTAGATTATGTCTCCCCTTTCAAAGCCAGTGCGTCGTCTAGCGCTAACATCAAAAGGAACTCGTTCAAAGAAAAACAGAAAAAGATGAAAACCTCTAGACTTGAAACCCTCAGCAAGTCCTACAGTTTGCATTTCCCCAATCTGGAACAAGTCTCCAACAAAATGAATTCTGAAAGGGTTCCCACAGAGGAGGAATTGGTGACAACCCAAAATAGACATGTTGTTTCTATTTCTTCAAAATGGATGTGAGCAAGTCATCCGCTCAGCACATTTTTATTTCGGGTCCCTCATATGTTTACGAATAAGAAGGTAGAACAGAGGATGGTATATAGAGAGGTGAGTCGCAGGGAAGAAGGTACCACCAGCAATGGGCATTCCCAATGACTTAGGTCATATGCGTGTCAGTTACACCCAGAATCACCTACATGCCCCTCCCATGGGTACCACACACAACGGGAAAGGGTCTTGAACCTTTGTTTTGCGGTATAAGCATTAGCAGCAACATTAACCAGGTTTAGCCACTGGAGGGTTAACCAACTCTCAGCCTGTACTCCTGTAAAGATTAAGCTAAACGCCGGGCTGGCCGGCATGGCTCAATGGTTGAGCGTTGACCTATGAACCAGGAGGCCACTGTTCGAATCCCGATTGGGACACATGCAGGCCTGATCCCCATTGTGGGGTCTGCAGGAGGCAACTGTTCGAATCCCGATTGGGACACATGCAGGCCCGATCCCCACTGTGGGGCCTGCAGGAGGCAACTGATCAGTGATTCCCTCTCGTCATTGATGTTTCTATATCTCTCTTCCTTCCTCTCTGAAATCAGTAATATAAATTTTTTAAAAAGATTAAGCTAACAGACACCAATGTGAAGTGCGTCCTCTAGCCCAGGGGTGGGCAAACTTTTTGACTCGAGGGCCACAATGGGTTCTTAAACTGGACCGGAGGGCCGGAACAAAAGCATGGATGGAGTGTTTGTGTGAACTGATATAAATTCAAAGTAAACATCATTACATAAAAGGGTACGGTCTTTTTTTTCAATAGTTTTATTCATTTCAAATGGGCCGGATCCGGCCTGCAGGCTGTAGTTTGCCCACGGCTGCTAGCAGCACTAGATATTTTTGTTGTTTTTCTTTATAATCTATCCAATCGATTATTTTTCCATTTGCCTTGCTGGTTACTAACTTCTACATGTTGTAAGATGGGTTCTTTGTCCTTAAAAATACTTTTTACCTCTGAAAAATTCATCCCAAGTGCAATGCATTTGTCATGCATTTCATCATTCTCAGTATTTTTAATCATCTCTACTAATTATAATTATACATTTTCTTACTGTCATTTACACCGGTTCTGATGAAACCTGATAGAGTTAATATCTTTTTCAAACACCTCCAACTTGTGCCAGGTGCAACAAAAATGCTGTTAACTGCCTAGACTTACATGGCCTTGAATTATTTCTAGAACCATTTTCAGTTGTGGGCGGAGTTCATTTATTTTTGCTCTAGAAGATGGTTTGGCTTATGTCCACGAAAATGTATACGGTGAGAGCTAGTAAGTAGAGTCTGGGTTCAAGTTCATCCAAATTGACTAGAAAGGAATTCTCTCTAGGTGAAGTATATATTATTAGCAAAAGGTCCAAAGGGTTTACTGAATAGTCACAAAGGTCCAACTGAGACTTGGCAAGGAGCTGACCTTCATACCAGCTAAAATGAGGGATTCTTGTTTCTTCGTTTTCCTCTCTCTGTCCTGTCTTCGCAGTCTTCTTTCTTCCTTCCCAACCTCTTCTCCTTCCCACTTCCATTGTTACAAATGCACTCAACTCCACCCCTCCCCTTCTCTCCCTTCCGGCCCCCCCACCGCCCACCTTGTCCCCTTCTCCCTGATCTTCAGCATTCTCACTGTGCCCCCTGATATTTCAATGTTGTTTCTTGCTTACGTATTCTACATGGCTAACCTGTTTACCCCTGCTAGTAAGCAGCTCAATATTCCAATGCTTGGTTGCTCGAAGATGTCATTATCAAGCTTCTTTGTTGGAATAACATCCCGCGACTTAGAATATATTTTTCTACAACATTCAAGGTCTTAATAGTTTACAGAATATCTTATAATATGTTTGCACCTTAGTTTGCTATCTGGCATCTGAAGACCACAGAACTTGAATACATCAAACCAATCCACTACAGTTATTTTTTGTATTAAAATTATTATTTTTCATTTTCTTTTCATCTATTTTTATCGACTTCAGAGAGGAAGGGAGAGGGAGAGAAAGAGAGAAACATCAATGATGAGAGAGAATCATGGATCGAAACATCCATGATGAGAGAGAATCATGGATCAGCTGCCTCCTGCACACCCTCTACTGGGGATTGAGCCCACAACCCAGGCATGTGCCCTGACATAGAATCGAACCGTCACCTCCTGGTTCATAGGTCGATGCTCAACCACTGAGCCATGCCTGCCACACTTAAAATTATATTTAAGTAATTATTACACTATATAGGGCAAATAATGATAAACTTATCCTCTGTTATATTAAATTATGTGATTTATTGACATAATTTGGGGGAACGGTAACCTCAGAGAGCGAAGTATTTTTGCTTTGTTTATCCCCTTGGGTCTGTCCTCTCATTTTTTGCATGCTCAGGGCTGGGCACTGTGTCACTGCTTGTTTTCCTCAACTCTCCATCATAAAAATGATCCTGCGCTGATGAAAACAGTACTTGTTGCTTTTCCTCTTGCACAATGCAAGCCTTGGAGGGCAGGAGCTTTTTGATGCCCCATTTACTGACCATTCAATATGGCGGCATGACCTGTAAAATGTGTACTCCAGTATACAGCTCACAGGAAACGTTCATTCACGATTTTTATCCAGGAATTGATGGTCAAACAGTGGTAGAAGGCAGGGCAGGCTCGGGGCTGGGCTGCGAAAGGTGTGGAAGAATGAAAGAGCCAAGTCCTACCTGAAGCATGACCCATCCATTCCTGAAAGCCCGTACATGGCTAACTTGGAAGGGGCTTAGGGTCAAGAGCAGGTAAAGCCAGATTCGGGGTGAGGGCGGAGGGGAGGGGGACAGTAGAGGATCCCTGTGACACTTAGAGCAAGGAAATGGCAAGCTATGACGATGTGTGTTTTAGGGGAAGAGCTTTGGCAGCACGTGGAAGGTTGGAAGGTGGAGGGCTGGGGATGAGGATTTTATCTGAGCCAGAGGCCAAGGGGATGGAGGCAGGGGCGAGGGTTGACAGCCATGTTGACCGAACCTATCAAAATCAATACATTCTGATAAACCACAATCCCTGCCTTTCCGTTAGAGAAAGACGCCATTACTCTCGGCCTTTAGGAAGAAGGAAACGTGGTTTGCACGGTGTTGTTGAAACCTGCTGGGAATACGTGTCAGGGATAAATGAGACTGTGGCTAGGCCGGGAGCTGGGGTTCTCCCACCCTCACCCCCGCTTCCTCCAGCGCCTCTTGCAGTGGGAAATTTTTCTAGCTTTGGAACAATCTCAGATTCTAATGACTCGGGCCCGGCAGACAATTCTCTGCTGCTCGTCTGATCAATTAAAACAAACAACTTCCACAATCCATACAGTGAGTTCACAGCACAGAAATCAAAAAGATATCCCAAGAGGAACGGTAGAAACTCTATTACTGAGTTTATTAAAAAGCGGACCAGACAGATCCTTTGCGGTTTCCTGCAGGGACCAGACCAGCGCTGGGAGGAGTGCAAGGGCGGTTTTCTGATACAGAGTGAAAGCTGTCAGGGAGGTGCCCGCAGCTCTTTGCTCCCCGAGCAAAGCTGGCTGGAACCACTCTGGCATCCACATGGGCACGGCTGCCTTCTCTAAAATGCATACACAGGCCGCCCTAGCCGTTGTTGCTCAGTGGCTAGTGCATTGGCCTGCAGACTGAAGGGACCCAGGTTCGATTCCGGTCAAGGGCACATGCCCAGGCTGGAATGCTATTCCTCTCCTAGAATTCTACAGCCCTAACTGGTTCAGCTCAGTGGATAGAGCGTCAGTCTGCGGACTCAAGGGTCCCAGGTTCGATTCCGGTCAAGGGCATGTACCTTGGTTGCAGGCACATCCCCAGTAGGGAGTGTGCAGGAGGCAGCTGATGGATGTTTCTCTCTCATCGATGTTTCTAACTCTCTATCCCTCTCCCTTCCTCTCTGTAAAAAAATCAATAAAATATATTTTTTTTAAAAAAAAGAATTCTACAGTCATTTCCTTCTCTTAAAAAAAAAGTTATTCTCGCCCTAGCAGTTTGGCTCAGTGGTTAGAATGTCAGCCCATGGACTGAAGAGTCTTGGGTTTGATTTAGATCAAGGGCACACACCTCAGTTGCAGGCTCCATCCCCATCCTGGTTGGGGCACAGAGGCAACCAATCCATGTGTGTCTCTCTCTCACATCGATGTTTCTCTCTCTCTCTCTCTCTCTCTCTCTCTCTCTCTCTCTCTCTCTCCCCCCACCCCTACCCCTTTCCACTCTCTTTGGGGGAAAAAAGTAATTCTTGATTTTAATTCTTCATTATTGATTCTTTGAACTCAGTCCTATGTGGCCAACAGAGAACAGCAAAGCATCCCCACCCACCCTAGCGGGAAGGGTCATCTTCCCTCTGGACCATGACTTTTGGTTGAAACTCCTCGCTCCCAGGACCCATGACTTCTCGACCATTAGTTTGGGATTTTGTTTCTTAATAAGTCAAGGTATCTCAAGTTTCTGACCACCCATCAGGTTCTTGCTGGGACTAGCTGTGCCCACTCATTCATTCACCAGGTGCTCTTCTCCGTTCCGCCGGGAAGGGTCTCTGCACCCTTGAGGGCAGACTGCATGCCCTTCTCCTCTTGTATGTGTGCCCAGGCACCTGCCAGGGACTTGCGTTAAATGCCAATTTGCCTCTAAATATGTTAAAATAGGGGGAGGGGGCTTCAGGTCGTCAAAAATTAAATGCACAAATAATTCAGGTAAAGTTTTTGTTTGAGAAGTTAGCTCCTCAAAGGCCACATTTCAACACCAAGCTCACTCCATTGTGAGCAGAGAAAATGACAATTTAATTATCCCCCTATTGTCAATTAGGCACCTGTGACCTGTATTTTTTTTGACTTGAAGAAAACATGTAAAGCCAAGTTGAAGCTTAGTGACTGGGGGAATCTGAGTTGTTACGAATTAAAGAGAGAGAACTCATGCTTATAATCCTACCAGGTTATAACAATTTGTCTGTTGGTTAAATGCGGTGTCAAACTTACATGGCAATTTCTTTTAAGTCTCTCTTTAATTTTAACAATAAAAGAGATTGGCGTTTTGATCCAACATTTCCAGCTATAACAGTGCAATGTTTTCAGAAGTCATTTGATCATTTATTTTGTAGTGCTTTTTTTTTTTTTTTTGGATTCCCTTTGATGTCTCAGGTTGATTCTTCAAACAGAAATTCAAATTAAATTTAAATGAGACAATCTGATTTCCCAGACCTGAGAGAGTTTTCACAAATATGAAAGAGATGATGAGGCAGCAGCCCAGTTGTTCAGCGGGAAGGGGCTGGAGGAAGAAGGTTGTAGGGGAGAGGATAAAAAAGGCTATCAGCTACAGTGAGTAGAAGACTCAGCCTAAAGCGCTGAGTGCAAGGCCCCAGGGCACTCTCCATTGAGTGCTGGAGCCTATGTGCTCAACAGAGATCCCAGGGTCATAAATCCCTAATACCTCCTGCTGTTCTAGAACCAGCTATGGTCTTTCATGCTTCAAAAAAAAAGTGACTTGTCTAATGAACTCACAGAAAGTACCACGACCTGCTGCTTAGACCCATGTAAAACAAAGGAACATCCATTGTTCCAGGCTTGGCCAGCTGTGTTTTCTTACGCAACCACTTTGTAGTAGATTAAGCATGCAAACCTTTTGCTACTCCTCTCATTGAGATGTGGAGTTTAACTACCCATCCCTGAAATCCGAATTGGCCTTAGTGAGCTGTGGCAGAAGTATGACTTTCAAGCTAGTTAGAAGGAGGTTTCCGCCTTAGTCACATGGGGCATTTTTTCTGGAAGAAACCAGGTATCACTGGGGGAAAAATTCAACTCCCAAAGGCTGCCATGCTGTGAGAAAACTCGAGCTACCCACGTGGGAAAGTCCCATGGAGAAAGACGGATGCCTGGCCAGTCCCACCTGCTCCAGCCATCCCAGCTAAGCTGCTAGTCGAGGGGGGAAGTCATAGTGGACACAACATAGGAAAGAACTGAGGTATCCAACTAATGCCAGAAATGAGGCCTCGGACATCTGGTCCCAGTCAAGTCATCCCATCCATATCTCCTCCTTCAAGCCTCCCCAGATGAGACCATAGTCACTGTGGTACAGAGAGGCGCCATCTCTGTAGAATTCTACCCCCAACTTTCTGACCCACCACATCTTGAGCATAACAAAATGCTTGTTGTTTTAAGTCACTAAGTAACACATAGAGAAGCAGAATACACTTGACAATCGACAAGCAGAACACGCTAAGTTCACCAGGCCTCCATTCCCTCTCAAAAAAAGTGAAGGCAAGGATGCCTACCATAGTAGGCACTCACAGCTGCTCATAGCATCCTCTCTTCCCCTCTGGCTGAGCTCACGTTGCCCAGCCAAAAGACTACATTCTGCAAACTCCCTTGTAGGTAGAGGAGACTAACTATGAGACTAAATTCTGGCCAAAGAGATACAAGAGGAAGCCACAGATTACACACCTGGGCAATACTCTTAAAAGAGAGAGGATGTGGCCTTTATTTCACCCCATTTGTCTTGCATAGAATAAGATATGATAGCTGGAGCTCAAGCAGCTATCTTAAACCAGGAGGAGATATGCTAAGAATAGTGGAACATCAACATAGAAGGATGCCTATGGAGCCGTCATATTTACTACTCTTCTAAATGTGTTTCCAGGAATGAGAAATAAATCCTTATCTTGTACGAGTGATTGCTATTTTGTGATAGAGGAGTCTATCATATGTAGTCACACCTAATGCTAACAGATGCATCTATCTCACAGGGCACATATGTTTCTCTATGTCCACTGTTATACCAGCATCTGGCATAAAGGAGACACTCAAAAGACGTTTGTTGAATGGGCGGTTGGTTGGATGGATGGATGGATGGATGGATGGAAGGAAGGAAGGAAGGAAGGAAGGAAGGAAGGAAGGAAGGAAGGAAGGAAGGAAGGAAGGAAGGAAGGAAGGAAGGAAGGAAGGAAGGAAGGAAGGAAGGAAGGAAGGAAGGAAGGAAGGAAGGAAGGAAGGAAGGAAGGAAGGAAGGAAGGAAGGAAGGAAGGAAGGAAGGAAGGAAGGAAGGAAGGAAGGAAGGAAGGAAGGAAGGAAGGAAGGAAGGAAGGAAGGAAGGAAGGAAGGAAGGAAGGAAGGAAGGAAGGAAGGAAGGAAGGAAGGATGGATGGATGGAAGGATGGGAGGATGATGGATGGAAGGATGGGTGGATGGATGATGGATGAATATATGTCTATTACTACCTTCACTTACATGGACCAATGTACCACAAAACATCTGAGATTTGCCGAGAATTGGTGGTCACTGTCATAGACTCCAATGTCCATCGGCCCTTAATTGCTCCGGAATCCCAGTGCCGCTCTGAAACGTTTGTCCGTGCCTACTTCTTGCGCCTGTTTCTCTAGTTTCCTGTCCACTCTCTTTTCCAGGTCCTCCAGAGCTGCTCTGGTAATGGACACTCTTTAAACAGCAAGATCACAGCATGTACATTCTAGTTAAACACACCCTCTCCATTAAAAGATGTCCGGGACTAAACCAGTGATTGCTGCCCACCCCTAAGTGTGCAATCTAAAAAAACAGTATTATAAAAAAAATAAAAACAACAATAAAAGAGTATTCTACTCACTGGCAGTCATCTGGAGGGCAAATCATGGACAGGGGTGTGCAAGTGACGAAGTTGAAAAATAAGGTTGCCTTCCAAGGGTTAAACTAATTAAATCAGTGCATAATAGGAGGTGACAGAAATGACTTTGAGGCTCATGGGAAAGTCACTTCACTGCTGCATGGTTAGTAATATTAACACATCTGTGAGGAAGAATGTGTCAGCAGGAGGAGGTCCAAACAGAAATTGGAGTGTGTGAGTCTGTGGGGGCAGGCGGGGGAGGGAATATGTGCACGCTTCTCCAACAGTGTCCGGCAGCCATTTTAATTACTTGTTTAATGCTTGATTTATGCCAACTGTAATACTTAGATTGACTGACCCAGAGTGGTCTTCACACCGAGCAGGCATCAAAGCCCTCACCCAGAGAAGAGACCGCTGGGCCCACCCCCCCAGTTTCCCATGCAACAGGTCGGGGGCACCCAAGAACTCTGCACGTCTATGGCTCCCAG
>NW_006296417.1:4658937-4668230 GCF_000327345.1 Myotis davidii | reverse complement strand
AATGCCACTTGGAGGATCGCTTGGCGTCATGGGATGTTCCTCCAAGGCCCTGGCAAAGCCCAAAGCAGCAGCTCCACTGCAGTCGGATTTCAGAGAGTTTAAATGAAATCCCCCTTCCCAGCCACCATGGACACCACACGTGTGAGAACGGACATAAATCAAACACAAAAGGACTTGCAGGCCCTATAAAATGTGAAGCACTTACAGGCTTAGCATTTCAATTTCAACCTCTATAAGACTGATTATTTCACCCCAAGCACTGAGCCTATCACCGTGATTGCTGCCACCTGGTACGTAGTAAAATCTAGATATTGGCAGGCAAAATATTTAGAGTATCCATCAGTATAAGTCAGTGATGGCGGACCTATGGCACGTGTGTCAGAGGTGACACTCGAACTCATTCTTTTGGTTGATTTTTCTGTGTTAAATGGCATTTAAATATATAAAATAAATATCAAAAATAGAAGTCTGTGTTTTACTATGGTTGCAAAGATCAAAAAATTTCTATATGTGACACGGCACCAGAATTAAGTTAGGGTTTTTCAAAATGCTGACACGCCGAGCTCAAAAGGTTTGCCATCACTGGTATAAGTAGTAGAGAGAGTACTCCAAAAATTTTAAGCTAGTTAGATATGCTTTTTTAAAATATATTTTATTGATTTTTTTACAGAGAGGAAGTGAGAGATATAGAGAGTGAGAAACATCGATGAGAGAGAAACATCGACCAGCTGCCTCCTGCACACCTCCCACTGGGGATGTGCCCACAACCCAGGTACATGCCCTTGACCGGAATCAAACCCGGGACCCTTCAGTCCGCAAGCCGACGCTCTATCCACTGAGCCAAACCGGTTTTGGCTAGATATGCTTTTAGCACACCCAAAAATTTACCTGTGATAGATAGTTGTATTATTTACTATTTATTAATTATTAGTTAATTTTATTAGTTTGTATTATTTCATGTTGTATTCATTTACTACTTACGGTTAGTTTATTATTTATATAACCAAAGGATTATTATAATACCTGACACCCATGTTTCAGACATTGTACAAATCTTACTCCTGTCCACAACCTAATTTCCATTTTGTAGCTACAGAAACTGAGGACCAGAGAGGTTAAGTGACTTGCCCAAAGTCTCACAGCTTTTAAGTGGCAGACCTGTGTTCCAATGCTGGCAGCCTGGCTCAAACATCCATGCTATTAATGGCCGTAGAGTACAATAATTCAATAAATTGGGAGAAGTGCTTGTGAGCATCAATTAGTCACTAGGTACTAATCCTTGTTTAAGGATTGCTTTTAAAATTCACACTTGGCGAGACCGTTTTATAAAATAAAACAAGCTGTAAACGGGCCTTATTCATATTCAGCATTATCTGTTATCAATTGCTCTTTAATATCACTTCGATGGTTTTATCTGCCTAGATGAATTCCTTTGCTTTTCTTTTTTTTTTTCCCCCCAGAGGACATGTTGACTCTAGCTAAGTCAATCTCCCCTGACCTAAATATATTTAATCATAATTTGTGTTATTACCATATAAAGCAAACATTTATGGAATTGTACGGCTATGAGGTAAAGCCCTTAATTCAAGCATGTCAAACTCAAAGGCTAACACGGGCCAAATAAATGAGGCATGCGGCCCTGGGCCCACGAGTTTGACATGCTTGCCTTAATTAATCCTCACCACACGTAGCCGCAGGGGTAAGATGCAATATAATGTCAGTTTGCCAATAGGAAATGTGAAGATTTCAGAGTTCAGAATGACGTCCTGAGATCATACGGCTGGTAAGTGGTACAACTGAGTTCTAAACCCACCCTCTCCTCTGACACAGAGGTGCAAGCCTCTCCCCATCACCGCTGGGAACCACACACAGAGGCTTCGGAGAGGCAAAACCGGGGCCGAGGGGTACCCTAGAGGAGAGAGAGGGCACTGGTTCTGCCTGTATCCCCTCTTCCTTCTGGGGCCGCTGCAACCTGATGCCCAGAGCATCTTTCTCTAGAATCCACTGTCTGGTGGTTAACAAAGCAGCAATTCATATGCGCTCTGAGGTCTAGCCCAAACCCAAGCTTATGTCTCCCCTTCTGGGCTGTTACGGAAGCCATCTCCCGTGGTCTTGACCTCCTTCCCTACTCACTCAGATAGATCACCTCCATCCATGACTCATCCCTCCCACCTTCCTTTCCCCAACACGCTGGCTCTGCAGACCCTGGCTAACCCTGCATTCCAGCAGCACATGGAGGCATACCATAAGCTCCATTACCTCCCTGACCGGTTTGGCTCAGTGGGTAGAGCGTCGGCCTGTGGACTGAAGAGTCCCAGGTTCAATTCCGGTCAAGGGCATGTACCTTGGTGGCAGGCACATCCCCAGTGGGGAGTGTGCAGGAGGCAGCTGATGGATGTTTCTCTCTCATCGATGTTTCTAACTCTCTATCCCTCTCCCTTCCTCTCTGTAAAAAATCAATAAAATATATATTTTTTTTGAAAAAAGCTCCATTACTTTGCAATGATTCAAATATGGCTTTGCATTTTTCTCTCCTTTTTATCTATCGGTCTTTCTTCCAAACATATTAGTAAATTCTTCCATGAGTGAGGGCCTAACCTCCCCCCCCCTTTTTTTTAACCCCTAAGTCTCAATGAATTTAGCAGTAAATAACTGTACATTTTTAAAGGAAGGGCTGCCATTTCCCGTTCATTTCTTCTTTTACATGGAGTTGAGCTATATTCCAGTTTCTACCAAAGAGAAGCTAACACACTAACATTTGTTAACATGTGCTGACTTAAAAATATATATTTTAAAAAGTTGATATTTAGAGAAAGAGGAAGGGAGAGAGAGAGAGAGAGAGAGAGCGAGAGTGAGAGAGAAACATCAATGAGAGAGAAATATCAACATTGACGACTGGCTGCCTCCTGGATGCCCCATACTGGGGATGGAGCCTGCAACCCAGGCATGTGCCCTTACTGGGAATCAAACCAATGACCTCTTGGTGCAAGGATGGACACTCAACCATTGAGCTACAACCGACTGGGCCACAATGTGCTGATTTTGAAAGCAAGCTGGAAGAATGATGCCAAGCGTCCATTTCTGCATCACCACGGAGGTCCCTGGACAGGCGTCTAAACGAGGTATCTGAGATTCTAAATGCGTCCAAGGATCTGTTTTGCCCTCTGGAAGGTCTATGTTTCTGTCCTGTTTGGTGTGTTTTTTTTCCACGAAGGTCATGAAGGACCAAAGTGAAGACGGGGCTGAGGGTTGACTAGTGGGAGGAGGAGGAAGGGGGTAAAAAAAGGACTTTTCATGTCGACATTCAGATCGGCTGGACGGAATGTACAGGCGGCGGGGACTCCACCCGCTGGGGTCTGTGACGGCAGAGGAAGCAGCTGTTTTGTGGTTGTGGGAACAAAGGAAGTGTCAGGCCGGAAGGAGGGCAGGAAGCCACTCCTCCTCCCCGCCAGTGTCTGTCCCAACTGTTCCTCCTCATACCCGACCTGTGGGCCCTTCACTCCATGTTCCCTGAGACAAGTTAACGTGGTCAAAGAAGAAAAGGACAAACACAATTTTGGGGAACTAGTGGTTGCTGCTTCCGCCAGCTCCAATCCCCACCCGGCTGCCTCCTGGACGTCTCCCCCACCCCCCTCCCTGGCAGCAGGCCCTGAAACATTTCCAGACCAGCACCCCACTGTGGGAACGACATTTCTGTTCATTAGAGACATTGCATTTTCAACTCTCTGCCTCCCGCGTACAGCTTTAGCTTTCGCCCACACAAACGCCTCTCGCTCTCTTCTGCTTCCCCTTTCTCTCGCTCAACATAATAAAAAATTATGTTAACGTATCAAGTAATTAGAGCCCTTCATGGGTGAACTCACCCATTGAGAGGAATTCTCTCGCGTTTATGAAAAGGTGGCTCCATCACAACCTCAATTTTTTTCAAAACACATGATTTTCTGATTTTTGGCAGTAAGAGAACTAATTTTGTTCCAATACAATATGTGTGGTTATTTTCCCTCTTTTTCCTTAGTAGCTTTATCTTTTTAAAGCTACATTTGGGAGAAAAATCCCACTGACCAGAACAAGTCAGAGAGACGTTAAACAGATACCAATATTTAAATTTTTCTTTTTGTCTCCAATTTGTCATTTGTGTTTCTGACAAATAGAGTGAGAAGCCAGAACTAGAGAAAGTGAGAAGAGTCGATGATAGGAAACTAGTAGAGTTGCCACTTTTTTATTTTTTTTTAATTGCCTCCCTGTTACTTGAAAGGGGGTGGGGGGATCCTAGACAACGCACTCAAGTGCATGTCTGCTAATCGAGTGGTGATGTGTTTGACTTTAATCTGTGCAACCAGCCCCCTCACGTGCCCTGTGCAGATGCCAGGTCCTCTTAACATCAGTATCCACTGTCCTCATTCTCATCCTCCGAACACGTTCCCGGGGGCAGGCTTGTAACCAGCCAGGACAGGGAAGCAGGCCTGAATTCAGGCGAAAGCTAACGGTGCTTGTGCCCAAAGATTTAGGCAATTTTTTTCTTTCAATGAGGTGCTTCCGTCCTCCTGGCTTCGAGCTTGCCCCTAAAGGAAGGTTGTGTTTAGGAAGTAACCGTGGAGAAAAGCCGTGGTCAGAGCCGAATGTGTCCACGTCAGGGCCAATTTCAGTCCTGTCTCCTGGAGGGGAGAGGGCACTGTGTGTCATTTCCTTTCCTTGTGAAAGAAAGTGAGGGGGCCAGGTCTTTCATCAGTCTTGCTGCTGAGGAACCCAGGTGGCCATTCAAGCGAATCCCTCGATGACAGTCATGAGAATGCTGGCTACAGGAGGCTGGGTGTGGAGCTGTCCACTAAAGGGCCCCGAGGGATGGAGTCCATCTTGGCATCCAGGCAATGATCAGGATTCAAGAACACACATGTTGAGAAAGTCACCTCCTTCCTCATAGGTGGATCTGACGATTCCCCTCTTTGCTTAAGGGTCATGTCTCTTAAAGGCAAGGATACCCATCCTTAGCCAATCCTATATAATAAAAGGCTAATATGCAAATGGTTGTTACGCCCTCACGCATAATGACTGGTCAGCAGGAGGCTGCTTCCACAGGTGAGCATGGGTGGGTGGTGGAGTGGGGCTGCATGCGCAACCGGTCTATCCACTGAGCTAAACCGGTTCGGGCACAATATCTATTTATAGACTGTATAGGAGGCCCTTTAGAACCATAAGAAATGCAAAAAAATTCACTGTTAATAACTCATTCTTGAATTGCCCTCCTTAAACATCAAATTGCCCCCCTGTGGTGGGGGGGGGGTGCCCCATGTTGGGAACCACTGGGTTAGAGAGAAGAGGGAAGAAAGACAATAGGGGTACAGAGAAACCTGTGTAGAGAAGCCAGAGCAGAAGTTTAAAGAGGAAAATACATAAATTTCCCCTTTCCACTCTCCCTTTTTTCCATGATTGTTTTTTTTTTCTGTGTTCTTTAGATTTTATATCAAATATATATATATATCCTATATAATGAAAGGCTAATATGCAAATGGTTGTCACGCCCTCACGCATAATGACCGGTCAGCAGGAGGCTGCTTGGGCAGGTGAGCACGGGTGGGTGGGGCTGCATGAAACTACGTCTTTTTCTTTTCCTTGGATAGCAATAATTAGTTGTGTCCAAAAGACTGCTCAGATGACAATGTGGTGGCAATGAGGAAAAGTTGGAGAATAAACTGTCATTATTCGAACGGTCATCTGATCAGGTTTTCTTTTCCCTGTCACCGTTGAAATGATTCATGAAGTTATCTGTGGGTGTCTGCTGAAGAGGTTACTTAACATGTCTTAAAGCCCCTTTTTTTTCTTATGCTTTTCCATTTCCAGTATACAACAGTTGGTGATTTTTTTTTAAATGTTCAGTTTGGTTTAGATAGAAACATAGGCCAGTTAAGCTAATTTAAACTCCACGGTCACTTGCTCCTGACATCAACCATCTTCAAAAGTAGCAGCTTTCTTAGGTAGCCAAGATTCGTGCCATGACACCTAGCAACGCATTTCCTAAGTAAGTTCCTTAGAGCAGTAAACACGCTCTCAGAAAAAGAGATTCATGGTTTTTAAAAATATATGGAGAACAGCAATAGGTATATCTTCCACTGAGAAATCACCCGGGCCCTAGCCAGGTAGCTCAGTTGGGTAGAGTGCATCTGGATACATCAAGATTTCGGGGTCATTTCTGGGTTAGGGCATACATCTGAAGCAACTAATGAAGCATAAATAAGTGAAACAACAAATTGATGTTTCTCTCTTTCTCTCTCTCTCCATTTCTCTCTCGAAAATCAATGAATATTTTTTTTAGAAAAATACAAATCACATGTTGCTTTGCATATTAAAGGTTCTGGGAAGTTCCACATTTAATACAATTCTCTGACTCCATTTAATTCGGCATGTCCCAAACTTATTTTCCCCATGGTCTCTTTATTTGCCTTTGAGATCTGTGTGTCCCAGAAAACACGTTGGGAAATGTTGATTTAGCTGATGTGTACATAGTTATATAACTATGATCCACTGTCTTCCTCCAAACAAGAAAACATAATAACCTGAATAAGAACTGCATTAAGGGCAAGTGTTCTGAAAACTAGAATACCATTTTTTTTTTTACCATGGAGGGAAATCATAGCTTTAAAGCAGGGTTCTGAGAAAATATACCTTGAAAATATTTTAGAGGGGAGTACTCTAACATAATTTAATGTTAATTCTCCACACCCATCACATATACCTCTCCAGCTCCTACACCTTGCTCTGTAATCCCGGATTCAAACAAGTTCTGCAACAGGAGAGTTTGAGGTGGCAGATGGAAGAGGCAATTTATAATCCCTACACATGGAGTTCAGTATTTGGGATGCATGTACTGGTTGGGAAGGTCAAGTTACAAGGTTGTGTCTGTGAGCAAGGCACAGGGTGGTCTTTGAATGGCAGGGAATTCGTTTCCCTTTTATCCTTTATTATAAAGGGGATCAGGTGTTTGCCCGTAAGAATTTCACTCGAAGCAACATGCAGTTCTATTCTGGAATATGCCCGTAGACTACAGACATGTCTGTTTAAATAAACATAAAACCGTGACTATCCTATAGCCAATGAGACAGTGGCACTTAGGAACAGCGGCTAACAAAATCCACTCACTTTTTCCCCCTCCTGAATGAACAACTCAACTTTGAGATTATCCAGAGTTTCCAAGAATAAAGAAGAACTCATCCCATAAATTCTGATATTTACTTACGTTCCTAGGTACAGTTTGGTTTTGTGTATTTTTGTGTGTTTTTTTAATTGATTTCAGAGAGGAAGGAAGAGAGATAGAAACATCAATATTGAGAAACATCAGTGATGAGAGAGAATCATTGATTGGCTGCCTCCTGCATATCCATTATTCGAGGGGATCGAGCCTGCAACCCGGGCATGTGGGCCAGGCCAGAATTGAACCCGGGACCCTTTAGTCCGTAGGCCAATGCTCTATCCACTGAGCCAAACCAGCTAGGGCTAGATACAGTCTTTAATTTGTACGCTGTTAAATAGCCTGTGAAAGAGGGGTTATGTTTTGTTTTTTCTTTTGTTCTTTTTTTTGTTTTTGTCAAAATACTTTGAGTATTGTCTCTGAAATAGCACAGAACTAAAGAATCCAGGCCAGCCTTCCTTGCTGGGAATAATATGTATTCTTTACTTTTCAGCGTTTGGTTGTTCCCTCGTAGGACTGGAGGGGAATTATTAGTTGCACTAGGCTGGGCGTTCTGGCATCTACTTATTTTGAAACCTTTCATTTGTAGCGACAGCTGCAAGGTGTACCTTCAAGGATGTTGCTTTTTTTTGATTTATGCTTTTATACGCTCAAATCTCAATTGAGATATCCTCGCTTCATTCCGTTTTCTGACCTTACACAATCAAGCTGGGGTGACCCCCCAATCTCTTAGGACTGGGCTACGTTCCAAACCAGGTTACAGAAGGACAAGGGCAGAGAATCAAAGCCACACATCACCCCGGCCCCAAGGAGACACTTCATGGGAAGCCGCGTGAAGGCCGGCCAATCCGCAGATCTCATTTATTTGCCCGCGTGAGAATTCTCCACTCTCCACCCTTTTGAACTTCTGACATTATTTTTTGAGTGAGTGTGGAGTGTGTGTGTGTGTGTGTGTGTGTGTGTGTGTGTGTGTCCTGTTTATACCACACACAAAAGCCAGACAGATGCTCCGTTTGGCATGGAAATGGGCTTTGTGGAAATCAATGTTCTCTCTTTTCCTATTTCTACTTTATTTTTCTGTTTTTCCGTTCCCGGCGAGGATGCGCACCGCTGACAGGCGTCACAGCTGCTGACACAGGAGTGCAGATCCCATGCATCTGTTTCTGGTGATTGTCCTCCTCCTGACACCGCTGTCCCTGGGGCCCAGGCAGTGAGGTGTGGCCGATAATAAAAGCCATCCCCCCCCAACCCCCCGCGCCTGGTCAGATGGAGCCGCAGTCCATAAGGCTGTGTGCGGCTGTCTCTGGAAGTCAGGCGAGCGTGAACGTGGGAGCACTCCTGGGCCCTCCCCAGCCCCCACGTCCGTCTGTGGGGAGGACGGTTTTCGCTTTGAGAGAAGCTCTCTGGGACGAACTGGGAAATCGACTGGATCTGTTTCCAACAAAAAGCTTTTCAAAAACTCTTCTCTCCTACAGAATGCCCCGTCTGATTCGGGGGGAAGGATATTAAACCTGGTTCTATATAGATTTTTAAAAATGTGATGCACGTCGGCGTCAGAATGGCGCTTTTGGCAATTTGCAGCGCATCCCAGCTTGTGGCTGAGTGTGGAAATGGGCGTTGAGCACTGAGTCCCAGGCATACACAGGATAAGCCTTCAATACCCTACGTTATTCTTTGTGTTGCTATCGCATTGAGCCTAATAACGCCCGCTGTGAAATGAACATACAGTGGGGCCTTGACTTACGAGTTTAATTCGTTCTGAGACCGAGCTCGCTAACTCAAATTACTCTATCGACTCAATGCAAAAGATCGGCCGAGAGACAGCTGGTATCTCAAAAAAACTTGTTAGTCGGGACACTCGGAAGTCAAGGCCCCACTGTATTTGAATGCTGCTCCGTGGGAATGCATGTGAAGATGCTTACTGTTCCACCTGAATGGCCACTGTATAATTTCGAAAGCTGGTTTTAGATTTTACTACGTTGGGGGGAAAACTATTCTCTTAAACAGCCAGAGTTGATAAGAGAACATCTACTAGAAGAATGCTGCAGATGGCAACGGTCCATCTTTAATTCAGGCTTGAGTCTGTTGTCGATTTTTCTGAAGTTCTGGC
>NW_006296417.1:4654578-4658865 GCF_000327345.1 Myotis davidii | reverse complement strand
ACTGCTGAGTTATTCTATGTATAAGGCCTTTGCTTTTTCTTACTGCTCACTCTTAAGGACACTCCGGTGCCAGGTGCAGTTCAACACGGCTGAGCTCACGCGGTCTTGATCTGGGCACACGGTGCACCGAGGCAGTGATTTATAAACCACAGCCCCACGATATCCCAGGCCCCGGGGTGGATTGAGGCTGCTAAGTGAAGACAAGTGCTATGCATGCCAGCGTCAGGCCCGCACTAGAAACGTCCCTGAACTCATTTCCTGCAAGTGAGAATGGGAATGTGGTCCGAGGGAGTGTGAGGGGGGTGGGGGGCGGCAAACCCCGTAAGGAATGAGGTTGATACCCAATTAGCTTCTTTTCATATGATGGGCTTAGGGAGGCCCAGTAATCCCAAGATGGCTCCGGTTATTTCCACGCTGGCAAAGAGGAAGACGATCTCTTTTTAATCGTGTGAGGTCGGAGGAAGGAAGGGCAGAGGAAAGAAAGGGGAGAGAAGACCGAGGGAGGGTTGTGAGCCCAGAGAATTCCCTGGGCAGGAACACGTCTGCCACCACAACAACAACAAAAAGAAAGAAAGGAAATTAAAAAATTAATAACTTCAAGGCCTGATCGATAAAAATAATTATCATCAAGTAGGCCAATTTTTCATAAAGCACTCATGACATGGATACAGGAGCAGAGCACTTGAAATGCACAACTACCAAAAATTCCCTCTTTTTCAACAAGACTTCCCCGCGCAAATCTCAGTGTGTCTTTTTTTTTTTTTTTCTTCCCGTCTTCTACGCTCAGCCGTTTGGTCTAAAGACAGTCAGGGAGCTAAATATATATTAATTAGAACTCTTGGGGCTGGCATCCGTGAGATACAATTATACCAAGCGGATGCCATTCCAGGCTCTGATAGCTTCATTTAAATTCCTGAATAAAACATGAAATATCTTTAATGAGAAACGAATAGAGTTGTCAGGAGGGAGTCGTTCCGATACTGTTGCTGGTTGGAGATGGAGAAGATGAAGATGTAATGTGAACACCTTCCATTTTATATTTAAAAAATGACGGTTGTTGGAAAAGACGGATCCCTCTTCTGAGACGTCGTGTGTGCCACAAAAATCGAAACATTACGGAGCCGAACAGCACCGCCTCCTCCCGGGGACGTGCGGTCCTGGCACGCCTGTGAATCCGCAGACAGACCTGCTCTGTGTGTGTTTCCAGGAACACGCTCGCGGCTAACAGCATTGGAGAGAGCAGGCACATCTCACTCCCTAGAGCCCATCACAGCTTCCTTCTGGGCACAGTGACACAGCCGTAAACATATTTTGTTGGGAGTAAAAGGGACGTACAGATGTGCAGACTTGTCACCAGTTTCTGTCCTCTTCGAGACGGCCTCTGCTCAGTACAGAAGGAAATGGGTTAGTGAGATCACACAGCCAAGGAGATGAGGGCCACACGTCTTCTTGCCTCCTCTTTGATCACGGGCCCTGGGAAGCCGGAGCCCACGCCCCAGGCTACAGTGAAAGCCTGTTCACCTGTTGGGCTGTGGCTGCAGTTTTCATCTCTTCTTTCCAGGGGCTGCCCCTTAGTCATGGTGTCTTTCATAATTAAAAGAGCAACACGCCACCATCCATTCAGGCTGCTCCTGTCTTAATCCCAGGTGACCCTCAAGCGCTCTAGAAATGTTTTCAACTATAAGAGGTGCTTGCTACACAGGCCATTAAAATGGGTGGGCCAGCCCAGCGCCATGGCTCAGGGGTTGAGTGTCCATCTATGAACCAGGAGGTCACAGTTCAATTCCCAGTCAGGGCACATGTCACACCCCATGAAACTGATAAAGGAACCACAAAGAGGTATCTCTGCAAAGATCAAAGCAAGAATATGAATGATAAAACTGTAAAAGAGACTGAACAGACATCTGGAAGAGTTCCTTTGTCCTGACACATTGAAGCAGGCTGCCCACATAGAAGCGCCTCAACATCAAAAAATCAAAAAATAGCAAAGAAAATATCTTCAGTAATGACTTACGCCTAATGTTAGGCATTTGCCAGCCAGGTTAAGAGATTGGGAACATGCACATCTGGTCCTAACCGGTGACTCCATCTTCTTATCTCTCTTATGTCCACAGGGTAGAAATTTAGTATAAGTGATTCCCACAGGGTTCAATGTGAATGCCCTTTATTGATGGTTTCTTAGGCGACACACCTCAAACTAGTCACTTGGGACCAGATTCCTCCCCTAAGCTCACTATCCTCTAAGCTTTCCTTCAAGTCTTCTCTTGGGTCATCTGCATCCAACCAGCTAGCAAGCCAAGAGTAAGAGCACAAAGAGAGCTCCTAAAACGGGGTGTTTCAGGAACCTCCATGGGTGTCTTTGCCAGGTGGGTATCCATCATGTCCAGGTCCCTTTGCTCAGGCCCATCCTCCATCTGGACTCAGGGTGGGTGGGGAAACGTGGTTTACATTGAACACGGGAAAGGGAGGAAAATGAAATTTGAAAAATACTTGCAGTCTCCCCTCCGCGAGACTTGGCTGTGTAGTTTTAGAGCAAGCAGCACACCTCTCCAATGATCCTAGAAGCTGGACCTGGACAACCTCCAATGAGGGGACTGATCGCAGTGATCAATTACTGCATACCGAATTACCTCAAAATGTAGTGGCTTTGTACAACAACACTATCATTCCACAGTGTCTGTGGGTCAGGTCCAAGTGCGACTTAAATGGGTCCTCTGGCTCGGGGTCACTCCCAGGCTGTAATCAAGGTGCCAGCCAGAGCTGATGTCAACTCTAGGCTCATCAGAGGGGTGGAGCTGCTTCCAAGTGTGCCGCACCGGCACACCAAGGGTGAACCTGAGCGGGGAAGGTGGGGTGATAGTCAGGGGGAGGGAGGTGGTGAAGGATTTAGAAAAGGCAGACAAGAGGATAAAAACTGGGTCTTGGTAGGATGCTGCTTCTCTGATGGAGAGACAGTGACAGCACCCGCAAGCCAAGTCTTTATTTTATAGCCAGATTCCATGAGCTAAAGTAAGGGTGTGGTCAAGATGTCAACAATGTTCTAATCTACCCAATACATGGACCTGAACTCTATCAAGCCCACATTACTCAGACAGGCGGGACCATGTGTTCGGACCATAGGTTCAA
Source organism: Myotis davidii (assembly GCF_000327345.1). Classification (NCBI taxonomy): domain Eukaryota; kingdom Metazoa; phylum Chordata; class Mammalia; order Chiroptera; family Vespertilionidae; genus Myotis; species Myotis davidii. The sequence goes on along the minus strand of NW_006296417.1, from coordinate 4,655,739 downwards.
GCTGACAGCTATACCCTCTGCCTATACTTGTGCTGGGAGGGCTTTGCCCAGCAGGTTGGGATTTGCACATGACTTTGCCATGAGAGGACTGTGCCCTCTCATTAGTCCGAGGCTTGAACCTGTCCAAACAAACACTAGCCGTTCTCCACACCAAGTTCACTACTCAGTGTCTGCTGGGAGGATTTGGTTTATTGCGTTCTCACACTGAGGCCCTCAGTTCCTTACTGGCTCATCAGCGTTGGTCACCCAAGAAAGGCCTGGGAGAAAAGGGTAAGCAAGACAGAAGTCACAGTCATTTATAACCCAGTCTCCTGAGGACATCCCATCCCATTTCCCCTTCTTCTTTCTTGAAGAAGCCACCAGCCCCACCAGCCCCATCAGGTGCCATAATCTGTTCATGAAAAGCAAGTCACTAGGTCCAGCCAAATTCAAGGGGTGGAGATTACTCAAGGGTGTGCATGCCAGCAAGAGGGGATTGTTACCGGAATATAAAGGGGTCCTTTGGCCTGTGCACATCAGGGCCCGACCAAATGGGAGGGGAGTTTGCAGCCAAGAGCGCAAGGGTTTATTAGCTGAGGAAGTGGCACCGAGCCCGGAGTCACAGGTAAGCTCATGCTCAAAGACCTGTCCCCTTTTCCCTGCCCTGATGGCTTCCAGGGGGTGGGTTATAGAGAGAAAAAACTCATTAATCATGGTGGCTAAAGGAGTTGGGGGTCATGAGTTCCCCTGATTGGCTGGGGCCAAGGCAGGGAGTAGGTGATCATTGCATCACGTCCGAGTGGCAGCCATGGTGTTGTTCTGTAGGGTTTTGTGAGGGTGGGGTGCATAGGGTCACTCAGCCTTCAAGGATTTGGGGTTGAAACACAACTGGAGTCAAGATTATTTCTTCCACTTGACCCACACTCTGTTTTTGTGGTCAACAGACATGAGGCTTTGTTCTTAAGACAGCACCATGGATGCTGACCAGAATCTGTTGTCATAAGGGCTTAATGATTAAGAAAGGGAGTGGACAGACAGAGGGAGAAAGAGTCCCGGTAGAGAAGTAGAGTTTCTATATAGTTACAGGATTCCCGAGAGCTGTTTTTAGGTGCCGCATACCACAGAGACCATAAAAAAAGAAAGAAGAAAGCAAGCTGTAAATGCTCACACTATGGGAGTCCA
>NW_006296417.1:4630291-4654476 GCF_000327345.1 Myotis davidii | reverse complement strand
AAGAGAGAAGTCAAGCCAATAAAAAAAAAAAAAGTGTTTCCAGCCAGTGGAATACATGGGGTTAAACGGAAGCTTGGCTTGCTGCTGATCTCCTGGAAAGAGCCAAACTGAAGAAGAAAATACAATGGAAAGCAAACGAGTGATTTTAGAGGGGGAAAATATATATATATATATTGCGAAGATTTCCATGGCGATAGTCACGTCTACCTTGTGGGTAGCCGGGAGGATTCCGCAGGTCTCAGGGGGCGCTGAGAGTCATTTAACAAGCTCTCGGGGGACCTGCATGCTGCTGGTCGGAGGACTCAGCAGAGTGCCTGGCCCATGAAGACTCAATTAAAACGGCTCCTTTATCTCTGGGGTCCTCACACCTCAGCGGGCATGACAATGACCTGCAGGCTGTGTCCCCTTAGAGTTGAGAGATTCAGATTCAGCAGCATGGGGGCAGGGCCTGGGCTCTCTGAGGAGAGTAAATGAGGAAGCTATGCCATCTTCCCGCCCTCAGGACTGCACAATTGATAACTGAAAAGGAAAGTTTCCACTCTCCTTTTTTTTGGGGGGGGGGGAGGGGGCGGGGAGCTGTTTATAAACCCAGCAACCTCTAGTATAAGATACCTTGGAGCTATTAAAGCGCAGTAACAAATGCCTTAATTAGGGCCCAAACGGGGAGCGCTGTAAATCTCCAAGGTCCCTCCGTAACACCTTCCCTCCCTCACTTCTGCAGCCAGAAGTCCCCTGTTCCTTTATAAACATCCCTGGAACAACAAAATTAAAGTCCTCCAAAATGAGCTTATGAACATTAAATGCTATTTACGACTCCCCCGACAGAAGCTACAGTAGAACTCATTGTAATCTTGCGGCTTACTGAAAGTACTGCAGGTGACCGCCGGCACCCCCCACAAATTACTTCAAAGATCTTCAAAATATCAGCTCGAAAAACGGGTGAACTCATGCTGTGTGTAGCAGGGACTGGGGGAGGCACAAAGTTCAGTAAGTCCTAGGTAATCCCTGCCCCACCCCACCCCTTAACAACCCCAAGAGCCCAGAACTCAGAATGTAGCCAGATGCTGGGACTGACCAGCAGACCCTGAGCGACAGACGAATGGATTACTCTGACACACGTGTCTGTGACAGAGAAGGCTAAGGGGCTGTCTGGCAGGAGGCACCAAAACAGCCCTGATTGCCTGCCTCCTTGGGCTTTCATTGTCACAACAGCCTGAACTCAAATTAACCTCTACAATTAGCAGGGTGAGTATCCTTGAGAAAGCACATGCTTCTACAAGGTCAGATCTAAAGACTAAACAGAGAGATTCCAGTAAAACACCTGGGGGCTTGGACTTTTTTGAAAAAGTCAAGGCAGGATCTGTTGCCTTCAGCAAGGTCCGCCTAAGAGGCCCTCCACCTTTCGGAGAATCCTCCTTACAGACTTTCCAAGTCCCGTGCTTCCCCTCAGCCAGGCGAACGGGAAATCGCTGGATCAAGTTCACTTCCAACCCAGGCCTGTGCATTGCTGTTTTCTCTGTGGGTATACTCTTCCCTCCCAAGTCTGCCTGGCCTCCTCCACCTTCTCTCCAGTCTAACACTTCCACCTGGCCAGGTGTCCCTCCTGTAAGAGGAAACATCTTTCCATCAGACGGGGAAATGGAGAAGGTTTCCCAAAGGCAGCTGGCGGTGGCTTGGAGTGGCAGGTGAGGAGTAAGGAAGCATCTCCTCAGTGTTGAGGGAGGAGGACACGTGCTCCAGGCAGAGAGGAGAACCCAAGTGAGTGTGCAGGAGGCCCGCCAGGCTGATAGATGTGTTGGTGGGAACGTGGTGCCCGGCCACATGGACTCTGAGGCTTATGGGGGGCAGACCATGAGTGTCGTGTGGGCTGACCTAAGGGTTGGAACTTCCTGTGGAAGTATGAGGCCCACTATGGAGCAGGAAGGAGGCATCATGGGTGTGTTTGGGGGAGGTGACAGTGAAGCAGTCGAAGAATGGAATATCTGGGCTCAGAGTGGAGAAAGGGCTCCTGACAGGGAGCCCACTGCACCCACGCAGGCAGGAGGGGGTGGGTCCCGAACAGAGACTTGGGCAACAGGTACATGGGTATCATTCCTCATTTCTAGTCCACTCACCGGAGATGAAGTCATGACCTCGCACATGTCTCTTTCATGTCTGCCAGATTGAGACTATGCCTGGACGCTTTGATTCCCAGGTTGGAAGCATAATTCTCAGCCCGCATCCTTCCCTACTCCCGGGTTCCCTACGTCCTCAGGTTCTCTCAATGGCCTGGTCATTCATCACCTGCCTATTTCCCCTTCTCTTAGCAGAGAGACCTTCCTCTGTTTCTTGAAGAAGCTGCCAGCCCCATCTGCTGTTCCCTCTGCTTAGAACTCTGTTCCCTGCGATTCGGGCATCAGTGCCTCTTTCCCACCATACACCTCCCTGCTCCATTGTTACTCCTCAGGGAGCCTTCATGCCCGGGGGGCACCCTATCATCAGTGCTTTTTTTTTTTCTTCTCTGAACTCCCATCATCTAAAATGACCCAGCATCCTTCCTTATCTGTTCAAGCCCTTATGTATTCCCTCCCTTCCTTCAGTAGAATGGCTGGGTCATGAGAATAGAGATTTTTTTCCCCTGACAGCTTCACTGCTTCCACCTCCATCACTACCACACAATGCACCGCACATAGTAGATGCTCCAAAATTCCCACGGAACGAATGACCCGGGGAATCGGAAAGAGGGAGAGAATTTGAATGAGGGGGTGATACTCTGGTTGCTGAGGAGCGACCATGCATTTCCTCCTCCCAAGGACAGCCCCTTCCTCTCCTAACATAATAATTCACCCAACGTGATGGGAGAGAGGGAATTCCCCGGTGGGGCCAGGTGGGGTGAGGTGAGGGTTAAGTCTGCTGCAGGTGCCTCCCAGCGGATGGCAGTCCCGGCGGTGGGCACGCTCACGTTTTCTCTGTGCGAGGAACGCATCCATGCGACAGCCTCTGCCTATTACAGCTACTTCAGAGACCAGACAGGAGGCATTAAAAATTCAACAAGAGAGGAGTCAATTGGCGGCCCATCTCGGGTTTATAGACAGGAAAATGCTTCGTGACAGGTGGTCTCTGGAACACGAGGTGGCCTGGGAGAGACGTTGCTCTGGATTTTATTTTTTAATTAACTTTTATTTTCAGTACTGAGTCCCTTTTTTCCCCTGCCCCTGCTGGAACGGATATATAACATGATGAAAGGCTCACCACTGTTTCTGGAGCCGCCCAGGCCACCTCACCCGCTGGCGGCGGCGAGGGGAGGGAATCTCTTTAAAGATCGCGGTCTCGGAATTCTAATGTTGCCAAGGGGCTGGCGTGGATTCCCATAATACGGTCCCCAACTTCAGATCTTACTCCTGAAGAGCGCCGTTCTTGGCCGTTCACACTGACTGTCTCCTCATTACCGATTCCGAGCCCTGTGAAGTAGCATTTCTGCTAAAGATCGCTGCCATCCACTGCCAGACACACCAGTGGGTTGAGTACATTTTATTCAGTATCTACTCACTGTGCATGAACAGGATAGCAGGCACAGTCCCAGTCTTCCTATGTGGCATTAAGCTGGATATGTTCTGACTGAGAGCAGGGCCATGATGAAGTTTTATAGAACGTATACACACATACACATACATAACGTAGTCATAAATGTCAGTAAGCAAGTCATGCCCTTATTTACTACAAGTTCAGCTCTCCCAAAGCCATGATCTCGCCTGATTCTCACAACCACCCTGCGAGAGGCTGGGGCTCAGAGATGTTGAGTAACTTGCCTGAGGTCACCCAGCTCGTAAGCGCCAGGGCTGAGATTCGAACTCAGGCATTCCGACTCCGGAGATGGTGCTCTTAACTCCCTCACAATTCAAAAGCATATGTGGGTGTGTCTTGGGAAATGAGGTCAGAAGAAAAACGAATAATTATAATTTGGGAAATGTAGCAAGAACCAGATTGCACAGGGTCTTAAGAAATCATTTGGACTTTACGCTGCAATAAGGAAATGTCGACATCTGAAGGAGAGAGATCTTTGAATAAAAAGATTGACAGGACTCCACTTCATCACTGTATTTTTATTAAAAATTATGTATTCTCATGCCCATGCGAGAGCGCGTGCACACACACACACACACACACACACACACACACACACACACTTATTACTTGGCTATTATGTCCCTTCCTTTGCTAGAATATTGTGTCACATGAATAGCTTCTAGTTCTCTGCCACATCTTCAATGCCTACAACATCTGACGCATATAAGGCACTTTACTGAGGGAATGAACCAAGGACATGATGTTAAAAGTTCCAATGTCACCCCAAGCTTGGATCCCTGGGTTCCTTGAACTACATACGCTCCAGGCTCCCAACACAGCTCTCCCACAGTGATGGTGAGCAATATGGCGCCTGCACCCGGCTCCGTGCCAGTGTCCCCACCCTTCACCCCAGACCTAGAACACAGGTAGCCCAGCCTCAGGTTCCCGTGGTAGATCAGATGGCCTTGTTCAGGGCTGCTGACTTCAGTATGCTTCTCTGGACGACCTGCTCTGACAGGGACTCATCCTTGCCTGTCTTCTGAGCAGCCTCCCATACTATATGAATTGCTGCATCGCACAGCTGCATTGGAACAGTAGTAAAGGGAAAAGGGAAAACCAAAACCCCCTCATCAGAACCCACCCCTCCCTCCCCACGCCGGCCCTCGCTTCGCTGCCTCCTCTGTACCCGCCGCATTTCCTACAGAGCACTTAACCTTCCCGAGTATTTTTTATGCTCCATTTTCCGTGCTATTATGAAGGAGATGAAAGTAAATGGAGTTCACTTCGGACGGGCGCTGCCATCCCCCCACTGATGTGCGTCCCCCCAGATACAGAGAGAGTGAAGGTGTTTTCAAATTAAAGGCATCTCAGAAAGTCAGGTAGGCAGCAACAAATGCCTTCGCGGGGAATGCCAAACTGGTAAAACCCCTACCATTGATCTGGCCAGACAAGAGCATTTACTTAGCAACAAAGCAGACCAGGACAAGAAGAGTGAGCCCCATCTTGCTGACACACCCCTGGGGGCCTGTGCTGCCCTTTTCCGAGCACTTATAACCCTTAACCACTTGTTTAAACTCTGCTTGCCAGGATGCTCTTCTGGTTACTTATCCCCATGCCGCTTAAGGCTTAAAACAGTCAGTTACTGTTGATCACAAAGACACAATTTGGGGTGAGATTCTCAGCAATGACACAGGTCTGCTCAGTTATGTTTGCCCCACTGGAGAGGATGGAGGGCCAGCCTCCAAGAGGACCACTCACAGCTGGTGCATTGGTGCTGAGGAACAAATCAGGGCTCCTGGCTAAGAGGCTCATCTCCTCTCAGGATGGGCCTCTTCCCAAGGCCATTAGGTCTCCTCATGACATGATAGTTGGTTTCCAAAAGCAATGTTCCAAGAGACAGAAGACAGAATCTGCTAAGACCTGGGCTCAAACGCTTACTGTTAAGAGCTGAATTCTGTCCCATTAAAACAACAACAACATCAAAGCCCTAACCAGTTTCTCAGATTGTGACCTTATCTGGAAACACGATCTTTGCAAATATAGTCCAGTTAAGAGGAGGTCATGAGAGAAGGTGTTAACCCAGGGGTGGGGGACCATTTTTCAGCCAAGGGCCATTTGGATATTTATAACATCATTCAAGGGCCATACAAAATTATCTACTTAAACATTAGCCTGCAGCCCTAGCCAGTTTTGCTCAGTGGATAGAGCATCAGCCTGTGGAATGAAGAGTCCCAGCTTTGATTCTGGCCAAGGGCACATGCCCGGGTTGCAGGCTCGATCCCCAGTAGCGAGCGTGCAGGAGGCAGCCAATCCATGATTCTCTCTCATCATCATTGATGATTCTATCTCTCTCTCCCTGACACATCCTCTCTGAAATCAATAAAAAATATATTTAGGAAAAAAAAAAGAAATTAGCCTGCTCTTTTTGGTCAAACATTTAATTAACTCGCCCCTAATGCCTTGGCAGGGCCAGACCAAATGATTTCTCAGGCCTTATTTGGCCTGTGGGCCGGATATTCCCCACTCCTGCTCTAAACCAATATAACTAAGGTCCTTAGAAAAGGGGGAATTGTACACAGACACACACATGCACCCAGAGAAGATGATGTGAGCACACACCAGGGAAACACCTTGCGAAGATAAAGATTGGAGTGACGCGGAGCTACAAACCATAGCTTGCTGGTAAACCATCAGAAGCTAGAGGAGACGTGTGGAATAGATTCTCTCCCAGAATCCTCAGAAGGAACCCGCCCAATCAATGGCTTTCCTTGGACTTCTGACCTCCAGAAATGTAAAAAGGAATACACGTCTGTTGTTTCAGCAAACCAGACTGGGGTGCTTTGTTACAGCAGCCCCAGCGAACTAATACACGGAGACACATCAACCGTGGCCAATGCAGTCAGTCCCAGAGCTGGCCCAGATTCAAGGGAAATCTTAAGAAAAGCATCAAAAATTTATTGGCCATCATGAAGCCACCATATATATTTAAGGGGGTTATGGCCACCTTGGTGTTCACTATTTCACCAGTGCCTGAGACATAAATGGTGTACCATGGCTATTGAAATAGGCTCCATGTTTTCTTTGTTTTTCTGACTCATATTGATTTAAAGGTATGCTTCTTAGTATAGCATGCTTTCTGAATAATCCTAGCCTTCAGTAAACAGACAAAAGGATACCATTGTGACCCGTGGTATTGTTTCATGTCTGCATTTCAATCACAGTATTTCAAAGGAACGTCTGGCCCTCCCCCCTCTGAGACCTCAGCCACTGTGTATATAGAGAGGCCAGAGATGGGTTGAAACTCTAGGGAGTTAGAAATTGTCAGAGCATCAGCTCTGCAGTGTTTCTACCTCCCCTCCCCAATAAGTGACACAGGCAGCCTCTAGCCACCTGAGACGCTCCACTTGCAAAGCCACTGGGTTTCCTTGTAACCTGGGAGCTGGTTTCCGAAAGCCATTCCTGATCTGGTGTGCATATGATCACACCCAATAAGAAGACATTTGGCGGAATCCTCCTCATGACAGGACTCAGAAACTGACTCTTATTCTCCACAGTTCCCAGAATTAAAAAAAAAAAAAAGAATGACAATAAAGAGAAAATTATTTAAGCCTGACCAGTATGACACAGTGGTTGAACGTCGACCTATGAACTAGGAAGTCACGGTTGGACTCCAGGTTGAGGCACACGCCCAGGCTGTGGACTCGATCCCCATTGGGGAGCATGTGGGATGCGGCCGATCGGTGATTCTCTCTCGTCCGTGATGTTTTTATCTCTCTCCCTCTCCTTTCCTCTCTGAAATCAATAAAAATATATATTTAAAAAATGAGAAAATTAAGAGGAACAAGAATAGAATGATGAAGAAGAAGAAGGAATAGGAGGGGGGAGCCGTTACTATGAATTAGGCTACTACTCTGTACCTGTTGCTTTCCCTAAGTTGCCTTGTTTAATCACCACCACACAATTTTCACATCATAGGTCTTATTCTCCCTCTGAGTCTTCCACCCAAAGCACAGGACTAGGAAATGGTGAGACCAGGATTCACATCCAAGTTCCTAACCACTCTAAAGCCTGTGTTTCTCACCCCTGCCCTGAGCTGCCCAAGCAGAGTGGATGAACTAGCCTTCTACGACAGCGCTGTGCTCACGTGGGGTGTCCGGAGGAAGGCAACCCAAGGAGGAGTCATTACAGGTGATGGAAGACCTGGGATTCCGGAATCCTCCTCTATTTTGGGACACTCTACCTTATCCTCCCAAATCAAAGAAAAACGTTTCCCCAAAGCACATGCAATCCCGCAATCTCATCCCCATTCACACACACACACACACACACACACACACACACACACACACACATATCCTCACTCAATGCTATTCCTCCTCCACATGCCATCGGCGCTTGCTTAATAACTGTGGCCTCCCGGGGAAATCATGTGAAATGGATCCGTTTCTACAGTTTCTATTTAAGACTGACAAAGGCAGGACGGGGGAACCTGTCCTTCCAGGAGCCGGTGGCCTTTTCCTGGCCAGCATTTTTTTTTTTCCACAATGGTTCAGGTCCGAGAAACGTTATTCATTCTGCCCCCTCCCCCCTGCTTCATCTTCTTGGCTTGATACTTGAGGCTGCACAGTCTGGAGGAAGAAGGAAGGGGTAGAGGGAGGGATGGGAGACAGGAGGGCATCACTGATAAGAACAAAAGCCCAGCGAACTCCGGAAGCCCGTGAAGCCAGCCGCCAAGAGGAGCTGACTTCCAGCAACATGAAAAGGCCGGCGAGGAGGATTACGGGAACTTCCTCTCCTTGCGGTGTGGCCTGGTCATAATGGTGTTGTGGTTACGCAGCAGAGGCTCGTAAAACAATAAATAAACCACAACCACTATGAGGAGGAGGTCTGCTTTCCAGCGTGCTCTGCTGAAAGCCAGGGAGGCAAGATCAACTTAGAGCAGCGATTCTCAACCTGTGGGTCGCGACCCCTTTGGCGCTCGAACGACCCTTTCACAGGGGTCGCCTAAGATCATCCTGCATATCAGATATTTACATGACGATTCATCACCGTAGCAACATGACCGTTATGAAGTAGCCACGAAAATAATTTTATGGTTGGGCCACAACATGAGGAACTGTATTTAAAGGGCTGGAAGGTTGAGAACCACTGACTTAGAGAGCAGCGAGCAGGAATCCTTACATCCAATGACATTGGGCAGGATGAGGATGAAGAGAGGGGTGTGGGTAGGTAAGTTTTTAAGAAAAAGCACGGTCGTTGGGTCTCCCTGGAAAATAAGGGGGTCTTGACTGAGAGTTAAACGCTGTGTCCAGAGCACAATTTTCAAAGCAATGTCCTAGCCCAGTGGCTTCCAACCTTCCTTTGGCCACGCCCCACCTAAGCATCTCTAACATCCAGATGCCCCCCCCTCCCCCGTGACATAGAATTCTTATTATTCAAAAAGTGAGCTCCTATTCACATGGAGGAAACCTCAAAGGCCATGAACTTGGTCTAAACAAGCTTCCAAAGAACATGGCATCCGTGAGAGAGAAAAATGAAAGAACGAAAGGACAGTGGGAGGACTGAGGAAGAAATCACTAAAACATTGTTTAAAATAATAATATGAAAAAATAGCAAGCAAAGTTTCCAAACATAGAATAGAGAACTGAAATGCATACACATGTCACAATATTATTTGTGGTCTGTCTACGAGGCCCCTAGAACCATAAGAAATGCAAAAGAAAATCACTGTTAATAACTCATCCTCAAATTGCCCCCCCTTAAACATTAAATTGCTCCCCTGTGGGTGCATGTGCCCCCCATTGGGATCCACTGCCCTAGCCCATGCTATCACGGAAGAACTCCTGGCTGCATCTTCATAATGCTTCCCTAGGTGGTACATGCATTTGAATTAATGAAAGAGGCGGAAATGAAGACCCAAGGCAGGCAATTTGATGTAACCAGTTGGCCCTTTAAAATCCCTTACTTTCCTAGCACCGTTTTTCTTTTTTCTTTTTTTTAACTCATCTAAAATTTCAAAGAGCCTCTTCTAAGATAGACACAAATGACCCTATCATTTTAACAGTACAAGATGATAGGAGGGTTTAATCCTAAATTGTCCTTTTCTGAAATGTAAGTCTAACCAAACTGTAGGTCATCTGAGCTCTTTCTCAATTATCATATAAATGTACCTGGCAAATACACTTGTTATTTCAAATCTCCAAATCCCAATGGTTTCCCATTCAGGACCAAGTAATAGGCAGACTTTTTCGCCTGCCCTTCAAGACCCTCCAAGGTCAAGTTCTGGCCTGTCCCAGCTCTCAAGTTGTTCTCTTACATACTTTCCTAGGCTGCCTGAGATCACGTGGTTATCTCATTGTGCTCCTCACAGACCAAGGGCCTGTGCCCATGGAGGAACTGCCCTCACGCCATGCCCTCTACCCCACGGTGCTTTCCCAAGGTTAAGAGCATGAACTGTGAGATCAGAAAAAAAAACCTGCGATTGAAACTCGGTCCCACCCCATATCAGCCAGGTGATTGTGGGCAGGGAGGGGCCTGACCCAGTTCAAAATGATGATCAGCCCATCTACCTGAGGATTCTCACACGGATGACAGGAGAAGGTGAACACAAAGGATTTAGCAGCTCACTTGGCATAGAGACTACATAAAGCGAGGTTATTGTTGCTACACACAGTATCGCTTGACGCGGTCAAAATCCTTCAATCGTGTCAACACACAGTTCAAGCACAACCTTCAAGGTTACTCTAGTTGGAAGCCATTTATTCCCCCTGCAAACGGAATGGCTTGAAGTTGCATCTCTAGAGGAGATTTCTCGCAGCCAGCCTTTTCACGTCATCACTTTGGTATATTCATAGGAATACCGAATCCTGACTCGGGTGTGGATCCCTACTCTAAGCACTGTGTCTTATCTCCTCTGTCCCCACGTAGAGCCTTGAACGATTACAATCCCCAACTGGCAGATGAGTAAACTGAGATACAGCGAGAGCAAGTCATTTGTCGAAGGTTGCACAGCTACTTAACGGTGACACTGGGATTCGAGCCAACAAAGTAGGCCCCAAGGTCTCCCCTCTTAATTGAATCTCTGCCTATGCCTTATCGGGGGTGACAGCGAGTGCACCGGGCATCTGTCCACAGGAGTCCTTGTACCACAATCTTACTGCGAAGGAAAGGAAACGGAGTTTAAGGTCATAGACTTGGCCTCAAACTCCCTTTCAGCCACTTGCCAGCTGTGCAACTTTGGGCGCGTTCTTTCTTATTTCAAAATAGCCCATTTGCACAGCTGGAAAGTAAAAAAAATAATTCTTAAAAGATTAGAAATTAGATAGATAGATAGGTAGATAGATAGATAGATAGATAGATAGATAGATAGATATCAAACGCTTAGTATCCAACATATGGTAGGTACCCAGCTAATATATTTTATAAATACCAGTGTAAAGGCTTCGGGTAGTAGGGATCATATTTTATACATTTTCTTTGTTCCTCTTCATAGAGCCTCAGAAATCATCCCACACATTCCCCTTCCCAGAAGAGAAACTCAATATATATTTACGGCAGGAATAAATAAATGCATAAATGCACGCATGAATAAAGGCCTGTGTGTGATCGGTAAACAGATCTGGAAGAGCATGCAAAATGGTCCTATTCAGCCAAGTCTGTACCTAAAAAAACCTGACTGATGAAACAGCACACGTTCGTTTATGTTACAGTGACATTTAGAGTTTCCCTTCATGTAACAAGGGATCGCTCCCACCCTGAGGCTGCCCTGGTTCAAGGCCAGGGTCCGGTCCGAGGCGAACTGGAAGGCAAACAGCACCACCTACTGACCCGTGGTGTGCCACATCCCAGAAGGAGGCCCAATGTGCGATCTGTCAGGGCCACGCCAGAGCACTGAACGCCAAGTGTAAGCAGAGCTCAAGAGAAAGCTGTGTGAGCACAAAAAGACAATGTCTGCAGGAAACAGGGTTCCTCTGCTTACCTTGACCTCCATCCTCTGCTCAGTCAATACCCGTCAGCCCGTGTCGGGGTGTCGGCGTGGCTGTGGGAGGCAGGAAGCCCCGTGCTCTGATCTCAGCCGCTATCGAGGGGGCCACACTGGAGTTCTCCGGGCCTTGCTTGCTGCATAATTCGGCTGCCCTTCAGCGAGGAGGGTGCACAGCGGTGGAGGTCAGAGCCTCTTCCGTGTTGTGCAGACTTTCAACGACAACTTGCAACAGCCGGCGATGACCTTGTATAGAAGGAAAAGACCATCAGAGCCTGGGCTTCTCCGTGACTCACGAGCAAACCACATTTGGTTCTGGCCTAGTTGCCTGTTCCTCTCTTTAGCATCTTCACATCATTTGCTGAGGAAAATGGTGGGAGAACCCAAACTCCAAGTTCCACGCCGGTTGGAACTAAATGAGTCACCTACAGCATCTGAACCAGGTCCTGGTGTGTCGTAGATGCTTCATCAATGCCCGGGACATGGGTGAATGAATCACACTGGCCATCTGGCCTGGAAGTGGTAGGTGGTTCTCCCTCTTGACTGGTGTCCAGCACTGCAAACCCCACTCAGATTCTCTCCACACATCACCCTGGTCCGCTTCTTTCAATAAATGGGTCTCTGGCTCCACCTTTCTGCCCATACAGTCTATGAAACGTGACCCCGGCCACCATCCTGTGTGATGCTGGGGGACCCAGACAGTACAACCCTTCAGTAACGTGAATCCCAACTGGTTTATTTCACTGACTTATTCCCAGGGTCTAGAGCAGCGGTTCTCAACCCGTGGGTCGCGACCCCTTTGGCGGTCAAACGACCCTTTCCCAGGGTTGCCTACGACCATCCTGCGTATCAGATATTTACATGACGACTCATCACAGTAGCAACATGACCGTTATGAAGTAGCCACGAAAATAATTTTATGGTTGGGTCACAACATGAGGAACTGTATTCAACGGGCCAGAAGGTTGAGAACCACTGGCCTAGCGAAAGGCTTCGAATATAGCAGGTTCTCAATAAATACTATTAGAATGAGGAATGGAGTGCCTTTACAGAGGAGGTTCCAGGAAACGACCGGACCAGAGGGCTGGAGGGGAGGAGAACGTGGGGGAAAGAAAGGCAGGCCCCTGGGGAGGAGGGCTGAAGAGCTGATGGGAGGGAGAGAAAAGGCCAGCACAGGTGTCCTCAGCTCAACCAGGAGGACGTCTCATCTTTCCCACCTTCACATAACCTGGCCTCCCTGCAGTCCGTCCCCAATCCTGTGTTGAGTCCCCTTCCCTAGGGGACACCCCAGCAGAGCAGGGTGTCTTCCCTTCACACCAACCACCCTGTGGCTCAGGCCCTGCCTTCCAGATCACCGTGAGCTCCCTCCACCTCGTGCCCCAAAGGGTCTTTCCCATCGCAAGCTCGTGGCTTCCCGCTGTCTTCCCTTCTCTTCCTCTGCTTTCCTCTGTCTCCTTGTTTCTTTGCCTCACCTCCTCTCTCTCTCTCTCTCTCTCTCTCTCCCCCTTCTCTGTGTCTGTGTCTGCCTCTTCTCGCCATCCCTCTCTGCCTTTCTTGCTCTTTGATGTGTGTGTGTCTCTAACTCTCTGTGTCTATCATTGTCTCTATGTCTGTCTCAAACTGAGTAGCTCTATTGTGACTACGCATTTCTCTCTCAGTCTGTCTATCTTTGGGTCTGTTTTTCTCTTGTTGTCTCTCTGTCTCTGCCTGCCTGTCTTTCAGTTCTTTATCGGTCTTCTCTTTGTGTCTCTCCCTGCCTCTGTTCCTCTCCGCCAACTGGCTTTCTCTCTAGGTCCAGCCTCGTGGCGTCCAACACGCAAACCCACTGTGACTTCACTCCCCCTCCCTGAGGAAGATCCCTGGGGAAGGTGCTCCACACCCACTCCTTTAGATGACGGGGTTGCAGCGTTCTCAGGGTGGCAGCCGCACTGTGGGGGTGTGCACCCGCATCCTCTCCACTCCGATAGCCCCGTGAAGGCCTGAGAGACAAGGCTCTGTAAACAACTTAGTCGGCGACTGTCCCTGGAACGTGCAGGGAAGTCGTCCCTGAGGAAGATCCCTGGGGAAGGTGCTCCACACCCACTCCTTTAGATGACGGGGTTGCAGCGTTCTCAGGGTGGCAGCCGCACTGTGGGGGTGTGCACCCGCATCCTCTCCACTCCGATCGCCCCGTGAAGGCCTGAGAGACAAGGCTCTGTGAACAAGTTAGTCGGTGACTGTCCCTGGAACCTGCAGGGAAGTCGCGGGCTCCCGGGTCATTGGGAAATTCCCTAAGCCATGCACACGGGCGGGCGTGGCCTCAGGGCTGTGGCAGAGGGGGCCTGAGAGAGAACCTTTAGGAAGATGCTGTCTGTGTGCCTCCTGCTGATGCAGTGCAGGCCTTGGCGCGCTGACAGATAACTGGCAGCTCTCCCTCCCTGGCACTCGGCCTCCAGCCTGAGCGGCCCAGACAGCAGTTTAACCCGAGGGTCAGAGGGCAGCCAGGCGCTATCTACCGACTGGCTGCGTCCCCTCCGCCTGGCTGAATTCCGCCTTCCCATATAGAGGCTGACAGGAGGGCCAACCCACAGGGCTCCCGGCCAGGACCCAGAGGTGCCAGGAACCATTTCAAACTGCCCCCACCCCCCGCACCTGCCCATGTTCTAAGTGAATGAAACTCAACACAGATTCCTTATTAATAACATACACCAGAGGGTACATCCCGAGACCCAGGAGATGAGAGTGACAGCCCATCAATTTGGGGTGTGCCCCTCCCCGGCCCCACGCACACACCAGTGTGCCTATCAAACCCGTGTTGTGATTCCGCAGTTGATTAAAGGCGAGGATTGAAACGCATCTTAATAACCAGAAAAATAACTTACCATCTAACATCTTGATTGTACTCGATTTCAAAGGGCAGCAAGATGTGTGGAAATGCACATATCTAATCACCAGTGGAATTAACAGATTTGCAAAAGTTATGCTTGAGAACATTATGTGTAGCTGTAACTCAGCATAATCAAATTCCCATTTAATTTCATTAATGCTAAAAGGCAGGCTATTTGCACAGTACCATTTTTCCCCCCAATATCAATTTTGGGGTTATTGTATAAGCCCATTTTTTAAAAATGTTTTCTTTCTCATAGATATTTTTAAAGCAAAATCACCTGCTTGCATAGCATGTGGTTCATCTGTGTAAGGCCATCTCCCTTCTTTCTTTTTTCTAAATTTGTTTTTATTGATTCTAGAGAGGAAGGGGGCGAGAGAGAGAGAGAGAGAGAGAGAGAGAGAGAGAGAGAGAAACATCAATGATGATGAGAGAGAATCGTGGATCATCTGCCTCCTGCACACCCCCTACTGGGGATTGAGCCCACAACCCTGGCATGTGCTCTTAACCGGAATCAAACCTGGGACCTTCCAGTTTGCAGGCTGACGCTCTATCCATTGAGCCAAACCGGCTAGGGGTCCCCTCTTTCTTTTAACCTTAATCTTACAAACCAAGTGAGATATATGGAAACCAAGTTGGGACGCTACAAAAGCCCCGGGCTGCTTGTCCAGGAACTTGTGGGGTGCATGCTTTTTGCTTTGGGCTGCTCTCCTGTCCTTCTCCTCCCTCCACCACCATTCCCAGCCTCACTGTCAGCGATGTTGACGCTTTAGCCCAGTGGTTCTCAACCTCCTGGCCCTTTAAATACAGTTCCTCATGTTGTGGTGACCCCCAACCATAAAGTTATTTTCATTGCTACTTCATAACTGTCATGTTGCTACTGTGATGAATCGTCATGTAAATATTTGATATGCAGGATGGTCTTAGGCGACCCCTGTGAAAGGGTCGTCCAACCGCCAAAGGGGTCGCAACCCACAGGTTGAGAACCGCTGCTCCAAAACAATGTTGTTTCATTGTCATGAAGCACAACGGTTAAGTATTTGTGTACCTGAATTTTCGTAGGACTGACAGCCCTGTAGGTTTTTTTATTATATCAGCATCACCACAAACACGTGAGTCATGTGTTGTGCTACAGACTATGATGGCACTAGGGGATAGGAATTGTTCAGCTCCAGTATAATATACTAGAGGCCCAGTGCACGAAATCTGTGGACTTGGGGGGGAGGGTCCCTCAACCTGGCCTGCGCCCTCTCGCAGTCCAGGAGTCCTGGGGGGATGCCCGGCTGATGGCTTAGGCCCACTAAGCCGGCAGTCGGACATCCTTAGCATTGCCACGGAGGCGGGAAAGGCTCCCACCACTGCTTCTTGTGCTCACCAGCCATGAGCCCAGCTTCGGGCTGAGCAGCGCTCCCCCTGTGGGAGCACATTAACCACCAGGGGGCAGCTCCTGCGTTGGGCGTCTGCCCCCTGGTGGTCAGTGAGCATCGTAGTGACTGGTCATTCCACCATCCGGCCATTTGCATATTAGCCTTTTATGATATCGGATGGGATTACCATTGTATATATGGTCCATCCCTGACCACTATTAAGTAGAGTATGGTTGTGAGCATATATAGGGATAGGGGATGGGTGGGTGTGTCTGTGGGGTGGGGGGGAGACAGAGAGAGAATAAGAACCCTTAGGCCAGTCTGACTTTCTCTCTTTGATAGGGACTGGATCAGTTTTACTTGGATTTCCAAAAGATATTTGTTTCTCATTGAAGTGCAGTAGCTTTATCAGTATTTATCTTGTTGTTGGGTTCTTCTATGTTAATCACATTTCTAGGCACTGGGTCCTTCTTAAATCTATAGATTCTGGCTTATTTTACTCATGGGATGTGTAAAAATATTTCTCTTTCCACCATTTTTATTTCTTCCATTAACTCAGCTTCCTTTTTTAGAAACACCAGTACATGGACTGGATCTTCTTCTTGTATTTTTATTTAGTCCTGTTTTCTCTCCTCCTTTTAAATCTTCATTCATCTCTCCTTTATATTGTTCATTTTAATCTATGCTCATCTTAGTTTATGTACTTTCAGCAAGGCATCTTTCCCCTTATGTTTTTGACCGTGTAGCCCTCATTTTTGTGATAATTTTCTTTTTTTTTCTTTTCTTCATGCCACCCCCAGGGTTTGCCAGCTTAATGTCTTACCTGTTCCCTGTTGCCTTTCTACATCTTCCCTAAACACCTCTCTCCCTTCTTGATAGGTTTTACTTAGAAAATGAAAGACCATGGTTTTACTAAAGTTTATTATTATTGTTGTTGTTGTTACTTTATAGTAATGTACTTTGTCAAAAATTTAACCTGCTTTAACTCTTGTGGCCAGTGTTCCACAAGTGCCATTTGTATTCCTTTTTTAAAAATATATATATTTTTTTATTGATTTCTTACAGAGAGGAAGGGAGATAGCTAGAAACATCGATGAGAGAGAAACATCAATCAGCTGCCTCCTGCACACTCCCTACTAGGCATGTGCCTGCAACCAAGGTACATGCCCTTGACCGGAATCGAACCTGGGACCCTTGAGTCTGCAGGCCGACGCTCTATCCATTGAGCCAAACCGGTTAGGGCCATTTGTATTTCTTTAGCATACCTTTTCATCCATTCATCCATTCACCCGACAAGTACTTGTTGACTCTACCATGTTCTAAGCACTGTAGTAGGTTTTGAAACAGGTAAAACTCCTGATAGTATAAGACACCATCATCTCCCTTCCATCCCTTCCACTGTCTGTTCATGACATCTGAAGAGGAAAACTAGTCACTGGGTAATATGGGATTTTACTTGAAATTTATAATGATCTTGTCCCTGACCGCCCTCTCATCTCTCTTCTCAACGGGCAACTCATATGTCCCAGGAAGAAGCTTGACTCTGCTAGCGATGATATGACAATGAGAGACAAGAAAAGGAAACCAACGTTACAAGTGCTGGTCTTTCGGGTCAAGCATGGAAGAAATACTCATCATTTCTGGCTTCAAGAAGCAGTAAAAATGCTTCCTTACCAACATTATGTGGAAATGCAACATCAGTGATTTCACTTTTCATTATGAATACAAAGCAAACCATCCAGAAAAAATAAAAAATAATAATAATAATTCCCACCATACTCTGCCTGTGAACTGTAGTCTGTGCTACAAAACCCACACCCTTCTTTTGACCCAACCCTTCTCACAGAACCCTGCGTTGACTTTGAGATTTATCTCCAGGCTTCTGGTAACAAAGGCAGGGCCAGTGCATAAACTACTGCCGCCATGACCACAACGTCTGGAGGCAGACTTGTAGAACGGACTCTCCCTATTCAATGTACGCAACTGGCTGGATATGCTGGCGATTTATCGAAAAAATTAATCAGCCCTCCGTGTGACATTAAATAGCCTTTCAACAACAGTGCACTTTTACCCCACACCAACGTACACAAAATAAAGAGCACCGGATTGCCTAACAATCAAATAAGGATGTGTCTTTCGTCTCGATTCAAATGACTCTGAAAGATAAGCAAGCCTAAAAAGCTAAACGGAGGAATAAATCCCCATCTATTGTATTCGATCTGACACACGGTTGTCTTTGGGAAAATAAAGTCACATTATTTATCTGTATTTTTCCATACACCAGGCATTAAGGCATTCTCCACGAAGAGCATTAAGTGGAAATACAATAAGGTTATGATGTTGTCACAAGGGAGTGCACACGAATGAGACGTGGATTTGTCCAGAGAGAAAAACACTTCTCCTCATGCTATGAAGGGTAAAGGAGTAAGAGGGGGGCGCATTTGGAGATTTGGAGATAGCAAGGAACTGTGATCTCAAATCACAAAGCTTTAAATATCTTCCTATAGCCAAAGACAATTCCATCCATTGAAATGAAGACAGAGTGGTAGAGACACAGAGAAAGAGAAAGGTGGCGGTGATTGTAATGGGTCACGAACATATGCACTCTGACGTCAACAAAAGGTGGACGAAAGACGATAGCGGTGAGAGCCTCATAAAGTTATAGCCACACAGTAGACTCAGTCAACAATATTACTGTCACTTCCCCCTTGATTCATCAATCACAACAATCATAGGAATAGAAAAAAAAAGATGTAGAGGAGGTTAACCAAGGATGAGCACCTACGTGATGGAAATGGCACATAATCAAGTGTTTGACTGTCTTTACATAACATCCAAGAAGGTGCAGAGATGAGTGACAGCAACAACATACATGATGGAATAAGGAAATAAGGGAGACTCAAGGAATTCACATCATCGTGGCAGATGGATTTGCTTCCCTTTCCCCTAAGAGAATAATACATTCTTGCCCGTCACTATATGTCTACCAGAGTCCTACCTCCCCCCACCACTCTTGAAAGGGTATAGTCACACTCCATTGCTGTTGGGCCTGGCTATGCAGGTGACTTCATTGGGCCAATGTGAAGGAAAGAGAGTCAACAGAAGGCATAAGAGCCTTTGCTCAATTGGCTCTTGCATTTTTCCTTCTGCCAGGAGGATGTTCTGTCCCAGAGAGGGGCTGCCTAGCAGCGTGCACCCTGGAATGAGACACAAAACAGAGCCGCAACCCCCATAGCCACCACAACACGGGGACGGTAACATTCTCTCATGATTGGGTCCAAGAACGGGGAGAGTACCGATGACTTTGGGGGAGCGGCAGGGGTAGGAGCAGACTTCAGTGGATTGCAAATGATCGGGAGGTGGTGATGTGGAGGTAGCACACATAACAAGCTCTTGAGAAACGTGCCCATGAAGGTGAGTAGAGTGAAATGGTGGTAACTGGGGTGATGTGGGGCCCAAGGAAGGATTCTGGTTTCCATGCGAGTTGGTTCTCAAAGATGAGAGAGTATCAGGCTAGCTTATATACTAAAGGGGAGGTGGGAAAGTCGGGGAGATCATTAAGATATTGGGTAGGAAGGGAATAATAAGGCAGTGCTGTCTCTGGCAGCCAGAGCACGGGCAGATGGGTCTTCCTTTGATAGGATAGTGAGGTAGGAGCTGACGAGAGAAATAGAATGTTTGCTAGACTTTAATGACAGCCCAGCTGAGGCAGGTGATTAAAAGATTATGAATTCATAATGATTCTAATCTGCCTAATTGTGTGAGTCTCATCCCCCAGTAGGGCTTAATTTGGGGGATGGATGTGAGATGGAGAACGCAAGTGGCTGGGCTCTCTCTGGACTGAGATGTTTTTGCTCACGCCGAATGGACCAAAAGGCAAGGAGATAGGCATGTTTGCAAAAGAATGCTTGCCTCCATGGAGCAGGATGCAAACACACTGAGTACAAGAGAGGCTAATTGACGGAGAGCATGGCGAGGGATTAAGGTTTGGCAAAATGCTGCAGTCGATGGACTTGAGCAGAGTTGCTCCGAGTCTATAGGGTGGTGGTTCTCAACCTGTGGGTCGAACGACTTTTTCACAGGGGTCACCTAAGACCATCCTGCATATCAGATATTTACATGACGATTCATGGCAGGAGCAACATGACAGTGATGAAGTAGCCACAAAAATAATTTGATGGTTGGGTCACCACATGAGGAACTGTATTTAAAGGGCCAGAAGGTTGAGAACCACCGCTGTAGGGTGACTTTAGGAAAGTCAGCTGTTTGGATTGGTGATGTCAGAAGGCTCCGCTGATAGGGTGCAGGGTGTGAGAGCGGACGCGGGTGGCTGAGGTGGGGAGGATGAGAGCATCATTGTGAGAAAGATAAGGTCAAGGTCGCGAGGCCAGGATTTTCACTGGTGAATGGGAAGGATGTAAGATGAAAGGGGAGGCTGGACGCCAGTCTCTGAAGTGGTCAGTGTTTGCGGAGGAGGGACCAGGAGGACAGTTAACGTTGAAATGGGGAGGGAGAGGGGGAAGTCTAGACAAGCAGATGGAGCCTCAAAGCACCAGAGGTTTAGGGAGGAAACGGAAGGAGAATCATGGTGCAGAAGCCGTGATCAGGCGCAAGGCTGACTCACATGCACCCCAGGCCCTGTGTCCAAATGAGATCCACTTCACCGGGACTGAGTGTTAGAGCTTCGCCATCTTTTGGGGAGGACACGACCACGGCCCCTTCTCAGTCACGTCCCCAAAGCCCTGTGACCCTGCCTTTCTAATCTATACCCTCTACGCCTTACTCCTCAGGCTACTTCCAGGCCAGGTCTGTGCCTTCGTCTTGGCTGGTTATCAAACTTGATTCTTGCCCTGACCGGTGTGGCTCAGTGGATAGAGCGTCGGCCTGTGGACTGAAGGGTCCCAGGTTCGATTCTGGTCAAGGGCATGCGCCTTGGTGGCGGGCATATCCCCAGTAGGGGGTGTGCAGGAGGCAGCTGGTCAATGTTTCTCTCTCACTGATGTTTCTAACTCTCTATCCCTCTCCCTTCCTCTCTGTAAAAAATCAATAAAATATATATATTTTTAAAAAACCACAATTTGATTCTTGGTTCTCAAAACTGCAAGCTCAGTGCCCACCTCTTCTTGTTCCCCTGTGTTCATTTCATGGACCCAGACACAGTTGGTCATCATATCCAGTCCACCCCCACCTGCTTCTTTTTGCTCCCACACACCACTGGGTTCCGGACCCCGGACAGCCCACCTGTACTTAACAGCCCCCCATCTTCAACTAACCTCTCGGCCATGAACGCCGATGGCTCAGACCCTCAATATACCCCAGATGCCTCTGGCTGAGAACGGCACTACTGGCTGCGGTATCGCCTCACATCTTGTCTTATTCAACTTCTGCCCAACCAGCTGAGAAAAATGAAAATGTAACACCACCCTGTGCCAGGCAGGATGTTTCATTTTTGCACCTGATAAAACAGCTCCCACTTGGAATAAAATTCTTTTTACCCGTGGCTCCCCGAATTGGCTGCTGGAACGATGTTGTTTGAAGCAGAGGGTGGGGTAGGAAGGGCTTAGCAGGCAGATGCCCTTCTCAGAAGCCCATATCCAGCTTCAATGCACAGTTTCTGGGAAGAGGGGATAGAGAGGAAAGCAGGGCGGCTGAGAGAATCTATGGAGAACAAAGGGGCTCTACCTTACCTACCTTTCAAGGTATTGAAACCGGTATCAGTAGCTTGTTAAATAAATTTACAAACTCTGACATGATGGGAAGGGGATCAGGCGCCACAGAGCTGGGACCACTTGTCCGGAGAAAAACAAAAACAAAAAAAAGTGGCTTCCAGCAAAAGGTTCATAGATGCTGCCTTGTAATTAAATTTTTAAAATTTTAGGGTACAATCGTATAGGCTCCGTACCTTACACATGAACGCCTCACGCCCATGGCGCCTCCCTGTGTGCTGCGAAGGGAACAGCCGGGGCAGCGCTCGATGGCCTGTGATCCACTCCGTGTCCCCCCTTCACACCCCCCCCTCCCGACCCCCAATCTTCTGCTTTGTGTTGCCAGAAACCAAAGAAGGGGAAATTAAAATAAAACACGAGGTGTCCTGTATGGGTTTCAAACAGTTGTCTGAGCCAGGAAATGAGCTTGTGCTCTGGCAACTGGCAGAAGTGCGTTTCACAGGCTGTCTCTTCTGCTTTTGAGAAATCAGGAGTCGGTAAAGTCAGAGAGATCTTGGGCCAGGAGCCCAGGGAACTGGGAAGCAGGGGGTTGTCAACCTCATCCAGAGACAGGCTGTTTGAAAAAAGGACAAGGAGGAGTGGGGGAAATCCCTGGTAGCTTTCATGCCTGACCAAAGCACACGCTCCCCCTGAGCCCAAACATGACATTGGAACTCTCAAGACTACACTCCAGCGGCCACGAATAGCTGATCAGAGTTTGCAAATTAGATGGAACGCATTGGCCATTCTCTGTCTAGACCAGTGGTTGTCAAACTGCGGCTCGCCAGCCACATGCGGCTCTTCGGCCCCTTGAGTGTGGCCACGGAGTTTCAATCGCACTGTACGTGCGTGCCCGCACGTGGTATTTTGTGGAAGAGCCACATTCAAGGGGCCGCAGTTTGCCGACCACTGGTCTAGGCCCAGTGGTTCCCCACCTGGGGCACACACCTCACAGGGGGGCAATTTGATTTTTAAGGGGAGCGATTCGAGAATGAGTTATTAACAGAGAATTTTTTTGCATTCCTTAGGGTTCTAGGGGTCTCCTATACAGTCTCTAAATATATATTGTGGCATACTTATGCACTTTGGTTCTCTAATATGTTTTGAAACTTTGCTATTTTTTCATGTCACTTCACATTATTATTTTAACAATTTCTTAGTGATTTCTTCCTGTCCTTCCACTGTCCCTTCGCTCTTTATTTTTCTCTTTCATGGATGCCATGTTCTTTGGAAGCTTGTTTAGACCAAGTTCATGGCCTTTAAGGCTTCCTCCATGTGAACAGGAGCTCACTTTTTGAATAATAAGAACTATATGTCATGGGGGGTGGGGGGGCATCAGGATGTTAGAGACGCTTAGGTGGACATGGCCAAAGGAAGGTTGGGGACCACTGCTCTAGAGGGTTAGTTTGACTGAGAAAAGCAAGCTGACCCTGAGGATGTAATATTGTGAAGAAGAGATCTAACCACCTTTCCTTCGAATATGAAACAAGGACACGGTTTATCCTTTTGTGGTGAGGCCTTTGTTTCCCAAAGGGAGCCAAATTGCTTTCATCCTGAATACGAACCTATCGAGGGCGACCTGACACATGGTTGACGTGGCTTAAGAAGCGGCATTGGAGATTATCTGCGGGTAAACATGTACCTTGCTTTAGTATCTGGGTCAATCAGGGGCATGGAGGCAGAGAGGAGTTATTCCTAAATCTGGTCCAATGCAAGGGAGGTGGGAACTCAAATTAGGATGTTTTTAAAAATATGTTTTATTGATTTTTCACAGACAGGAAGGGAGAGAGATAGAGAGTCAGAAACATCGATGAGAGAGAAACATCGATCAGCCGCCTCCTGCACATCTCCCAGTGGGGATGTGCCCGCAACCCAGGTACATGCCCCAGACCGGAATCGAACCCGGGACCCTTCAGTCCGCAGGCCAATGCTCTATCTACTGAGCCAAACCGGTTTCGGCTCAAATTAGGATTTTAGTTCTAGGATGTAGGAATAAGAGGCAAAGCCTGAGACCCCAAGGTGCAATGGTTCTCAACCTTCCTCATGCCACGACCCTTTCATACCGTTCCTCATGTTGTGGTGACCCCCAACCATAAAATTATTTTTGTTGCTACTTCATAACTGTCATTTTGCTACTGTTATGAATCGTCATGTCAATATATGATATGCTATATGTGTTTTCCGACGGTCTTAGGCGACCCCTGTAAAAGGGTCGTTCGAGCCCCAAAGGGGTCGCGACCCACAGGTTGAGAACCGCTGTATTAGAGGCTAGAAAACCCATCTGGAAAATTCCATGCCTCTACTTGTGAGTCCAAGGAAATGAGGGTCCTACCCTGAAGCCACTGACTTCCATCCTTGACTCACAGGGACTGGGAGCCAGGAGAAGGCAAGTTGCTACACTGGATCATCACACGAACTAAAAGCTAATGGACATCTTCTCTCAGGGACTGTCAAAGGGGTGTCATGTTGACAGGGGGCTAGAGGGCCCTACTGACGTCATTCGTCAGCTTGGTCTCTCAACCCAGGTCCTACTCTAGAGTGGAGCCGACTGTTACAATATTGTTGTTTTTCTGTGAACCTAGAGCCGTGGTCGGCAAACTGCAGCTCTCGAGCCACATGCGGCTCTTTGACCCCTTGAGTGTGGGTCTCCCTAAGCCTTAGGAGGACCCTAATGAAGTGAATAACAGTGTACCTAACTATCTAGTTTAAGTTTAAAAAAT
>NW_006296417.1:4629484-4630006 GCF_000327345.1 Myotis davidii | reverse complement strand
TTGCCGACCACTGGCCTAGAGCCTTTGTTTCTCCATTTTTGATAAAACAGATTCTCAATGGAAGCCTAAGAAACATCCACAAGATTGAAGGATTTCTGCAATCTCCCAGGTGCTACTCTGGGCACGAATGACTCAACAGAGAGTAAGAGGAAGTCCCAGCGTTGGTGGGCTTCTGGAGGAGGAGACAGGACGGTCAGAGTGAGGGACATAGGTCTAAGCGAGTAGCACCTGTTGACTGTGGTGCGAAGTTTGGCTTTTTGGCACAGTGGGTATGTCACTGGAGAGTGTAGGATATGAGAACAACATAATCGAATTAATGATGTTCCAAAGGATCACTGGGTTTGCACTGTGGGGTTTGCAATGGGCTGTAGGAGAGTTGGAAGGACGGAGGCCAGGTAGCATAGCAGTGGCGCAGACAAAATGGATAGTCCTTTGAGTAAGAGGATGAGGTGGAGAAGTTGACAACTGGTAGGAATGGGATGCATTTTGAAGGTGCACTTAACAGGCCTTGCTAATGGCATG
>NW_006296417.1:4613564-4628618 GCF_000327345.1 Myotis davidii | reverse complement strand
GGGGGTGGGGGGGGAATCACAGGAAAGTACGAGAGCAAATTTAATCTGATAGTCAGAATCGGTTCCCTTTATACATTATTGAGGTTAGCCCCACACCCTGGAAGCTTCCGCAGAATAAGAGCAATCGCCTAAATGCTGTCCTTGCACTGTGAACTCCTAACATTTACAGTAATGAAAAGTTTTTCTACTGAGGAATGTTATTCCCATTTTATAGTAGAACCAAATGAGGTAGAGACACCTAGATTAATGTTTATAATAATATTAAAGGCCCGGTGCACGTAATTCGTCCACTTGAGGAGGGGGGGTCCCTCAGCCCAGATTGCTAGAGGGCACAGGCCAGGCTAAGGGACCCCACCGATGCACAATTGGGGCAGGGTAGGGATGCAGGGGGTTGGCCAGCCAGGGAGGGACCATGGAAGGGCTCCAGGGCATGTCCAGTCCATCTCACTCAGTCCGATTGGTTGGACCCCAGCAGCAAGCTAACCTACCAGTCACATGGGAGGTTGGCCAACTGGGGAGGGGCTGCGGGAGGGCTCCAGGGCATGTCCGGCCAGTCTCACTCAGTCCTGATTGGCCAGACCCCAGCAGCAAGCTAACCTACAAGTCGGAGTGTCTGTCCCCTGGTGGGCAGTGCATGTCATAGTGAGCAGTTGACTGGCCTTAGCATATCATTAGCATATTATGCTTTGATTGGTTGAATGACTGACCGGACACTTAGCATATTAGGCTTTTATTATATAGGATACTGGGTGTGAGGATGAAGTCTTCAGCAGAAAGGAGAATTTAAGGATGCCTTTAGCTTTCAATGAGGGAGACTTCTCTCAACTTGAAAAGCTCAAAGTTCCAGGTTTTTTAAAGTCGGTGACCAAAGATATGGGATCTAACAATTACGAAAAACCATCTGTCTATCTAGTATTCTACAAATGTCATTTCCCTTTACAGTGAAAAAGTAAATAATCACAAACAGATTGCATTACTCTAACACTCAGCCTGCGACTTCCTTTAACTAGAACCTGTGCTCACTTCCCAGCCCACCTACTGTCCCCAAGAACGGACTAAAAATGGACCATGAGCAATTCCTGGTATTCCAACGGCCAACATGATGGCTCTTTTTAATGGTCCAGTCATTCCAGACTTGCCAGTGGTTTCTCGCAATATTGACAGAGCTAGAAGAGAAGCAGCGGTCGCCGGGACCGGTAGGAAATCATCTTCACCAAGGAGAAAGCAACTCTTAAGTATACCGACGACTTCTCCAATGATTTACAGCTTAGCAAGATAATGCTTTCATCTGTACCAACTCGGTATGTGTAACAACTCTGGGGCTCTGTTAGGGAAGACACTCAAATTCCTCTCCTGAGAAATGGCCCAACTAAAGCTCACAGTTAACAGCCCTGTTTGGTGTCTGCACCCCTGTCTCTCTAATATGGACACATACACCCCTCTCCGCCCCCGAATACCTCTCCATTTCACACCGCAGCTAGCCATGACTCATTCTTGCACATCCAAGGAGAACCCAGTCTCTCCAGTAGAATCGCACTGGCTAAAATTACTTAAACTTTTAGATCCCCTTAGCTTCTTCTTCCCGCTGTTGTTGCTGCCTAACAAAGTGCCCCAAAACTTAGAGACTTAAAGTAATCTTCCAGTGTCTTTTTCTTGGTCTCCAGAACCATGTGAAATCCATGTCTGCTGTTACTAAGCCCCTCCGTTTATGGCAGCGGTTCTCAACCTGTGGGTCGCGACCCCTTTGGCAGTCGAACGACCCTTTCACAGGGGTCGCCTAAGACCATCCTGCCTATCAGATATTTACATGGCGATTCATCATATGCCTATCAGATATTTACATGACGATTCATCATGGTAGCAACAAGACAGTTATGAAGTAGCCACGGAAATAATTTTATGGTTGGGGGTCAGCACATGAGGAACTGTATTTAAAGGGCCAGAAGGTTGGGAACCACTGGTTTATGGTATTCTGTTAGAACAGACCAATGGACTAAGACAAATGGCCAACACTATGAAAGATATACAACGACATCTAATGCATGATCTCTGGCTTTAGTGAGCCAGGAATTGAAGAGGCAAGAAAAACAGAAACAAAAACAAATGGACAAGCATACGGAAATGTGCTGTGAGAAAAGTAGCATCTAGTTGGCCCTTCCTTGTGTTCCCACAGGCCAGGCCGGTCCCCCAGAAATCAACAAGGCCAACTGTGGCAACCCAATAGAATCCTCCTTTTACTAATCTATAGGAAAGGTAGATGCTATTGGGTAAGATTTCTCTTCGGTTTTGTGCCCTTGCTTATTTTGTCTAGTACTTTTGTCACCTACGTCCACTTGTCCTTTGTAAGCCTTAAGCCAGCGGTTCTCAACCTGTGGGTCGCTTACAATGAAAATACATCCTGCGTATCAGATATTTACATGACGATTCATGACAGTAGCAACATGACAGTGATGAAGTAGCCACGAAAATAATGTTATGGTTGGGGGTCACCCCAACATGAGGAACTGTATGAAAGGGTCGCGGCATTAGGGAGGTTGAGAACCACTGTACAAGACTTCTTATTAATTTTTTTTTTTAATTTATCAAACTATTACTTATACAGTGCGCCCTACACTGCGTAAGACACTGGCTGTAACGGTGACCAGCACAGACAAGGTCCCTACTCTTCAGGAGTATTTATGCTGCTGGTTAATTCCCCTTCCACTTGTGAGGTCTCGGCGTAAACTTCACGTCTCAGTGAAAGCCTTCCTTGACCCCTGAACCCCAACTTAGGGATATCTTTAACATGACAGTTTCCACAGACAACTTTCCTCACACCTCTTTTGTCATTGTGTGTTTAAGGGTCTCTGTGAACCAAGTTTATGTTTATCTTGCTCACTTTTTTTTATCTGATCACTAAGTCGAATTTCTAGTAGACACGAACAACGTAATATTTAATGTCAGAGCTGTCATTTATTCTGTGTTTGTTATGTGCCTGATACTCTTCTACATAGGTTATAGAAGTTAGCTCATTTAACCTCACAGCTGGCCCTTACATAATGGCGGGGGTTGTCCCCATGTACAGAAGGGTAAACTGAGGCATGGAGAGGCTAAGTCAGTGGTCGGCAAACTCATTAGTCAACAGAGCCAAATATCAACAGTACGACGATTGACATTTCTTTTGAGAGCCACATTTTTTAAACTTAAACTATATAGGTAGGTACATGGTTATTAACTTCATTAGGGTCCTCCTAAGGCTTAGGAAGAGCCACACTCAAGGGGCCAAAGAGCCGCATGTTGCTCGAGAGCCGCACTTTGCTGACCATGGGTAAGCAATAGCTACAAATAGCTAGTAAGTGACAGAGGCAGAATTCAAATCTAGACAGTCTGGCTCGGGGAGGGGGATATGCTCTTAACTATGTTTATTCACTAAATGAATGAGAGTAAGTGAACGAGTGGGGAGTTGGATAAAGCTTATAGCCATGGCTGGGTTGGCTCAGTGGATAGAGCATCAGTCTGTGGACTGAAGGGTCCCAGGTTCGATTCTGGTCAAGGGCACATGCCTGGGTTGAGGTCTCGATCCCCAGTAGGGGACGTGCAGGAGGCAGCCAATCAACGATTCTCTCTCATCATTGATGTTTCTATCTCTCTTTACCTCTCCCTTCCTCTCTGAAATCAATAAATATATATATATTTTTATAAAAGCTTATAGAGGTCAAATTCATCTGCCCACGCCACATGGCTGGGAAGGGCTGGTGTTAGGGATTCACCGGGTCTCCGGACTCTAAGTTTTGGGCGTTTCGTGAGTGTTCCACGCTGCCCCTTCTCTTTTTAATTGTCTTAAATAAACGCAAATGCATTTATTTTTGGTCTCCGTGGAGGTGGTTTTAATAAGCCTATTTAAATATTCATAATCCACACGCACACTCCCCTGCTGCGGCCGTCTGTGATCCTCGGACGATCGTAAGTGGCCTCTGCTCTTTCCGGGGAGGCCCCGATGAACGGACTGGCCCCACGTTTATCTCACTTCCTGTATGATCAGGCCCTCAGAGCAGGCTGCAGAGCCAGGAGGTTAGAATCGGCTGTCACTGCCTCCAAAATATTAATTGGATGGTAAGATTTTTGCTCAACAGGCAGCTGGCTCCTAATCTCACTGGGAAAGTGCAAAATGGTGATAAAAAGTCTCAATTCTTAGAGAGATAATGTTTCAGAATATCTCAGCGTTAACGAATCTGGTCATTTTTTTTCCCCTCCTTAATTCTCCCAAATTCACATTCACTCAGCATCTTTAAATCCTTTGATAAGATGTTTTTTTAAAAAAATCTGATCCAAATCACATAGATAAAACCCAAATCTGATTCTCAGGCATTTCTCTGTCTTCTGCTGTATTCCCCATCAAAATCAAATACTGAGTTCAGGTCCCATAGGTTTAGCAAAACCTTCCTTAAGCCCTAAGTGGTTTGGCTCAGTGGATAGAGCATGGGCCTGCGGACTGAAGGGTCCCAGGTTCGATTTCAGTCAAGGGCATGTACCTTGGTTTCAGGCACATCCCCAGTAGGGGGTGTGCAGGAGGCAGCTGATTGATGTTTCTAACTCTCTATCCCTCTCCCTTCCTCTCTGTAAAAAAATCAATGTATTTTTTAAACAAACTTCCTTAATTAAATTTGTAATCTCAGTACATAAATGACCAAAAATCAATAAAATATATATTTTTAAAAACCTTCCTTAATTTTTTAATCTCAGTACATAAATGAATACTACTTACATATTTTTTTCTGAGTAAACTCTTACTGAATGAATGAATGCAAATGAATGAGTTACCCTATGCCAGTGGTTCCCAACCTTCTGGCCCTTTAAATACAGTTCCTCATGTGCTGACCCAACCATAACATTATTTTCGTGGCTACTTCATCACTGTCGTGTTGCTACTGTGATGAATCGTCATGTAAATATCTGATATGCAGGATGGTCTTAGGTGACCCCTGTGAAAGGGTCGTTCGACCACCAAAGGGGGCGTGACCCACAGGTTGAGAACCGCGGCCCTATGCCTTCACTGCTCTCTCCATTCTATGAAGCAGAAGACAATAGATACTTGGTTTGGAGCACAAAGTTTCCCACCAGGACCCTCACATTCGTTTGCACGGCAGACCGGCAGGAGGAGGCATGGTTCTCTTTGTGAAACACCATGAAATTCAAAATATTTAAAGTCACATCATCTTCAAACATACACATTGTATTATCCTCCCACACCCACGGCCACTCCTCCTCACTCTCTTTGGCTGGTTCTGTTCTCCCTGCTATACCTTCCTCCATTGTGGGAGTGTCCCTGTTACCTTCTCGTTCTCTTTCGTCCAATCCCACGGTGGAACCACCCTCTACATGCTGATAATTTGCAAATTTTCATCAACATCCCTGACCTATCCTAACAGCATGCAACTCATTTCTCCAACTCGCGGCACAGGGTTCCTCTCCTAGCCTTTGCCATCTCAGTAAGTGGCCATTCCTTGGGTCCTAATCCCAAGAGTAAGGCTGCCAAGTAACCATAGGACAACCTGTGTCCTACACGCCCAGAGCATGGTAGTTTTGGCAGGAGCGTTGTATGCTGAAAAGGCATGGGTGGGGTCCGGCCGGCCCACCCCAATCGGGGCCCATTGGGCTGAGGTGGTTGGCCGGCCCCGCCCCCTGGTCGAACTCCCATTTGAACTCCCAGTTGAGGGGAACATTTGCATATTAGCCTTTTATTATATAGGATTTTCTCTTTAACCATATGATTGGTATAATGTTTTAAACTGTAGCAGAAACAGAGAAAAATCTTAAAGACCAAAGTGTGGCAAAGTTTTCAATAAACTAGGGGGCTGGTGCTGTAGGCTACAAAAAGCCAGTGCCTAATGGTGTCTTGTGTGGCCCCCAAGACCACAGTTCCCCCAAGGTGAGAAGGTATTCAAATCTGAGTTCTCACAACTGTTTTCCCCAAATCATAATCCTTATAATTCACCATATTAATAATATTACTGCTTGGGATTAGTGAGAGGTTGAAATGCTAATATATGAGAAGCCCTTTAGAAGATACCTACCATTTTGTGACACCCCCCCCCCAATGAATAGTAGTTAATATTAAGTTCGCTATTCCATTGTTCCACCAGAGACTACAGTATATCTCTTCACTTCACCAAATAATTTTTATGTCCTTTTATTCTTCCAGATTGTCTCCATACATGCTTGTTCATTCTTTGTCAAGTTAAACCCCAGCCACTTTATAGCTTTAGCAAAAATATATATGTATATTTTTATTGATTACTGAGAGGAAGGGAGAGGGAGAGAGAGAGAAACATCAATGATGAGAATCATCAATAGGCTGCCTCCAGCACGTCCCCTCCTGGGGATTGAGCCCATACCCAGGCATGTGCCCTGACCGGGAATTGAACCATGACCTCCTGGTTCATAGGCTGATGCTCAACCACTGACCCACACCAGCCAGGCATTTTTGCTGCTTTTTAAAATGGTATCTTACTTTGTTTTTGGTGTGTGTGTGTGTGTGTGTTTCAGAGTTGGCACTCCCAGTATAGAAAATGCTATTAAATTTTAAATTTTATTTTGTGTGCTGATCTGTAAAAAGTAATCTTAAATTAGGGAGGGCTTTGTTAAACATAATGTCAAAGGCAGAACAGAATAAAAAACATTTGCTTGCCAAGAGACCCTTTCAAAGTCAAGCAACCTGACAATTTGGGGGGAGATATTTGCTACATATATGACAGGAAAGGAATGAATGCTCTAAGTATATGAAACAGAAAGAAAAATGTCAAGTATGGGCTAAGAGCATGAAAAAAAAAAACACGATTAGAGAGGAAACAGAAATACCCAGCAAACATAAATGAATGCTCAGTGCTATAGGTAATCAAAGGCCTGCAAGTGAGCAGGAGAAAGCGTTTTTGCATTATCATACGCATCAGCCAAAATTTAAGACTTAGCCATAGAATCCCAACACAACCTACATGATGCCAAAGCGACACTCCTGGTTCCGTTCGCTGGGATCCCGGGGGATGATTCTCGCCTCAGTCCCAGGTGGATCCAAGAGCTCACACCTCGAAGTCACCGTCTCCTGTGAATTTTATTCTGCTTTCGTCCATGTGGCAGACTACAGAGCTGCCAGGAGCCCCTTCCAGACTGGCAGACTGAGATGAAAATCGAACAGCTCTCTTCTGTGCCTGCCTGCGGAACCTAGGGAAGACTCTGAACCTTGTGGGCCATTGGCCCATGCCCAATAGAGAGGGATGCTTTCTGTGCCTGCCTGCGGAACCTAGGGAAGACTCCGAACCTTGTGGGCCATTGGCCTATGCCCAATAGAGAGGGACACTCTCCCAGATAGAAGAGAGAACTCGGGGGGGGGGGGGGGTTTTTCAAGGTACCAAAACCTAAAAACCACTATAAACACACACACACACACACCAATAAACGGATGGACCGTGGAGGGAGTCAGCTACGGGGTTGGGAAGTTGCCAAGGGCTGACTCTATTTCATTATTTCCTTTAGGGCCCCGGTGGCAGCGAGACCTCATTACGGAGAGTCACCTCCCAAGCCGCTACGGTGGGCGTGGGGCCTGGAGCGGCTGGCCTCAGACATCACAGCATGGCCCATGGAGAGAAACATTGCTTGCGGAAAGAGAAGGAGCAATTCCATCTTGAGGGACAAGAGCAAGAATGGGAAAAGGTCTGCGCAGGGGAGGGGAGAGGGCGGGCGGATCCAAGCTCTGCAAGGGCAGGTTTCTCAGCCAACAAGGTCGTCCGTGCTGAAGGTTCGACGCCAACCTGTGCAGTCGGGAAGCGTGGGAGAGGCACACTGGCTTTTCTTTATATTTTTCCTTCTCCCCGCTAAATTGACAGGTTGGCGGCCTGTGTCCTTTAGAAATCCCACCACAGCGCCGCCCGGAAGTTTAATTCAGCCAGGGAGGCAACGAACAGCACGCAGGTCACCGGGAGCCTCGACTTTGATTGGGGGGAAAAGGTATCGTTTGATGAAAAATACCAAGTGCAGAGAAAATGGACCCCGGGAAGGGGTGGCGGGAAGTCTGCAGGGACCGGGAAGGGGTGGCGGGAAGATCTGCAGGGAGCAGATCGTGACATCTGAGTGCCCGTGGGACGTGGCCGAAAACCCAAATTCCCTGGGAGAACAAATAGGCTGCCTTCCAGAGTGAAAGGCTTTCCAAGGGCAGGTGGCCGTGGCCGTTTTGCGTGGAGAGGTGAGGCCGCTGAAGGGGTGAGAGAAGTTGCTCTGGCCCTAACTTCTAAGCCCCTTCGCCTGATGTGGGGACGTCTGGGCACACCCAGAGGAAGACCTGTGGGTGAGAGCCTGTCAATCATAAAAGGGGAGGAGCCCGGGGACCATCCTCTGGCCACGGCTTTTCCTGGACTTGGGGTTCCACGGAGGGTGTCCTATCCCCTTAATACCAAGAAGTTAATGCTAAACGTTAGCGGCAGGTGTCTCTACGTCTCTCTCCGAGTCCCTGGAGCTGCTCCTAAGAGGAAGGGCCCCTAGAAAATGGACCCCGGGAAGGGGTGGCGGGAAGATCTGCAGGGAGCAGATCGTGACATCTGAGTGCCCGTGGGACGTGGCCGAAAACCCAAATTCCCTGGGAGAACAAATAGGCTGCCTTCCAGAGTGAAAGGCTTTCCAAGGGCAGGTGGCCGTGGCCGTTTTGCGTGGAGAGGTGAGGCCGCTGAAGGGGTGAGAGAAGTTGCTCTGGCCCTAACTTCTAAGCCCCTTCGCCTGATGTGGGGACGTCTGGGCACACCCAGAGGAAGACCTGTGGGTGAGAGCCTGTCAATCATAAAAGGGGAGGAGCCCGGGGACCATCCTCTGGCCACGGCTTTGTCCTGGACTTGGGGTGCCACGGAGCGCATCCTACTCCTTTAATACCAAGAAGTTAATGCTAAACGTTAGCAGCAGGTGTCTCTACGTCTCTCTCTGAGTCCCTGGAGCTGCTCCTAAAAGGAAGGGCCCCTTGCCCTAGACCTGTGGTTGGCAAACTGCGGCTCGCAAGCCACATGCGGCTCTTTGGCCCCTTGAGTGCGGCTCTTCCACAAAATACCATGTGCGGGCGCGCACGTACAGTGCGATTGAAACTTCGTGGCCCATGTGCAGAAGTCGGTATTTTGTGGAAGACCCACACTCGAGGGGCCAAAGAGCCGCACGTGGCTCGCGAGCCGCCGTTTGCCGACCACGGCCCTACACTGCCATGTCGACAGCTCTGTGAGAGTCACACTCCTGACCTCCCCCCACCCCGTGCCTCCATCCACACACCTTCCCAGGAAAGAGCCCACTGAGACCCCCTCCCAGTCTCTTCGGACGCCCCTTGTCCACAGAGAGTGGGCGGGCATTTGCCTTGTTCCCTGCTGCCTCCGGCCTGGCAGGAGCAGGCTGTGACCGTGTTGTGTGTCCCTATGGATGTTGCACGCATTTGACTTGGATTTTGTTTCGTTTTAGGAGGCACTGACACTTCCAAATACAGTGGGGCCTTGACTTACGAGTTTAATTCGTTCTGATACCGA
Organism: Myotis davidii; assembly: GCF_000327345.1. Taxonomy (NCBI): domain Eukaryota; kingdom Metazoa; phylum Chordata; class Mammalia; order Chiroptera; family Vespertilionidae; genus Myotis; species Myotis davidii. The sequence goes on along the minus strand of NW_006296417.1, from coordinate 4,619,094 downwards.
GCTCATTAAGGAGCTCATAAACTCAAATTCCTCTGTCAACTCAATGCAAAAAATCAGCGGAGAGACAGCTGGTATCTCAAAAAAACTCGTTAGTCGGGACACTCGGAAGTCAAGGCCCCACTGTACTGGATAGATGCATTTTTTTTTTTTTTTTAAATCAAAAGCATGCCAACTACAAGAGGCAATGCGCCCGCAGTTCAAAGCTTGGGTTTTACTTCTCAAAGGGCTCGGTGAAACTGGATGGCCACCTCTCGTTCCAAAGTTCCTTTGAAAACAAAGAGATTCTCTCAGATCACGGCGACTAAACTACGTTGCAGCTTGGGGATGGGACCGAAAGACGGAAGAGATTAAAAGCTCAGTTTCTACAAAATCTCTGGAGAGAAGTGTGTGAGCATCCGTGTAGAATTAAAAAAAAAAAAAGGAAGAGGGAGGTAGAGCCCATTGAAAATAGAAAAAACAATTAAAAATATATTGAAAGCAGAAAGAAAAAGAGAAATCGTTCCTAATTAATTCTGGTGCCCTGCTCAACCCCAGCCTCTCTGTAATCCTACTGGGGACACCTTTATTGATCCAGGCGCCCTGCAGCCTCTTCTGATGCTTATCTCAGCATAAAAACAGACTCTTGTGATGAGCAGTGATTTAATTACATGACAATCACCGTTAACAATGCATGGCGAATACCAACAACAATATGCGGAGTGGACTGGCAGTGATAAATGCAAGGAGGTGGCACTGACTTCCCCTAAAATTTCTGGCTAAAATTCCACGAGTACTTTTTTTCTCACAGGGGAAAAAAAATAATAATATTCAGTAACTTGATATGTCCAAGAGCGGACTTCATTAAGAAAGTTTAAACTGTCGTAATAATTTTTTTTAAGAGGTATTGAATTCTTAGGGCATTTTTTTAAAAAATATATTTTATTGGTTTTTTACAGAGAGGAAGGGAGAGGGATAGAGAGTTAGAAAACATCAATGAGAGAGAGAAACCTCGATCAGCTGCCTCCTGCACACCTCCTACTGGGGATGTGCCAGCAACCCAGGTACATGCCCCTTGGCCGGGATCGAACCTGGGACTCTTGAGTCCACAGGCCAACGCTCTAACCACTGAGCCAAACCGGTTAGGGCTGTCAAGTGATAATTTTTTATTATATTAGTAGAACCTGTTTCCAAAACCTGAGCAATAGACCCAGGATTAGGCTTTTCCACAAAATCACGAGGCTTTAAAAGGCAGAGAATTCATCTTGTCTCAGATCCTCAAGACTCACTCAATGCTTAAGTCCTGTGGTCCAAACAGGGGCCACATGCCAACCCCAGGAGCTCAGGGAAGGCCTGCATGGCGGTCTTGCAAACTCGTCTCTTCCCCCTCATTCTCTCTCTTTCATTCTCTTTCTCTCATCACTTTTCATCGGCATGAAATTGCTCGATTTTTATCCACACACAAAATCCCCATCTGACACATCAGAAGACCAAGGCAGAGTAAGGTTACGGGCAAGTTCCCACAGCTAGGAAATGAACTCGTCTCTTCGCCAAGCATTTACAACTTCTCTACAAAATGGAACCCAGCTTCCTTCCTTCCTTCCTCCCTTCCTTCCTCCCTTCCTTCCTTCCCTCCTTCCCTTTCTCTCTCTCTTTAAATATATTTTTATTGATTTGAGAGAGAGGAAGGGAGAGAGATTGAAACATCAATGATGAGAATCATTGATCGGCTGCCTCCTGCACACACCCTCCTGGGGATCGAGCCCACAACCCGGGCATGTGCCCTTGACTGGAATTGAACCCTGGGACCCTTCAGTCCGCAGGCCGACGCTCTACCCACTGAGCCACACCAGCTAGGGTCCTGCTATATTTATGTCCTGAAGAACAGTTAGGTGGTGGAGGAGTAGATGCCCACAGAACTTTCCCCCATCATGTATTAAAATGCAAGGCTGGTGTTTTCTGCAGGGGCTCACCTCTGTGGCAAGTGACGACTAACGCAGCCCTTCACGTCAACATGACAAACCTATCAAAACGGGACGGATTCCTCGGGAGACCGCTTCTCGTCAGCCTGACCTGTTGTCTATTTGCCGGAAAGCATCTGTGCCTCCCCAAATGTGCACGCCTCGCATCTCCTCCGCAGACCGAGCTCTAGGCCGCGAACTGGGACACGAACAGAAACGGATTCAGAAAGAACAGACATGCCTCTAGTCTAATTTCTGTTTCTTAGGTTGCAGCTAAGGTTCCAATCTGCAGCTCCCGGCTTCACTGGCATTTCCATGATGATACAGTTTCTAGCTTTATGGTTTCTAGTTCTGACTGCCACCCCGCACCCCCCCCCCAAAAAAAATGAAGGTAATGCAACTTAACGGTTAAAATTTAAATATGCTTATTAAGATGATCAGTGATTTCAGGCTCTGTCAGAACTCACCTGGTCAGGGAAGGCAACCCAGCCAGAGACAGAAGGGAAATTAGGGCCCTGTATAGGGAGCAGGTGGCCCAGAACGCTGGTGGGGGGAGCGGGGGGCGGAGGGGAGCGGGAGGAGGAGGATAAAAAACAAGCCATGTTTTTAAATCACTGCAATGACAATAGCTTTGAGGCTATCCTGACCCAAGTCTCCACACTAAAACTCCAGGAAAAATAATGTTAAGGCTGGAGAGGGTTGGGGGTGGGGGGAGGTAAGAGATGAGCCGAAGGACTAGCATGCATGCATATAAGCATAACCAATGGACGCAAGACACTGGGAGGGGGGTGAGGGCATTTGCCGGGGGGGTAGGGGAGGCTGGGAGAAGGTCAATTGGAGGGAAAAAAAAGACATATGTACGTACTATTTTTAATACTTTAAACAAATAAAAAAAAAAACAACGAATATCGAAATGTCAATTGGATATCCGTTTGAAAAAGCAGTTTCTACAGCACAGCAAACTCGGTTCTAGATTTTTAGACCCACATGTGAACTGAGCACCATACGATGGTTTCCCCTACCCTTATCCTGGTGGGGACACATTCCAAGACCCCCAGGTCATGCCTGAAGCCACGGACAGGACCAAACCCGATACACAGGCAGTCCCCGGGTCACGTCAGACTCAGCGTATGTCGTTTCGCGGTTATGTCGCCATCTCCCATTTATTTATTAAAAAAAAAAAAGTTCCGTCATTTCGACGTATGTACATATGTGCTTTATGGGTTGTTTTTTTTTTATTATTTACTGTATTTACCACAAGGTCAGGAATTACTATATTTTTATAAATTTTTTTACTGTTTCACTTCATTACTGCTATATATGTGCTCCATGTGAGTGACGTAGGTGCTTATGTAGGTGGGTTCCGACTTAGCGGGAAAATCGCATTACGTCGTGCAGTAGGAACGGATCTCTGACCCGAGGACTCACTGTATACTATATTTTCGTATACATACATACCTCTGAGAAAGTTTAGTTTATCAATTCAGCACAGTAACAGATGAGCAACAATAATTAAAAAAAAATAGAATTACGCTATGCTGCCATACAAGTTACGCGAATGTGCTATTTTACCAAATATCTTCTTTTCCTGCACTCACCTGTGGGGAAGCCTCCAGGGTGAGATGGTATCAGGTGAAGGGCCCAGCGTTTGGCTACTTGACCTTCTGAGGGTCTGGGGCCCTCTGAGGCCTCGGGGGGCCTAGCCGGACTGCCAGCGTCACTACCCTGGCGCTTTAAGGCCATTTTTGGGTAAAATAAGGGTCACCTGAACGCAAGCACTGCGATACGGCGACAGTCCCCCCATAACCGCCGGGCCGGCCTCTCAGGAAATAACCTGAAAAGACCCGGAGGCAAACACCGGGAAGCCGGAGGGGAAAATGCAGATGTGGAGGCGCCAGGTACGCAGCACGCAGCACGTCGTCCCGCGAGATTTTCTCCCGGCCGCTCCATCACGCGAGATTTTGTCGCGAGATTCCTCACGCGGGATTTCATCCCGGTCGCTATCCAGAAGAGCGTGGGTATTAAAACCTGCGCGTTGTTTACTGAATTGCTTATTTCTGCAATTTTCTCACCCGAGGATATTTTTCCATTGATTTTTAGAGAGAGTGGAAGAGAGAGGGAAAGACAGGGAGAAACATCGATGTGAGAGAAACACGTCGATTGGCTGCCTCCTGCATGAGCCCAGACCAGGGCCCGGGCGAAGGAGGAGCCTGCAACCGAGGTACATGCCCTTGACCGGAATCGAACCCGGGACCCTTTGGTCCACAGGCTATAGCACTGTCCTCTGAACCAAACCGGCCAGGGCTATTTCTGCAATTTTCCGTTTAATATTTCTAGACCTCAGTTGATGGCGGGTAACTGAGATCGGAGATCGCAAATTGCCTATGAGGCGACCACGGTTAAGCCTTGAGACAAAACACAGAACATCTTCATGGCTCCAGACCAGTGCTTCTCAACCTTCCTAATGCCGCCACCCTTTCATACAGTTCATGCTGTGGTGACCCCCAATTTCATTGTTACACATTGAACATAATGAAAGCACAGTCATTAGTCACAAAAACAACATGTAATTATTTATGTGTTTTCCAATGGTCTTAGGCGACCCCTGTGAAAGGGTCGTTCGACCCCCAAAGGGGACCTGACCCACAGGTTGAGAACCACTGCTCTAAACAAAAATTCCTTAAGCAAGGTGCACAAAGTACATTCAATTGAAAATTTTTTTCTGTTCAAAGATACCATTGATAAAGCACAAAAAGCAAAAAGGCAATCAGACTATGGGGGGAAAAAATATGATTGCAAAACCTCCACCATTGGGGTTCCGTTATTCCTATTCTAGAAATATAGAAACTGAGGCTCCAGGGAGATCAGTGTGTTGACGAAAGACACACAGGGAATTGTATCCCAGTACAAATCTTGGACTTGAACGGGTCTTTCTGGCTCCAGATCACTGAGCTCAAGCCAACTCCAAACCAGCAACAATCAAACGCTAACTAACAGCAAGCAGGCAGAGAAAGGAGACCTGGCTTTGATTTCGGTCTAGTCCAAATTTGGGGTCGACCAGTCCTCCCTGGTTTCTTTCTCCTCTTTTAAATGAGGCCTATTTAGGACCTGTAATGCTTTTGTTGCTTTTGAATTAGAGAACGGGCAGCTATAAAAGAAAGTGGGTGAAACGCAGATAGAGGGTCAGGATATGGGGAGAGAAGTTGGAAACTCCTAGGGGTACAACGTACCGGGAAGTGTTGGGACCACAGGTGAATTGTATGCCTGCATACTCCCTCTATGACTAACCAAGTCTGAAAACTAAGGTGAGGAGAAAAGGGGGCATTCATTATTAAAACGAATGAGGCACTTCATTTGGAAACCATTCACAGAACGGGCAAGATGAATACCCAGTAGAAATGGGCTGCTTGACCAAGTAACCATGTATAGCAGCACTTCTCAACCTGTGGCCGCGACCACTTTGGGGGTTGAACGACCCTTTCACAGGGGTCGCCTAAGACCACTGGAAAACACATATATAATTACATACTGTTTTTGTGATTCATCACGATGCTTTAATTATGTTCAATTTGTAACAATGAAATTGGGGGTCA
>NW_006296417.1:4609867-4613395 GCF_000327345.1 Myotis davidii | reverse complement strand
ATTTCCCAAAGTGCCATGAATATAAATGACCATCAGTAAATGGTACCTACTGGAATGATTGCCTCTAGCAAACTAGAGGCCTGGTGCACGAATTTGTGCATGGGTGGGGTCTGGCTTGTCTGCCCCAATTGGGGCTGATCCTACAGGGCCGGCCAGGGGGAGGGGCTGAGGGTGGTTGGCTGGCCGGCCCCTCCCCCTGGTCAAAGTCCCCGTCAAGAGGATAATTTGCATATTAGCCTTTTATTATATAGGATAGGATTAAATGGGATATGCTACTACAAATGATGAAGCTTACACTTGAGGAACAGTTGAGTGGAGGGCGGTTTTCTAGAAATAACCCTAAGATCTGTTTGCTGTTTAAATATAATTTGTACCAGATTCAGCGGGATCTCACAAAGCTCCAAGGTTAACTTTGCTGGAGAAAAACCAAACGAGTAGGTCGCCGCAAACCACTTCTATTTTTGAAGGTGGTGATAATGATAGCTACTACTGGGTCTAGTTCAAGACAGGTGTCTGGTCAGTGGGCAGATGGGACCAAGGCCATGTGCTGTACGGTTTAGCCTCCTTATTAATGACTGGGAGGAGAATATTTCAGGTAATTTTAAGGGAAATTATCTACCGATCTATGGCACAGACACTATTATTCTCATATGATAAGGGGCTTTTTTTTTTTCTAATCAGAGTCCTATGCTGGGTAACACTGAAATCAATCTGCTGTCAGAGAAAGTTCTGCTTGTCCTTTTTTTGTGTGTGTGTGGCTGGACCACTTCGGCTTATGCCGGCCTTTTGGGAGTAAAAATATAAAAAATAAAAACAAATTCAAAGCAAGCCTTAACCATTAAGTAGGTCAAAATTACCACCCCCAGATCGAAATCTGATGGATGCATACGAAATCAGTCATGCTAGAGCTATCTGTTAGGCAGTTCAACAAATGACTTCATGTGTTTTAACTTTCCCCAACTATTGTTTTGATCTAGTAAAGAAAACACATGCAAAGGCGGGGCTTGTATGTATTATCATAATGAATTAAAGGAACAGGGAGAGAAATTGAAATCTCAGGGTTTCTCAGCCAGAAAGACAGCCCTTGTAAAATATTTCCCAGAAAAAAGCTGGATTAAATAATAAATGAGTGAATTCTGGGAGGGCGCAGGCCACTGGCATGGGCTTCCAGAAAACATTCTTTCTTCACCCTGAGGTTTCAAATGCAGCAAGAGGTAACGTTGACTGTTTTGCCTGAACCCACAGGCTTTGAGTTGGAGTCCGTGGACCCATTTTGAGAGATGTTATGTAATTTTACACACATGTATGTGTGTCTACAGACATAGCTTATGGAAGGAGTCCAGAATATGCCACTGTGGCATGAAATTATTTTGAGCCGAAAGCATTTGAGAATCAACAGATAGCGGAATCCCCTCCACCCCCCACTCCCCGCCCCGAATTCCTTTATCTGAATAAAAGTAGAGCCTCCCAAAGGAACTCAATTGTTTAAATTCCCTCTCCAACAGCAACCTAGGAAGATAGACTGTCATCACCTGAGACAACAAGAAGACATTACACCTAAAGCCCTGGTCGGCAAACTGCGGCTCTCGAGCCACATGGGGCTCTTTGGCCCCTTGAGTGTGGCTCTTCCTAAGCCTTAGGAGCACCCTACTTAAGTGAATAACAATGTACCTACCTATATAGTGTAAGTTTAAAAAATGTGCCTCTCAAAAGAAATCTCAATCGTTGTACTGTTGATACTTGGCTGTTGACTAATGAGTTTGCCGACCACTGACCTAAAGAGATATTGCCACACAGCCATCCTATCTCTAGTCGCCTAAGGACACACCTGTTTGCCCTAAAAGTCATTTGTGTTCCCACAAGCCATTGGGACCTCCTTCCCTTTCTAAGAAGCCATCTGTATTCCGGTTTTAAGTGCCTTTCTTCTCCTGTGAAGACAGCATAGAAGCCTTTCTCATGCTTTAGTACAGAGGTTCTCAACCTGTGGGTCGCGACCCCTTTGGCGGTCGAACGACCCTTTCACAGGGGTTGCCTAAGACCATCCTGCATATCAGATATTTACATGTCGATTCATCACAGGAGCAACATGACAGTGATGAAGTAGCCAAGAAAATAATTTGATGGTCGGGTCCCAACATGAGGAACTGTATTTAAAGGGCCAGAAGGTTGAGAACCACTATTTTAGTAGGTGATCAGTTAGTACTCCTGATAATAATAATAATAATAAAATCTTTAAAAGCTGACAATTGACTAAACTGAATTTCACACATAGTAAGATGGCGTGGGGCCCGTCTCTTTTGGGTGTATTGTGGAAAATTACTCCCAGCTCTTACACAATTTTAAGTGTTTATTTTCATTGGTTCTCTTCCCTGTTTTTTTCTTGTTTTTATTGATTTCAAAGAGTGGGAGAGGGTGAGAGAGAGAGAGAGACATCGACGATGAGAGAAAATCATGGATCGGCTGCCTCCTGCACGCCCCACCCTGGGGAATCGAGCTTACAACCTAGGCATGTGCCCTGACGGGGAATTGAACCCTGACCTCCTGGTTCATAGGCCGGCCCCATACAAATTCCCGGTGACTTACAGAAACCTTCACATTGCACTTACAACTCCCATTCCGCTTTTGCATCCAGTGTCTACTTAATCGATTAACAACTGTTTTCCACAGGCAGCTTTTAAGGGTTGATTCGGCCCAGCGGCCCAGAGGCCGGTGATGGCCTAAACTTGACTCGGAGAATTCCAGTCGGGGGGACTGCAGAGGAAGTAGGTCTAGCTGATGATGCCTTCTGGTCAGGCAGTGTTATTTCATTTTGAAACTCTATAGAAAGAGAACAATAAAGCATCGGTTCCGCGTTTAAATAAATACGGGGTTGTTTTGCCACCGAAGAACATTCTCCTTCCAATGACTGATCCGATCTCACACATGTCTATTTAAAAACGCCTGACTGGGGCCCTTACGAAATGATAGACTGGGACAAAGGAGATGAGAGCTGGGAGCGAGACAATGAGGCATTGTTTACACAGAAGACGGAGTAACCGGTTTCACAAAGGAGCTTCTTGGGTGTCTATTGTATGTACAACTCAGAGATTTACTGGAGCTTTTATAATTTCTGCAGGACTCCTTTCCAGCCAGCGGTCATTAACGTGAAGTAAATCAAATCATGCAGAAATCTGACTCGGCCCGAAAGCAAACCCGGCAAGATCTAATCCGAAGAAAAACAGACACGGGGGATGATAAGGTTTAGAATCTTTGGCATGTTTCATAAACATTTTGTTTGAAGATTATTAAATTACAACCCAGAGAGGGAGGATGGGGGGAGGGAGGGGGAAACACCATAGTAAAACTCACTATTAAATCAGATCTTTTTCCCCCTCAATATCCTTTACAATATATATACTACATATACATATATATATAATGGCACATACAAAGTATGTGTGGACAAAATACAGTCTTTACAACTTACATGTCGCTTGAGAAGAAATTTTCAGATCATATGTGTGCCCAAAATTGGAACTTTTACTGGGG
>NW_006296417.1:4605474-4609821 GCF_000327345.1 Myotis davidii | reverse complement strand
CGGGGACTCTTGAAGGAAATGGTACTTTTCTAGGAAAAGGGCCGAGAGATATATTTTTATTTCGGGTAACTTATTGTACCCTTACGAGGAACAAAAACGATCAGCTGGGGCTGCTAAAATATCTTCACTTTCTGCTCAAAAATACGAGCAAAATGAGGTGATGATGGCCCTTGGGTAAGCAGCCTCATGTATTCATCCCTTGTTCCCGGGCCTTGACCTAAGTACTCTGAGTTCATTCCTTCCTTCCTTCCTTCATTCATTCCCTCCCCTTTCCTGAAGCCGTCACGTGGACATTTTAGTTTGGAAATAAGCACAAGTACAATCGGAAGAAATGGTGCTTTAAGACACCCAAATACTTCCAGGAACCCTTCACTTTTGGGACAAGTGTTCCCTTTCGACCCTCCTGGGACCCATTGCCAGCAACGGGCCCTGATGCAGGATGGCTCCCAGCGCCGGGGACTTGACTGAGATTTGGCATACAGATCTTCAGGAATCACAGCTGAACGCTTCCCCAAGGATCGGGGCACATATACATCATTACTGAAAAATCTATAATAAAAGCATAATATGCTAATTAGACTGGACATCCTTCCGGATATCCTTCCGGACCAAGCTGGGGCTGCAGCTGCCTTGGCTGTGAGGGAGGGATCGCGGCAGCTGCCACAGCTGGGAAGGCCTACTCTTGCACAAATTTCATGCATCGGGCCTCTAGTCTGTTGATAAGGTGCGTTCCTTGGGTAGATGGTATCTATCAAAGACTTGTTAGCTCAAAGGGGAAAAAACCAACAACAACGGACTCACAGGAACCATCATGGAAAAGAGTGTGGGGGTGGGAGCGAAAATGAGGGAATCCTCATGGGAACCGGCCGCTGGAGGTGTGAGCACAAGTTCAAAGTCCCTCTCGAATGCGAGGGGTCTCCTGGCTGTTCAGCCCCACGGCAGCCTTGCTTTCTCTCCTCTAGGAGAAGGGATGTGAGTCTTTCAGTCTCCAGATCGCCTCCTCCTGCTGGGCTGGCCGGCTGTGTCGCTAGGACATCCACGCATGTGCACGTCCCCGTGTGCATGTGTGCATCTGTGCGCTTGAAGAAGGGGGGAGACGACAGACAGGGCACCGCACAACACGTGTGTCCGAACGTCACTGACCGCGGTGCCACCGAGAGAGCCATACCCTGGGCCCCATCGCCCAAACCCAGAACGGGGTGCTGGCGGCCACGGGCGGCGTGAGTCCTAGAGCCCACTGCGCTTCTTGCGAAGGGGGCTCTGGCTGCTGCAGGGCCTCAGCTCCGCGTACTGCACCTGTGAAAACAAACAGACGTGACGCTGGCGGTTCGGTAACCCTAGCTCCCCGCACCGTGTGCTAATGGCTCCCCCGGGGACAGGCCGAGGCAAAGGAAGGAAGGTTCAAAGGTAATGAATCATTTTCTAAACACAGGAACATGGGGGGATTAATTACAGGAAGGATTTGAGGAGTCATGCATCATTTCTGGAAACCAAAATATTAAAAGCAGATTTTTTCTTTTTTTTTTCTAATGAGATGCGTGGGGTTCTTCTACCTGCCCTGGGCACTGCTGGGGGATTTCAGTGGTGTGTGCGCGAGGGACCCTTCTGCACCATAAGCAAGCTTCATAACAGCCCCTTGGGAATGTTTGTCTTAGTATATGATACTTACTACAAGTTATTCATTTAAAAAGATCTAAAATCTTGGGGTGTGGGGGGGTGAAATATCTGCAAATGATATACCATTTATTTTGCCAGGGAGGGAAATAATGTTGAAATTGATACTGGCCCCAGACTTCTATAGATTTCTCTTAAAAATGAATTTCATTTCCAATGGAATGGCTAAAACATCTGTGATAACTATGAACGGGGGTGAGGGGGTGAGTCCTTCGTGGCAAACTGTCTATTGTGTTAAGAAAGTGCTCTTGGCGATACATGGAGGATCTCACTGGCGAACTGTACCTTCCTGGGACGCTCTTTTGTTGTGTTCCTGCGGACACCAACTGGATGATGGCTCAAGGGCAGCTGTGTGTGCAGACAACCCCTGACCAGGCTCGATGGCAACTGGCATGCTCCAAGGATGCGGGCCAGCCCTCCCATTGCCACTCAAGTGCCCGTTCGCTGCAACCTTGCTGCTTTCGTGTGTGAGCTTGCACAGGCTGATGGCGGGATGGCTTTATGTAAAGGACTGCAGGGCAGACTACCTGTGCTCATCACCTGGAGCATTTGTGCCAAATTCTCCAAGGGCAGCAGAACCCATCACTGTAGGTCTTGACCACTACAGAAGGTCAAGAGCAGATGCATGAACTACCAGTAAAGCTCGATTTCCTCACAGTGCTTTGTGAAGGTGCCCTGGGGGACAGGAGGGGACATACCTGTCAGTCTTCAGTGCAGAACAAGCAAGGGCTAGGTGACATTTTTTTACAATTTTTAATTGATTTTTTACAGAGAGGAAGGGAGAGGGATAGAGAGTTAGAAACATCGATGAGAGAGAGACATCGATCAGCTGCCTCATGCACACCCCCTACTGGGGATGTGCACACAACCCTTGACCAGAATCGAACCTGGGACCCTTCAGTCCGCAGGCCGACGCTCTATCCACTGAGCCAAACTGGTTAGGGCCCAGGTGACTATTTTATAATCGTGCAATGCAAATGTCAACGAGTAAATTCATATTTTGTAGAATACATTTTTAAAAAAATATATGTTGACTGATTTCAGAGGGGAAGAGAGAGGGAGAGATAGAAACATCAATGATAGAATCATTGACCAACTGCCTCCTGCACGTCCGGGACTGGGAATCAAACCCACAACCTGGGCATGTTCCCTGACCAGGAATTGAACCAGTGACCTTTCGGTTCCCGGGTTGATGCTCAACCACTGAGCCCCACCCAGCTGGGCTGTAGAATACATTTTAATAGAGAACTATATCAAAATGAACGTTAAAGGGATATAGCATCACGGATTCTGTGTGAATCTCTAGAATTTGGAATGAAGGGGAAAGAAATGCTAGGGCTTCCCAGCCCTACATCCTGGAAGCCACCCAGCGTTCCCGAGCTCCATCATGTCACAGTGGCCCCGAAGACGAAAATCGATACCTGCTCTCAGATGCTAACACACTGTGTCTCTGGTCACCGTGATGCCATTTCATGCCACGGCCTCCCGTCTACCGGTTCTCTGATCCCTAATTCTCCATTACAGAGACAGCTGCCTGCCCCCTGGGCTTACAGCAGCCTGATCGGTGGGGGCCCAGATGGGGCCACTGGAGGGGACTCACTGGTATTGTTCCCTTAGCTAATCTCTGTGTCTCCACAGAAACAGGACGCCGCTGGACTAAGTGACCATTGCCTGTGGATAATACTTCTGATTGATCTCAAATCATCTCATGTCGTCTCTGCCTCTACGTGCATTCGAGTAAGTCTGGGCTTTTGCCCTAAGCCGCCCTAAATCTTTAGAGGGGACGAGCTACCAGGGGGGCCTAGGGGATCATCAGAGCCAACAAGAATAGAGAGAATAATCCTCCTCTCCCCTACTCCCCATAAAACGCTGGCCACCCCTTTCCAGACCTCCCACTCGCCCATGCACTGAGCCCATCTTATATCCTCTCTGGGGGCGGCGAGCGATCCCAATAGGGACCGAGACCCCCGCATCTGAGCGGCCCAGCGTGAGTTCCTGACCGTTCTTAAGTCGCTCTTTTTCAGGATAATTTCCCCCAATCATCTCATGCTTTTGGGACAAAGGTTTCCTGGCCGCCTCCCTGCAAGCCAGGCCTCTGTAAGGATGTTTCCGAAGCGTGATCGCAATTACTCACACACTGGCACAGCCTCGGGCTCTGTTGTTCATTACGTACCTTTTGAACATCAGACGGTACCCTGGAGAGGAAGTCTAGTAGCTCGTTATTGTCAATGGCATAGGGATTTCGGAACTTCTTAGTGAATTTATTGATGCCTGAAAAACAGAAGAGACACAGGGAGATCTCATTGTCTGTCTGTCTTTCCAACTCGCCCGACTGGGGGAGGGGCGACCGGGGGAGGAGGGGCCTTCGCAAGTAAGAAATTAGTGTGAAAACAATTCCTGGACCCCCAGCCAGGCCCACGCTGCTGTCATGTGGAATCATTCACAAACGCCTTTTCTTGCAGGAAGGAAGGAGGGACTGCGGGAGCGGGGCCCTGCCTTCCCCGGCTGTGAAAATCCCATTACGATCCCAGCAGCGGGGCGGCGGGGACACCCACGGAAACCGGGGAGCTCATTGGCGTTTCGGGGCGACACTGATTCACAGCCTCCTCTGCCAGGGAAACACGTGTCCCAGGTGGGAAAAGACCTTCATCAGCCCAAACAAGTCACAGCTTG
>NW_006296417.1:4600242-4605426 GCF_000327345.1 Myotis davidii | reverse complement strand
GGGGGAGGCGGGGAGGGGGGGTTGGTGTTGTTAAAAAGAAGCTGCAGAAATCTCAGAAATCTATCTTTTCCTCCCTCCTCCAACTCATTTTCACAGGTTTCGCCTCTCTCCCTGCAGAACAGAACTCGACATGTTGATTGTACTTCGAGGCGGCAGGAAACTGTGAAGAGTTATTATTGGAAAATTATCTTCCCAGGGTTTGCTAACTTCATTTATGGGCGGCAGCCCGGGGGGTGTGGGCTGGTCCAGGCAATGGAGTCCACACTCATTTCAGCCGGGGCCATGGGACTAGAAGGGGGCCCTGTCCATGGTCTCCTCCTCATAATGGGGCTCCCCGAACCCCCTTCTGGCTCCCAGGCTGCTCCTTGCCTGCACCCACGACTCAGAAACAATATTCTTTTCAGCAAATGCCAACTCTTTCACACTGAGTCTGAGAGGGTGTAAAATTAAGGCGGCGTTCTGAGGTTCTGCCACCGAGAGCCAGTGTAACAAGGGCCGTAGCGGGAAGTCTTGTTAATTTCAGCGACGCTGAGTGAATTGTCGCCTGAGGTGGGTACCCTGACTGGCTCCTATTCCCCAGCCCAGGTCATTGTATGTTTTTGTTTTTTGTTTGTTTTTACTTTTTATTGATTTGAGAAAGGAAGGGAGAGGGAGAGAGAGAAACATCAATGATGAGAGAGAATCATTTGATCGGCTGCCTCCTGCACGCCCCACACTGGGAATCGAGCCTGCAACCCTGGCGTGTGCCCTGACTGAGAACTGAACGTGCCCTCCTGGCGCTCACCATTGAGCACACTGGCCGGGCACACTGAACTGTTTAATGATCCCTAACACAGACACGGTTTGATGTTTTCCTAATTTCATTGATGATTACTTTACGTTCACCGAAGGGCGGGACTTCCTGGATGGCCCTGTACCTGACACAATGCCAACCTCCAGGCATTTCCTTAGAGCAGTGGTTCTCAACCTGTGGGTCACGACCCCTTTGGGGGGTCGAACGACCCTTTCACTGGGGTCGCCTAAGACCATCGGAAAACACATATATCATTACATATTGTTTTTGTGATTAATCACGATGCTTTAATGATATTCAATGTGTAACAATGAAAATACATCCTGCAGATCAGATATTGACATGACGATTCATAACAGTAGCAACATGACAGTGATGAAGTAGCCACGAAAATAATCTTATGGTTGGGGGGTCACCACAACATGAGGAACTGTATGAAAGGGTTGCGGCATGAGGAAGGTCGAGAACCACTACCTTAGAGCGAGAGGGTCAGGTGACCATCTGCTTTGCAAATGGAGGCCAGGCCACTGTTCACGGGTGGATGGAGGCGTGATGGTTGGGCCGGGGAAGAAGACATCTTGCAAATGATCCCTTTTCTCCCAAGTGAGAGCCACACTGTCTGTCTCCCGTCTATCCCCACAGAAGCTTGATATTTCTAGCTAAAACTACCCCCGTCCCTTCCCCCACTCCCCATCCCCTGCACGTTCCTTTAAGCTAAAATCCACGGCCTGTGTTCTTCTAAAGGCATTAATTGTAGCATGGGCTCTTTGGCAACAGGAAACAGACAAGGCAAAACGACGCAGGGAGACAAAGACGGGCGGAGAAAGGATATATCTTCTGTTGTTAATTATATACAGTGTGCGCATCTGGAGTCTTTACAATGAACAGCCAGGCAGGGATAATACCCCAGCCGATCAAAACACCACATTCTTAGTGACTGAGAAGATTATAAACCTGCATCGTCGCTCCGATGCACCAGAGAGGGCAGGGGTAGCCCACAATGCACTGAGACTGACTATGGAAAACTTAGCTGGAATAAAAAGTTATAAGGCACTCAAATTGCAAGCTTCAAAAGCACGCCTTTGAAAAATATATATATATATAGCCCTGACCGGTTTAGCTCAGTGGATAGAGCCTGCGAATATATTTAAAATATATATATATATTTTTTTGTGACTGATCTGAGAGAGGAAGGAAGAGGGAGAGAGAGATAGAAACATCCATGATGAGAGGAAATAATGGATAGGCTGCCTTCTGCACACTCCCGATGGGGGATCGAGCCTGCAACCTGGGCATGTGCCTTGACCGGGAACCAAACCGTGACCTCCTGGTTCATAGGTTGATGCTTAACCACTGAGCCACGCCAGCTGGGCCTGTGAACGCCGCAGCAGTCATCGGAGCCAAGTAACGGAAAACCAGGCCTGACACAGACTCTTGTGGGGAAAGGCGGATGGCTTCTCCCACTTAATTTCCTGCAACGCACCCTCCCACATCAACTCACAGCCCACCCAGCGACCATCGCAAATACTCACCAAGCCGCCTGGATTTTGGCCGACTGCTGGCCGGGGTGGTAAATCAATTTAATTCCAGTTTGCCATTTTGGTTTCTGCCTTTTTAAAAGCAGCTAACCTGTATATGGGCACACCATTTCCCCTGGTAAATTATACCTTCCTCTCCTTCCTGGCCCTCCCTTACCCCCACTGCTTCTGGGTTTAAGTATTGGGTTGGGCTATTCTTTCCCTCCAGGAGAGATGAAGTGTCAGGAGCAACCTGGCTACTTTCACACACTACGAAGGGCGAGGTGCAGGTGTTCGCTCACTGTTTGAATAACAGTGCAAACGCAAGGCTACGGGACCACAGCCATATGTTATTCCAGGGGATTTATGGCTACGAAGGCCGAAGGGAAGTCACACGCACGATCCCACTTTCATTGGATCACAGGTATGCAACCGCCCTTTCAATAGCGATGCTGATGGTTCACCCAAGCTGGCCTTTCCAGGGAGGTCCTGGGTTCCTGGTTGCCTATACGCTTTCTTTCAGCTCGTGTTTAATTGCCAGCAGGAGCACATTCAGAGTTTATAGTCACACTTTAAAAAGTGAATAATTATTGACCCTGGCTGGTGTGGCTCAGTGGACAGAGTGTTGGCCTGTGGACTGAAGGGTCCCAGGTTCGAATGTGATCAAGGGCACATGCCCAGGTTGCAGGCTCGGTCCCCGGCGCTCAAGTGTGGTGTGCAGGAGGCAGCTGATCAACGATTCTTTCTCATCATTGATGTTTCTCTCTCTCTCTCTCTCTCTCTCTCTCTCTCTCTCTCCCTCTTCCTTCCTCTCTGAAATCAATAAAAAATATTAAAAAAAAATGAGTAATTGGTTCTTACCTGGAATGGACTGCTAGCAAAAGGGCCGGGCCACACTTACCCCAGATCAACACGAGGTACCGAAGTGGGACGAAGTACAACGTGACGGTGGCGACCGCCAGCACCACACAGGCCAGGAAGGAAAGGAAGGGCACCGTCCAGTTAAACGTGCTGCAGGCGAAGCACAGACATGTCACTTTCTCCGAGGCGGGACCAGCTACAGCGGTTCATTTCTCATGTTGACTTCTTAGTCATACAAGTGGAAACGGTCTATGGCAGTGGTTCTCAACCTGTGGGTCGCGACCCCTTTGGGGGTCGAACAACCCTTTCACAGGGGTCGCCAAAGACCATCGGAAAACACATAGATAATTACATATTGTTTTTGTGATGAATCACTATGCTTTCATGATGTGCAATTTGTAACCATGAAAATACATCCTGCATAGCAGATATTTACACAGCGATTCATAACAGTAGCAAAATGATAGTGATGAAGTAGCAACGAAAATAATGTTATGGTTGGGGGTCACCACAACATCAGGAGCTGTATGAAAGGGTCGCGGCATTAGGAAGGTTGAGAACCACTGGTCTATTGGGAAAGTTTCTTTGAAAACCTGGAGAGAAGGTCTGCCGGAACGACTAGGCACCGGAAAAATGTTCTTCAGGAGAAGGTCACCAGACCAATGGCCATTGAGCTTCCTGGACCCGGCAGTTCCCAGGAGAAGCTTGGCTCTCAAAAGTGATTAAAGACTGCAATACTGCCTGGCCAGCGTGATTCAGTGGATGAACATCGACCTAGGAACCAGGAGGTCACAGTTCGATTCCCGGTCAGGGCACATACCCGGGTTGTGGGCTCCATCCCCAGTGTGGGGTGTGCAGGAGGCAGCCGATCCATGATTCTCTCTCATCATGGATGTTTCTCTCTCTCCTTCTCTCTTCCTCTCTGAAATCAATCCTATATAATAAAAGCCTAATATGCAAATTGACTGAACGGCAGAATGACCGGTCACTATGACACGCACTAACCACCAGGGGGCAGATGCTCAATGCAGGAGCTACCCCCAGTTTGCAGGTCCGAGGCCAGCCAAGCACGTGCCAGCGGGGGGGCCTCCCCCTCACCCCTTTGATCCCCGGCCAGGCCTAGGGACCCTACCCATGCACAAATTTCATGCATCGGGCCTCTAGTAAAAATACATTTAAAAAAGAAAATACAGACCATTTTATGTAAATGCAACCCCATCGGGGGAGCCTCACTCTCAGGGTTTTATGTAAGTCTTTTACGTGCTGGTTGCCAATAGCTGGGAGAAAGTTTTCCGTGGTCCTTCAGCCCCGAATTACAATGGAATTCCGACAGAGTTACCCAGGACAGCCCCCTGGAGTGCCCTGCGGGGACATGGAGGTCACTGTCCTCATGAATGGCCCAAGAAATTAATAGGAGCCGAGCCTTCCTGTGTCGCAGCTGGGCGGAACAGTGCCCTGTTCATGGCTGAAAATATGTCCTGGCCGTGGCCACCGCAGCTGTGCCGGGGCAGCCGGCCCTCGGAAGCGCTGCAGAGAGCGGGGGCCTGTTCCCCTCACTCTGCCCTCTTCTGCCGTCAGACACATTTCCTTGCTCATTACCGGCCACACAACAGCCACGTTTGTCTGTGAGAGACGTTCAGGCATGGAGACGCTTTCACCAAACACACGGCCTTCCTTCCTCGGGGTTGCCCCCACTCCACAGCCTCTCATCCTCACTCAATTTTTTTAAAAAAATATGTTTTTATTGATTTCAGAGAGGAAGGGAGAGACAGAAACATCAGTGATGAGAGAGAATCATCGATCCGCCGCCTCCTGCACGCCTTCTACTGGGGATCGAGCCTGCGACCCGGACATGTGCCCTGACCTGAATCAAACCTGGGACCTTCAGTCCGCAGGCACACCCTCTATCCACTGAGCCCAACCTGGTGAGCTGGGGTGGAAGTGACTTTTAAAGATGAAACACGAAGCAGAAGTTGCCAGGTGACAGGGCAGGAAGGGTCTATGGAAAGAAAA
>NW_006296417.1:4597258-4600162 GCF_000327345.1 Myotis davidii | reverse complement strand
AATTGTTTTTTTTAAAAATATAGTTTATCACCCAATCTAAGGTCTTTTTGAGAGTGAGCGGGACACTAGTCATCGTTACGCTGGGCCATCTGGTCACCCCAGGTCTGAGGCATTGCCCAGCTGTGAGACTGACAAGCCCCAAGAGCACACCAGCCAGAGTTAACAGGGCTTGCCTGCACCCTAGCGGCAGTTTTGGGGTTCTGCGTTTTCTGACCTCACGCTCCCCACCCACCCTCGCCCTAGTGGATGGCGGCTCTAATTCAAACGCCACGATGCAGAGGTAGGACTTACTTTTTAATTCTTTCTCCAAAGGAAGCTACTTCCTCCAAGATGTTCTGGACTGTGGAAACGATGTCCTGTACCATGTAGATTCTTTCGATGATGCCCTTTTTCTCGGATTCCTAAGAAACGTAAAAGAGAGATTGGACGCAGTTACGCTCTCGTTATTGTTCCGGTCTAGACAGGAGTGGACTGTGCTACCTAATAGCACAGTTATCATCCACAGGTGACTCTAAGAGATGTCACATTTCTTGCAACATATTTATGACTCTAAGAGATGTCACATTTCTTGCAACATAAAGATTTATTTATTTATGATTTCAGAGAAGAAAGGAGAGGGAGCGAGAGATAGAAACATCAGTGATGAGAGAAAATCATTGATCGGGTGCCTCTTGCAGGCCCCCTACTGGGGACCAAGCCCACAACCCAGGCATGCGCCCTTCACCAGAATCAAACCCAGGACACTTCAGTCCACAGGCTGACGTTCTATCCACTGAGCCAAACCGACTAGGGCTACATATATATTTTTTATTATTAATTTCAGAGAGGAAGGGAGAGGGAGAGAGAGATAGAAACATCAATGGTGAGAGAGAATCATGGATCCAGCTGCCTCCTGCACGCCCCACACTTGGGATCAAGCCTGCAATCCAGGCATGTGCCCTGACCGGGAATCAAACCGTGACCTCCTGGTTCATAGTCGACCCTCAACCCCTGGGCCACACCAGCTGGGCCCTAAGTATTGACTGAATCCACAAAATGTCCTGCCCATTCATCCAGATGCAAACACTCTTCGTGTGCAAGCTTCCCGTGCTCCCACGATGAATGGAAGCCCCATGGAGCCAAGACCTTCATTCCCCCTGGAGGCGATGCGTCTGCCAGGGAACTCTGTCATTCCCTTGGCTGACCCTGGCTTCCTCTTTGTCTTCACCAGGCTATCGGCCAGCTCCCCTGTGCCCACCTCACCCCCCGTCACAGTGCTTCAGAGAGGGTTCCGGCAGGGAACAGCATGGCATGTTGGCTATGTAGACACTATGGTTTCCTAGCACTGTGGCTTCTTAGTCAAACGCTGCTGCATTTAAAAAATGTATATTTTTGCCCTAACCAGTTTGGCTCAGTGGATAGAGCATCAGCCTGCGGACTGAAGGGTCCCAGGTTCGATTCCAGTCAAGGGCATGTACCTTGGTTGTGGGCACATCCCCAGTGGGGCGTGTGCAAGAGGCGGCTGATCGATGTTTCTCTCTTATCGATGTTTCTAACTCTCTATCCCTCCCCCTTCCTCTCTGTAAAAAATCAATAAAATATATTAAAAAATATATATGCATTTATTGATTAACGCTGCTCTTGTGGTCTCCTCGCTCTGTGATCGAGGCAAGTTCCTGATCCCTTTCTGAGTTGCAAATTTGTTATCTAGAAAAGGGAGATCATAGCGAGTCCTTGGAGAAGTAAACAACACATCAGCACTTGGTACACTAGGCACTTCACACACGTAAGCCCGTCCCCTTCAAGAATGCAAAGAGCCGGCTGGTGTGGCTCAGTGGTTGAGCCTCGACCTATGAACCAGGAGGTCACAGTTGATTCCCGGTCAGGGCACAGGCCTGGGGTAGTGGGCTCCATCCCCAGTAGGGGGCGTGCAGGAGGCAGCTGATCCATGATCCTCTCTCATCATTGATGTTTCTCTCTCCCCCTCTCTGAAATCCATAAAATATTTAAAGAGAAAATAAAAAGGAATGCAAAGGGACAAAAGGCTGAATAAGCAACTTTCGGTCCAGTCCAAACAGCCCTGGGGTTGATTGAAGTTCCAGAAGCAATGAACTTCCAGGACAAGCCTACTCATGTCGCCCGGTGCTGCCTGCGCTTATCTGGCAGCTCCATCGGCTCCCCGCTGGCTTTATTTACACGTTTCCGACGGAACCGGGGCATGCGGTGGCAACACAGTTTAGCAAACACAACGTTACATCTGCGGCTGCCACCCGATTCCCCAGGCGGCCTCGCGGGGACCCATTCAGAAAGACAGACCTGCTGCCTCACGCGCCGATGTTTTCCTTACCATAGGACGCTTCCAATTATTCGAGGGAAATGAGTAATAAAAATTGTGATGGCCGCTGGGGCCGTTCAACCAGCAAACCATGTCACAGCGGCCAACAACGTATTTTTTTAGATTTCGAGGGAGAGTGGATTTTACTTCTGACGGATTTGAAAGCACCCAGGGGCATGAGTAAGAGTCGCATGACTTAGGGTCTCGTTGACGGTATGATGGGAGAGAGGAGAGCATGGAACTTTCCGAGACCCAGGCTTCACATTTCATAATGCTCCTCTGTTCTGTATAGAGCAAGCGTGGCACTTGTCGTCAGAAAAAGAATGAAAATGCCAACTCTATAACCTAAACATAGAGACTACATAGAAATAAAGGCAAAATCACCATTTTTTTTCCCCATTGTCCATTTGTTTCTAAAATGTTAAAAAGGAAAAAAACACATACACACACAAAGAAAACCCAGAGTTCTTGGGCTAAGTTTCGAAAGCAGCTGAAATAAGAAAAAAGAGTGGCCCCGTGTGTAACAGAGTTGTTGTGTGTGGTGTGTTTTTTTTAAAGAACAAAAATGAAATAAATCATGAAGCAAATAT
>NW_006296417.1:4594845-4597111 GCF_000327345.1 Myotis davidii | reverse complement strand
GAGGCAGCCAATCAATGATTCTCTCTCATCATTGTTGTTTCTCTCTCTCTCTCCCTCTCCCTTCATCTCTGCAAAAAATCAATAAAATATATTAAAAATCAAAAAAAAAGAAAGAAACATCCATTATGAGAATCACTAATTGGCTGCCTCCTGCACGCCTCCCACTGGGGCTTGAGCCCATGACCTTCTGGTTCATAGGTTGACGCTCAACCACTGAGCCACACCAGCCGGGCGCACCTTTGGCTTTAATTACCTAGGCAAAACCAGAGACAGAGTCCTGAAAGTTAACCACAGCAGGAAAAACCTTTTTGACACGCGGAGACATTGAGTAGTATTTGTCACAGGATGTACAAGGTTCCCGAAAGCCATCCATGCGACATTTCGACCCCAAGATCTCCCCGGTCATTTCAGCCATGCAGAGCAAAGAGGCAAACACAGAACGTGAGACTGCAAAGGGGGGTATGTTTGGGCTGTTCCTCCCACTGAATAGTAAAAGCCTGCCATTTGAAAACGTGCAAACATGATAAACATCAGAAATGGATGGAGTGTGGCATTCAGCATGAAAAAAAAACCACACACACAAAAAACAACAAACCGCTCTCAACATCTGTCATAACAAAGGACAAGCAGCAATATTTCTGATAACACAAGATTAAAAACGGGTCTTTCGGAAGCCTGGCTTACTGACTGGGAACTGTCTTCAGACACAGAACCCATGAGATGGGTTGTGCGTGCACGGCATCAGACACAGACACACACACACACACACACACACACACACACGCACTCAACTCCACGGTGCACGCTGTTTCTAGGAGGGAAAGAAAATCATTGCTCTTTCCGGAGAGACATCCCTCTCCAGTAGTCCATTTGCTCTGGGGAAATGAACAGAAAACAGACTGTTTGGGTTTTGAGTCAGTAGAATTCCTAAGTGGATTTAAACGGCTCTCCCTGTCTGCTCACTGCACACCGCGCTCCCACGGTGACAGGTACTTGCCGGAGTGTGCTTCTGGCTTCAACATCTCATTAGGAGTTTCTCTCACCCACTGACAGGTGCCAGGCCTGCGGCCACCGGGCAGGACTGCGGGCTTCCTGTCCCTGGAACTACTGCAGCTCAACACGCCAGGAGGGTGCCCCTTCGTGTTGTTTGAGGCGGGGAAGTGAGGCAGGTGGAAGGAAAAATATGTGTGTGACCAAACAATGCAATAAGAAATTCTAACGTGTTCTGTTTTCATTGATTTCAGAGAGAGAGGGAGAGAGAGAGAGAAACATCAATGACGAGAGAGAATCATGGATCAGCTGCCTCCTGCACGCCCCCCCACTTGGGGATGGAGCCCCCAACCTGGGCCTGTGCCCTGACCAGGAATCAAACCATGACCTCCTGGTTCCTAGATCGCCGCTTAACCACGCTGGCTGGGCTCAAGTTCATTTCTCTTAATTCGGGTTTATTCATTTGTAGATGGGGGAGGTAGCTAATTTAATGGTTTATTTTGAATGCTGAGTGGGCTGAAACATATAAACACAGCCTGGAAATTGTAAACACTCTACAAATATTATTTTTTAAATCTAATTATACTGAACGAATTCTTACTGCAAATGATGTTGTTTTAAATTATTACTCTTGTGTCGTTTATTACTTATGTTATTTTCCCTTGAGGAAAAATATGGTGCGTGCCCCCCTGCCCACCTTTATTGTAAATTATCAATTAGCTTCTAAACTCACTGGATAATTGGGACTTAGTGCAAATTACACTGAAACAAGGGGTTTCATGAGGATAGACAAGAGGACTAGCTACTACCCTCAGAAAAACAATGACCTGTGGGTAGAGGAGAAACAATGTCCAATGCAGTCCACACCACACCAGCATGATGTAAAAATTTTAAGCAATGGGAAATTAAATATCTAGATTCGTTATCCTATATAATCTAAGCCTAATATGCTAAGTGTCCAGTCGTCCGGTCGGCCATTCAACCAATCAAAGCGTAATATGCTAATGATATGTTAAGGCCACTCAACTTCTCGCTATGATGTGCACTGACCACCAGGGATAGACGCTCCAACCGGTAGGTGAGCTTGCTGCTGGAGTCTGGCCAATCAGGACTGAGTGAGACGGGCCGGACACGCCCTGGTGCCCTCCTGCGGTCCCTCCCCAGCTGGCCCATCTCCCTCGTCCCTCCCGGCCCTGACTGTGCACCAGTGGGCTCCCTTGGCCTGGCCTGTGCCCTCTTGCAATCCCGGCTGAGTGAACTCCCCCACCCCACCCGG
>NW_006296417.1:4583638-4594794 GCF_000327345.1 Myotis davidii | reverse complement strand
ATATTAAATGAATTTTTGGAGCAGGGAGGAGGAGTAGGAGCTTGCTTATCTCTTGCAGTACTTCCGGAATGGTGCACAACAAAGAAAAGAGAGAAAGACAGTAAAAGTCGTGCCCACAGAAGAGGACCGTGGTGGCTTTAAGCAGACAGCGTGAAGCTGGAGAAAGCCTGAAATAGAGACAGCCCACTGGAGTCGGAGGAAACCGGACTTGGTGGTGAATATGTCCAGTGGCTTCAATCAATCCATCAATATGTCCAGATGGATGACGAGGAAAGGAAAGAAGCAGAAAAAGGCCGGTTTTTAAAAATATCTATTTTTATTGATTTCAGAGAGGAAGGGAGAGGGAGAAAGAGAGAAAGAAACATCAATGATGAGAGAGAATCATTGATCGGCTGCTTCCTGCACGCCCCCTACTGGGGATGGAGCCCACAACCTGGGCATGTGCCCTTGACCGGAATCGAACCTGGTCACAATCGGACCTTCAGGCCACAGGCCGATGCTCTATCTGCTCAGCCAAACCAGCCATGGCGACTTTTTTATTTTCATAAAAATACCATACCTTATCTTCTTAACATGCCACTGCTGAGTGCATAGTGTAAAAAAAACCACTAATCAAACTAACTTGCCGTGGTTTGGATATCCTTAAGCAGCAAAGGAATCGTAAATAAGACTACTCTCACTATCAGATTCTAAGGAAACATCCTTCAAAATTCATATGCCACCTGCTTCCTTCTCTAAGAAGGCTCTGGCTGGGTAGTGAGGAGTGGACTAGTTAGTGTGGAAGATGAAAATCATTTTAAAAATAGATATTGATAGTTTAAAATATACTTACATTTTAATGATCACATCCTAACCTGTGAAAATATGTTGTACTAGGGTTCCTAGGCCTGGCCAGCGATCAGGGCTGATCTGCAGGGCGACCGATGGGGTGATTGCCCCCCCCCGCCCCCCGCTAGCACCCACCATGGCTGGCCGGGGGCCTGCTGCGGGCAGCTCCTGCCTTGAGAATCTACCCCCTGGTGGTCAGTGTGCATCATAGCGACCGGTCATTCTGCCATTAGGTCAATTTGCATATTAGGCTTTTATTATATAGGATATTTATTTGCACTCTTTCAATATAAAACATTCCATAGTTGATCAACAAAAGTTCATCAGACATTCCTTATTTGTTTAAAAGAAAACATCTATACCTGCTTTTCAACCATAATTAATATGAAAGGGTAATTTTCTCCCCCTAAACACTAGAAGGCAATTGTGATCTCACCGATCAACCTAAAAAAAACAAAAGAAAAACCACCAGATCATTCAAGTTCTATTGTGACAGCCAAGCTACAAACCAACCACCCCACAATGCAGGCACCTGGGTGCAGTGTCTTTACAATAGCAATAAGCAGGGTTTTTAAAAATTATTATTACATGTCCTTATGAGTTCTCCTTCCTGATATTAATAGCACATGTGAAGTAGTCTCTGTAAGTAATTTTTGGGCTGGAAAAAGAAAGAACCCTAATGCAAGTATGGAGACCTTCCACAATGAAAACAAGACATCATGGCTTTGCGTGACCTTTTCTAAGTATGGAATGCAGCATCTTACACAATAGTTTTTTGGTTCATGCTTCAATTACGGGCCTTCATGGTGCAAATAAGTAATACAATCTGTATTGTAATCCATCCCTACAAATAAGGAATCTCACACACATAGGGCATGCCGGCTGATTGCTGTTGGCTGAACTTAGTCATGATCTGTTCTGGGTACCTAGCAAACTCTACTTGTGAAAAGCAATTTCTCCCACGGACCATCACGTACAGCGGGGCCTTGACTTACGAGCGTCCCGACCAACGAGTTTTTCGAGATACGAGCCGTCTCTCGGCCGATTTTTTGCTTTGAGCTGCGAGCTAGAATTCGGGTTACGAGCCAGCTTCAGATACCCCACCGCTAGTTGGCACAGCGAACGCGACCGTGAACACCACCACATCAGCCCAGCATCACGTGTCTCACTCGTTCACTTTTTGATTTGACATACGAGTAATCTGAGTTGCGAGCTCCATCATGGAACGAATTAAACTCGTAAGTCAAGGCCCCACTGTATAAGACAGAAGAAAAAATGTCCCTCTCTTCAAAGTTTAGCCAAAGAACTAGTTTCCTGAGAGGCCTATGTTACCACTGAAAGCCCAGAAAAGGAAGGAAGGCAGTCCCTACCCGCTTTGGCTCAGTGGATAGAGCTTCGGAGCCTGCAGACCGAAGGGTCCCGGGTTCGATTCTGATCAAGAGTGTGTACCTCGGTTCCAGGCTCCTCCCCGGCCCAGGCCCTGGTCCCTGGTCAGGGCTCATGCAGGAGGCAACCCATCAATGTGTTTTTCTCACTGTTTCTCTCTGTCTTTCCCTCTCTCCCTAAAAATCAATGGGAAAATATCCTCGGGGTGAGGATTAACAAAAAAAAGAAGAAAAAAAAGGGGGGGAGGCGAAATTGTGGAGTCTAATTCGGTTCCTAATACAAGTCACTTCCATGGACTTTTAACAATAAGGGGGGAGCACGAGGCTGCGGTGATGTCATTTTACAACAACCCCCGACGCAGACAATAAAAGGGTGACAGAGCCCAGGCCTCCGCCTGGTCTGTGCACGGGAGACAGGCGGGAACATGGGAAAGCGTCCGTCTCCCCAGGGAGCCGCGCCACGGGGGCCGCCCGCTTTCATCTCCCCAGTTGTCTGCGATGGTATGTGGTGGGAAGGGGGTGCTGGCCATTAAGGGGTGTCACTTGCAAGATGGATAGTTTGGAGAGAAAGGAGTTGCCTCTCTTCTGCTGGTGTGGAAGGAAACGACCGTGTGTTTACCATTTGTAAACGGTGCCTGTCTCGCTGGGTGTGTTACACTTCCCAGAAGCGCGGTCTGTCATGTGTAACACGCACCAGGGGCCAGAAGGGCCGCGCGAGCGAGCCCTGGGATACAGCCTGTGCGTGCAGCTCTGTGAGCACAGCTCAGCACTGGAGGCTGACATACAGGGAGAAGAAATAATGGATTGGAATATGGGTGCGAATGATGGTGCCTTACTATTGAAAATCCCCCTAGTTACAAATCTCTGAAAGAAGTCAGAGTGAGCCCGGCCAGTGTGGCTCAGTGGTTGAGCATCGACCTCTGAACCAGGTCACAGTTTGATTCTTGGTCAAGGGCACAGGCCTGGGTTGTGGGCTTGGTCCCCTGTAGGGGGTGTGCAGGAGGCAGCGATCCATGATTCTCACTCATCATTGATGTCTCTATCTCTCAATAAAAATATATTTTAAGAAAAAGACGTGAGAATGAGAAGATATGGAAGAGGACTGGAAAGTTCACCGAGCTCACCAAAGACTGTGTTAAGCGAAAGAGGCATAAACAGTTACGTTTTCATTTTAGACGAATTCCTCTAGAACAGCGGTTCTCAACCTGTGGGTTGAAACCCCTTTGGGGGTTTGAACAACCCTTTCACAGGGGTCACCTAAGACCATCGGAAAACACATATTGAATATATAATTACATATTGTTTTTGTGATGAATCACTATGCTTTCATTATGTTCAATTTGTCACAATGAAAATACATCCTGCGTATCAGATATTTACATGACGATTCATAACAGTAGCAACATGACAGTTATGAAGTAGCCACGAAAATAATTTTATGGTTGGGGGTCACCACAACGTGAGGAAGTGTATGAAAGTGTCGTGGCATGAGGAAGGTTGAGAACCACTGACCTAGAAGATTTCACAGGAATATGAAATTGAGGAAGCAAAAACAACCATGGCTGTGCTGGGGCTATTAAAGGCCCTATGATGTGGAATCTAATGAACAAAATAAACTGATGAACAAAATAGATCCTGAGACATGGAAGCATGAACAGCCTGTGGAATCTCAAAGGGAAGGCGGGGGAAGGTGGGGGGGAAGAGATCAACCAGAGAACTTGGATGCATTTGTGCATCACCTGTGGACACAGACAGTGGGGTGGAGAGGGCCTGGGGAAGGAGGGGGGGTAGACGAGGTCAATGGGGGGGGGGGGGGAGGGGGGAAGGGGACAGATGTAATACTTTCAACAATAAAGATTTAAAAAATAAATAAATGAAGTCTCTCTAAAGATACTACACTCAAAGGGTCTCAAGAACAAAACTGCCCAGGAGGCAATGGGGGGAGACCGAGTACAAGGCCCTCAGTGTGGGAAAGGCTGACGCCATAGCTCCACGGCTCATCCCTGTAGACCAGTGGTTCTCAACCTTCCTAACGCCGCGACCCTTTAATGCAGTTCCTCCTGTTGTGGTGACCCCCAACCATAACATTATTTTCGTTGCTACTGCATCACTGTCATGTTGCTACTGTTATGAATCATCATGTAAATATCTGATATGCAGGATGTATTTTCATGGTTACACATTGAACATCATGAAAGCATAGTGATGAATCACAAAAACAATAGGTAATTATCTATGTGTTTTCCGATGGTCTTCGGCGACCCCTGTGAAAGGGTCGTTCGACCTCCAAAGGGGTCGCGACCCACAGGTTGAGAACCACTGCTGTAGATGCTGTGGTTCCGACGCAGTCGTCCTCGCCTGGAAAGGCTAGAAGCGCAGCCCGGATGGCTCTGCCTCCAGACCCTGAGGTAGCCCTGGAGACACCCGAGAGTAAGGTTTGACCTTGACAACCCATGGCCTGTAGTCCAAGGGCTGAAGTTATTGCCTCTAGTTGACTGACCTCCGACTTCTCACTCATTGCCTTCCCGTCCCTGGGTGGGTCATTTAAAAAGGGCTGGCCAATGGGAAAGAAATCTTCCTCACTTTCAAGCCTTGGTTAATAAAATGTAGGCCAGTTCCTAGTACAGGTTTAAAATAATTTCATTAAAACGGAAATTTTCATTTAAAACTGTGTTTCGCCTGGCCGGTGTGGCTCAGTGGTTGAGCATCAACCCAGGAACCAGGAGGTCACAGTTCGATTCCAGGTCAGGGCACATGCCCAGGCTGTGGGCTCAACGCCATGCAGGAGGCAGCTGATTGATAATGTTTCTCTCTCATGGATGTTTCCATCTCTCTATCCCTCTCCCTTCCTCTCTCTCCAAAAATCAATTAAAACATGTTAATGAAAAAAAAAAAAGACTTGCTTCCTTTGAGAAGCCTTCCCAGCATGCACTGTGGCTTGGCTATCTCTATGTCTAATGTTCAAGGAGCTACGTCACCCGGAAACCACTCAACATCAATTCATCAACAAGAAAGTTGCATCTGTGTGACCTTTTTTTTTCTGAAAAAGGGCAATTTACTTAAAAAAATATTTTACTACTTGATTTCATTATTTTGCTACGAATGATCATTTTAACACCACAGGTAAGGTTTACTCTGGAATGCCCTCAATGCGCTACAAATGGGCAAAACCATCTGCCTCTCTCGATTCATTTGAAGGCCCTCTGTGTCACGGAGCCCGTGTTTTTATATTCATTGCTATTTCCTGGGCGTTTTATATTGGATTCTAACTGTTAAGATCTCCCCCTCCCCCTCAAGCATCCAAAACGCTATACCATGCGTCTCTCCCAGTACCTCCCTCCCCCCGATGCCCACAGGTTCTGGGGACTGAAGTCCATTAAGCTAGTAGGATCGCATTTGGCATTTCCTTTTCTTTTCCATTTTATTCCAGAAGGTTTGTCTGAAAGCGTAATGACAACAGAAGCACCGGCTTTGAGAGCTTCTCCCAGGAGAAGGGAAAGGACAGATGTACCCAGACGGAGAGCTGCACGCGCTGCCAGCAACAGCTGGGGAAGTGACAGCTCTGAAGTGGGTGGCCACCCCGCAGCGCGCGGGCCGGAGCCTGAAGGGGGAGCAATGTCACTTGATTTACTTGTGACTTCCCCGCAACCCTCCGTCGACCTTCCAGACGCCACGGAGAAGCACACCTTCGCCCACAGCCAAGGACAGCCCCCCTCCCGCTCTGCTGTTTTATCTTTTTAATATATTTGTATTGATGTCAGAGAGGAAGAGAGAGACAGAAACATCAATGATGAGAGAGAATCATGCATCAGCTGCTTCCTGCACACTCCATACTGGGGATCGAGCCCACAACCCGGGCATGTGCCCTGACCCCTGACCGGGAATCGAACCATGACCTCCTGGTTCATAGGTCGACGCTCAACCACTGAGCCACGCCGGCTGGGCCTATAGCTATGCTTTTTCTACTATTTCAATTATTTCTCACATTTTGCCCCTTTTCATCCTCATTTTTACAAATGAATGAAAAGAAACAAATAGATATGTCTTACAAAGGGACATTCTTTGTAAATGATATGAATATTAACCTTCTGGTTACTCTATAGTACAAAAAAATAAAAGCATCTGACACAACCTGGAAGGAAGCTATCTGCTGAAAACATGAATGTCCCGCCCTGGCTGGTGTGGCTCAATGGATAGAGTATCGGCCCTCAGACTGAAGGGTCCTGGGTTTGATTCAGGTCAAGGGCACGTACCTCGGTTTCAGGTTCCCCGGCCCTGATGGGGTGCATGCAGGAGGCAACCAATCGCTGTGTCTCTCTCACGTCAATGTTTCTCTCTGTCTCTCCCCCTCGCACTCTCTCTAAACATCAATGGAAAAATGTCCTCGGGTGAGGATTAACAAAACAAAACAAAACAAAAGAATGTCCCCTCCCTGTCGAGAGGTTCCGTGGAATATCCTCAGGTGAGGATTTAAAAAAAGAAAAAAAAGAAAGTCCCCTCCCTGGCGAGAGGTTCTGTGGCCACACTCACCTTGTCATCTTCATCCTCCTCGTCATCGACTTCCGTGCTCTCCTGAAAGGAAGCCCCACAATTAGTTAATGAAATATCAGCTGAAATGACCAAAGGCAAAATAAACTCATTCACATGAGAGAAAAATGTCTCCTTGTCATCTTCATCCTCCTCGTCATCGACTTCTGTGCTCTCCTGAAAGGAAGCCCCATAATTAGTTAATAAAATATCAGCTGAAATGGCCAAAGGCAAAATAAACTCATTCACATGAAAGAAAAATGTCTACAGCCCTGGCTGGTTTGGCTCAGTGGATAGAGCATCAGCCTGTGGACTGAAGGGTCCCGGGTTCGACTCTAATCAAGGGCACATGCCCGGGTTACGGGCTTAATCCCCAGCAGGGGGCGTGCAGGAGGCAGCCGATCAGTGATTCTCTCTCATCACTGATGTTTCTATCTCTCTCTCCCTCTCCTTCCTCTCTGAAATAAAAAAGAATAAAAGAAAAAAAAATGTCTACAGCCCTAGCTGGTGTGGCTCAGTGGATAGAGCATCAGCCAGCGGACCAAAGGGTCCCGGGTTTGATTCCGGTCAAAGGCATGTACCTCAGTTGCTGGCTCCTCCCCGGTCCGGGTCCTGGTCAGGGCATGTGCAGGAGGCAACCGATCGATGTGTCTCTCTCACATCGATATTTCTCTCTGGCTCTCCTTCTCTCTTCCACTCTCTCTAAAAATCAATGGAAAAATATCGCCGGGGTGAGGATTAAGAAAAAAATGTCTACAGAATTTATTGGTTGTCTTTTTAAAATCTAATATGCAAAAACACCCTTAAGGAGAACGCTTTGAGAGTTCAGGGGCACCGTGGCAACAGTGCACACAACACGCCTCATCTCCATAAAACTTCGTGATAAATACAGCCATGAGACGAGCGGCCTTGGAAGGCGCCCAGCTCCCAGGCGGCTCTGCTGGGCTGAACTCTCTCTAAACAGTTCTGTTCTCCTGACAGATGAACCGGCCGCTACGTTAAGGCGGAGAGGACCGCTCTCCGTTTGTGCGGGGTTCACTGTGAGAGCGATTTCTCTGCTCCGTGGGGGCCGTGACGGGAACATTTGACAGTAGAAGTGCGTGAGTCTGAATATCATCCATCTCAAGAGTAAGTGAGAGGTTTCTTTACGGTTTCACTGTTCTCCTTGGGCTTCGGGTTTGGGTGGGGGAGCAGGTGAGGGAGGAAAGACAAGGCCTTGATCTGGCCTAAAGGGCGCCCCGCTTTAGTTTGGGGGGGTCCCGGCACCGGCTGTGATGCGAGCAGGTTGGTTCAGATTCGATTTAAAACCCTGTCTCTAGAACAGGTAAATTTCAATCATACCACTGCAATATTTATTCATTGATTATTTTATTTTTTAATTGATTGCAGAGAGGAAGGGAGGGGGAGAGAAAGAGAAACATCAATGATGAGAGGGATTCATTGATTGGCTGCCTCCTGCAAGCCCCCTATGAGGGCTGGAGCCTGCAACCCAGGCATGAACGTGCCCTCTATCTGGGAATCGAACTGTGACCTTCTGGTTCAGGAGTCCGCGCTCAACCACTGAGCCACACCAGCCGGGCCGGAGATGATTTTTTCAATCATGAGAACATGCTAAGGGAAACTACGTGAAGAGGGTCCCCTTTTGCGTCTAGAAAAAACCCAATGTGACACTGATCTGTTACCAAGTCTCAAAGCCTTAGACTTTTGTTTAAAAAAACTGCTGGGATTTTGACCCTGGAATGCCAGGATCATACCATAAAAGAAGCCAATACATACAGGTTCCTGCTCACGGAGGGGTGGGGGGGAGAGAGCCCCTGGTGTGCGAGGAGAGAATGAGGGGGGAAGAAGGACAGGGAGTGGAGGCCGGTGTCTCTGAGGGGAAGCCTTGCAGGCAAGTCTGAGAATCGCAGCAGGAACGTGGGCACAGGAAGAGAGAGACGCATGCCCACACAGGCGGGGCTGTCCCCAGGAGTCGGCAAGCCTCTGAGAACCCCCCGAGCGTTCAGGCCGGAGGTGAGCACTGAATGGGGAGCCTGGGTGGAGGGGCCGAGGCAGCCTCCAGATGCTCTGCGTCCCCTGGAGGGACTTTTCTCTCGTGGCTGACAATGTTCTTCACCTTAACCTCATGGAGCACAGAGGTGCCTGCGGACACGTGCTGCTGGCCCGGGACAGATGACCGAGCACCACAGGGCTCTCCGGATTCTGGGGAAATAGCCCAAGACACAGAAACACAGAGGAGACCCCAGGTGATACCTGATACAAGATCTCTACTAAAGGCCTGGCCAGTGTGGCTCAGTGGGTTGAGCATCATCTCATGCACCGAAAGGTCATCGGTCCAATTCCAAGTCCAGGGCACATGCCCGGGTTGCCGGCTTGATCCCCAGGTATGGGGCATGCAGGAAGCAGCTGTCAGTTTCTCTGTCATCGATGTTTCTCTCTCTCTCCCCCTCTCTCTCGCAAATCAGTAAAAACATGTATTTCTAGCCAGGCCAGGGTGGCTCAGTGGTTGAGCATCGACCTATGAACTAGAAGGTCACGATTCGATTCCCGGTCAAGGCACAGGCCCGGTTTGTGGGCTCGATCCCCAGTGTGGGGCGTGCAGGAGGCAGCACACGTTTGTCTCGAGTCAAACATCAGAGCTATCGGCATCTTGGCTTACCTGGGAGTCGTGGGTGCTGCCTGCCTTCCCTTTTGTGGGTTCGATGAAATTATAGGCAAAGAGCAGCAGCAATGCCAGGGGAATCATGTACAGCTCAAAATTCCACACCGTGACCAGGAACACCTGATGGGAAGACAAGACCAAATCACGGC
This sequence comes from Myotis davidii, assembly GCF_000327345.1. Taxonomy (NCBI): domain Eukaryota; kingdom Metazoa; phylum Chordata; class Mammalia; order Chiroptera; family Vespertilionidae; genus Myotis; species Myotis davidii. The sequence continues at coordinate 4,585,243 of NW_006296417.1, read as the reverse complement.
CTGAGAACACGGAATGCCAACCACCTTCCATGCCTCCTCAATGACTTCGGGGAATTAAATCTAGGACTCTCACTACAGCAGCTTTTAGAAACGGTGACACACAGGCGCGCGCACACACACACACACACACACACACACACACTGATGAATGCAGTTGTAGAACTGGGAGAATGAGGAAGAAACGATTGGCCAGGTACATCCTGGAACAGACCGATATGGCCCCATACCGGGAAACCCCATTCCCTGTCATATCGACTCAGCCGTCTGCTCCTAGCTGTATTGCACCAGAACGGAGGTACAGTCGTATGCTAACACCCACGGTCCCCGAGAGGCCGGCCACAGGCCAAATTTTGCCAACCATCAGGCTTATTTTAACTGGAGAGGGGATTACTTTTTAAATTGGCTTCCAATATTTTAAAACCCAAGTATTTCAGGTAAGACATTCCAGATTTTCAAAGTCTCTTTAAGAATCTTAAAAATCATCACCCTAGCAGGTTTGGCTCAGTGGAGAGAGCACTGGCCTATGGACTGAAGGGTCCCAGGTTCGATTCCGGACAAGAGAGCTTGGGTTTGAACCCAAGTGCCTGCGCCGCCATGGTCACCGGAAACAAGAACGCAGCGAAGACACAGCCCTGCCTCCAAGTAACACGCGGATTAGTAGGACAAAGAGGAAAAGGACACTTGGCAATTATTTCACGAGGCAGGAGTGACATCTCGGGCACATTATTTCCAGACTTAACGCCCCACTTTCTTTTCAGACTCACAGGTGGTCCCACAAGATGAAATACGGTAACGTGTGGTTATCAGCTGTCAGCCCGCCAGTGCTGGGAAAAAGCCACTCATGTAACTTATCAACTTAGAACAAATTAGAGACTTTCAGGCCGCATTCTTTAAGGATGGAGTTTCTGCTGGTTTTACTTTCCCCTTTTGCGCCCACATCAGACAAGCTACGCACTTCACCTGCCCAATTTCTATCCGTCTCTGAACTTGGGACCCTCCCCCAGAAAGGACAAGAGAGCTTGGGTTTGAACCCAAGTGCCTATGCTGCCACGGTCACCAGAAACAAGAATGCCACGAAGACACAGCCCTGCCTCCACGTAACACGCGGGTTAGTAGGACAAAGAGGAAAAGGACACATGGTAGTTATGTCACGAGGCAGGAGTGACATCTCGGGCACATTATTTCCAGACTTAACACCCCACTTTCTTTTCAGACTCACAGGTGTTCCCACAAGACGAAATACGGTAACGTGTGGTTATCAGCTGTCAGCCCGCCAGTGCTGGGAAAAAGTCACTCATGTAACTTCTCAACTTAGAACAAATTAGAGACTTTCAGGCCGCATTCTTTAAGGATGGAGTTTCTGCTGGTTTTACTTTCCCCTTTTGCATGTACGATAGGATTCAAGAAAAAACAACAGGAAAAAAAGCGCTTCTAATCTGTATTTATACACAAGCTTCTTTCCTAAGTACATAATCTGTATTCTTGTCTGAATATGAAACTTTTATTAAAATCCCATGGTTTGCCCGGCCAGTGTGGTGCATTGGTTTGGGTATCTTCCCATGCACGAGGTCACCGGTTCCATTTCCGGTAAGGCCACATGCACCA
>NW_006296417.1:4583203-4583468 GCF_000327345.1 Myotis davidii | reverse complement strand
AAGCTTCTTTCCTAAGTACATAATCTGTATTCTCGTCTGAATATGAAACGTTTATTAAAATCCCGTGGTTTGTCCGGCCAGTGTGGTGTAGTGGGTTGGGTATCTTCCCATGCATGAGGTCACCGGTTCCATTTCCAGTAAGGCCACATGCACCGGTTGTGGGCTCGATCGCCAGTAGGGGGCGTGCAGGAGGCAGCCAATTAATGATTCTCTCTCATCAATGTTTCTCTCTCTCTCTCTCTCTCTCTCTGCCTTCCTCTCTCTA
>NW_006296417.1:4582572-4583128 GCF_000327345.1 Myotis davidii | reverse complement strand
ATATTTATTACGATTCATAACAGTAGCAAAATTACAGTTATGAAGTAGCAACGAAAATAATTTTATGGTTGGGGTCACCACAACATGAGGAACTGTATTAAAGGGGGTTGTTAGTTCACTCATGTTCCCATTGGCAAGTCAGGTTGTCACAAACAACTCTCCAGCCCAGCTGGTGTGGCACAGGGTAGAGCGTCCACCTATGGACCAGGAGGTTACAGTTCAATTCCCAGTCAGGGCACATGCCTAGGTCACAGGCTCGATCCCTGGTAGGGAGAGTGCAGGAGGCAGCCAATTAATGATTCTCTCTCATCAATGTTTCTCTCTCTCTCTCTCTCTCTCTCTGCCTTCCTCTCTCTAATAAAAACCCAAATCAATACAAACATATTTTTTAAATCCCCATGGTTTGCATCGTGCTAACTGGCCACCCTCTACATTTCTTGATGACTCTATTTAAGTGGGAAAAGTCGATCACTCATCTATGGCCTAATAAAAACCCACACCCCTCATCGAGGCAGAGCTGCTAGTTGAAAAGGTTGAACAACTCAAAATGAAATAA
>NW_006296417.1:4581141-4582504 GCF_000327345.1 Myotis davidii | reverse complement strand
CCTAAAATGATCACAATGTCTGGCCAAGGATCAGACGATGAATTTCTCATTATGTGTTTTTTTGTTTGTTTTTTTGCAGAAGCTGGTAATTGAGCAGTTGAAAGTCCGATTTGGGTAAATACATCTTCCAGAGCCATCAGCAAATTTCTGCTCTGATTAAAGGAAGGGAGGAAAGAATCCTCACACATTTATTCCCCATAGAGCTGGGTATCTTGAAGAGGTCAAGACAAAAACAATTCTATTAAATGTACCAGTAAGTGTCTCACTCATTTCCGAAGCAGAATTGTTGGCACCGGAGCCTCCCTCTGTGGTACAAGTCCAATGGGGCTCTAATTGTCCGCTAAGTGGACAGAACGTTCTAGAAAAGTATTCTCTGGCCCTAGCTAGTTTGGCTCAGTGGATAGAGCAGCCGTGGGCAAACTATGGCCCGCGGGCTGGATCCGGCCCGTTTGAAATGAATAAAACTAAAAATAAAAAAAGGCTGTACCCTTTTATGTAATGATGTTTACTTTGAATTTATATTAGTTCACACAAACACTCCATCCAGGCTTTTGTTCCGGCCCTCCGGTCCAGTTTAAGAACCCAGTGTGGCCCTCGAGTCAAAAAGTTTGCCCACCCCTAGGATAGAGTGTCAGTCTGCAGATGAAGGGTCCCAGGTTCGATACCAGTCAAGGGCACATGCCCAGGTTTCAGGCTCGATCCCCAGTAGGAGGTGTGCAGGAGGCAGCCGGTCAATCAATGATTCTCTCTCATCGTTGATGTTTCTCTCGCTCCCTCTCCCTTCCTCTCTGAAATCAATAAAAGAAATACACACACACACTCACTCACACACTCCCTCACGTCAACCATCAATGGATCACCAGAATAAAAGTTCAAATGCAAACCCAGCAACTACCCGTTCCAGGTTTGGCCCGTTCTGTTCAAAAATAAAAAATCTGTTGCACCATGAAAATAAATGTGCAACCGAAATACGCGTGAAAACCACCACCAGAAAGAAATCCCCGAAACAACGACTAATTTTCTGTCTAATTGTAAATCCCCAAAATGAAGAGTCAGGTGACATGTAGAGAAGGGAGTCTCCCTCCACTGTTTTTTCTAGGATCCGATCCATGTAGGCACAGAGGGGAAATATTGGCAAAGGCCCTTGAACAACCAGGAGGCAGATGTTCGACCAGGAAACGGTTTATTTTAATAAAGCTATTCTACGCGGCGCCCCAAATCGGGAGTGGCAACGAGGCTGGGGCAAGTCTGAGCTATCACCACCTGTTAGCCCTGAAAAATCAATTAAAGTCACACTTCCATCCCGAGTCCCTTTCTAGCCAATGAAAGTAGCTTCGCCCTGAGACTTGAGTGGCTGCGGAGA
>NW_006296417.1:4577247-4581026 GCF_000327345.1 Myotis davidii | reverse complement strand
AACCACCTTAAGACTAGCCTTTGGGGGGCAGTGGTAGAAATGGGGGGGCAAGGGGGAGGAGAAGGAGACAAAAAGAGAAACGAAAAGAGAGAGAAATCCCTGCTGCTATCCGTCTTATCCTGAGAATCATGTCTCCTTTCGGTGAATTCCAAAAAATTTCTTCAAAAACTCTCTTTTTTTTCCCCACCCCTCCTGCAGAACACAGCTCTGTGCTCCATTTTCTGTGCAAGAGAAGAGATCTGACTTTGCGAGTTGAAAGCGAGGGCAGGGAAACCATCCCAAGTGTTTTAGTAATTAAACGAATATGCATAATGAACCATATGCCCAGAGGGCCTGTTCTTCATGTGGGCCAGATTTTTGTTTGAATTTTTAATTTTTATATACAGATGAGACATCCCGTGTCTCAGCGCCCGACAGCGTGAGGGAACATGCCATCGGAATCCACACAGGGCCCGGAACCGGAGACGCGAGAGAAATTTGCTTCTGAAGATGTGGGTTCGAATGGGTCCCCCCTCGCCTGCAGCCCCCTACCCCCTCCATCCCCCCCTCTCCCCGCCCGCTCTAGCAGTTGTCAGGGGCTGTAGGAGATTCGTATAATGAACACAATGACAGCTCTATACAGTTTGAGTAAAATACAGTGGCGTCAGTTGAAAAGTGTGAAAATCCCATGGGGCAAACGAAAATTCTTTTTTTTTAAAAAATATTATTTTTATTGATTTCAGAGAGGAAGGGAGAGAGAGAAAGAAACATCCATGATGAGAGGGAATCATTGATCGGCTGCCTCCTGCACGCCCCCTACTGGCGATCGAGCCCGCAACCCGGGCATGTGCCCGGACCAGGAATTGAACCATGACCTCCTGGTTCATAGGTGGATGCTCAACCACTGAGCCACACTGGCTGAGTAAGGTTTTCTTTTTTTAAAAAAATACTTCTACATCCATCATTCCGACTACCATCTTGAATTACAGGAAATCCTCCCAAGGAAGCTACATAAATATAATATTGCATGCTCTAGGCCCATGGTCGCAAACTGCGGCTCGGGAGCCACATGCGGCTCTTGGGCCCCTTGAGTGTGGCTCTTCCTAAGCCTTAGGAGTACCCTAATTAAGTTAATGACAATGTACCTACCTATATAGTTTAACTTTAAGAATTTGGCTCTCAAAAGAAATTTCAATCGTTATACTGTTGATATTTGGCTCTGTTGACTAATGAGTTTGCCAACCACTGCTCTAGGCCAGCAGTCGCCAACCACTGGTTTAAGGAAACCTTTGGAGCAACCAGTCTAGGCCACATATATTAGTGATGAGAATTAGAGAAATTCATACCTCTTTAATATATATATATTTGATTGATTTTAGAGAGGAAGGGAGAGGGAGAGAGAGACAGAAACAGCAAAGATGAAAGATAATCACTGATCGGATGCCTCCTGCCCGCCCCACACTGGGGACCGTGCCTGCAACCCGGGCATGTGCCCTGACTGGGAATCGAACTGACACCTCCAGGTTCACTGGTCGATACTCAACCACTGAGCCACGCCGGACAGGCAAGGAATTCAGATCTCTATGATGCAACTGTGCACAGTGGGTAGAAAATTCTCGGGGCAAAATGCAGGCTTGGCCTCTTCATTTCTATAGCAGCATAGACTGTGATGTAAAGGGATTCAATATCTTCTCTCACACGTACAGATCCCCAGTACTCCCCAAACTGCCATGGTACAGGAACAGGTACAATCTTCCTTGAAGCTTTTCAGTCTCATTTAGAAAATACTCAGTTATAATCAAAGCAACGTAAGACGTACAGAGCCTGATAACATTACTGCCATCGCCCCTGCTGGTGTGGCTCAGTGGATAGAGCATAGGCCCGCAAACTGAAGGGTCCCAGGTTCAAATCCGGTCAAGGGCACGTACCTAGGTTGCGGGCTCGATCCCTGGCCCTGGTAGGGGCGAATGTGGGAGGCAACCAATCGATGTGTCTCTGTCACGTCAATGTTTCTCTCTGTCTCTATCTCTAAAAATCAATGGGGAAGAAAAAAAAACAAATAAAATAAAATAACAAAAAAAATGACTGTGTCATCTCTGGACACTCAGGACCCAGTAATCATTCTCTAACACAGAGGAGAGCTTTTTATTTTATTTTATTTTATTTTAAATATATTTTTATTGATTTCAGAGAGAAAGGGAGAGGGAGAGAAACAACAATGATGAGAGAGAATCATGGATGGGCTGCCTCCTGCATGCCCCACCCTGGGGATGGAGCCTGCAATCTGGGCATGTGCCCTGAGTGGGAATTGAACCGTGACTTCCTGGTTCGTAGGTCGATGCTCGACCACTGAGCCACACGGGCTGGGTGAGAAGAGAGCTTTATAAAAAACGTGTTTGCACAACATTTGAAATGTACAAGGATGATCTGGACAAAGTTAGTAAGTCCTACATGTGGGTCGTCTTGTACATGCCTAATTCATGATCAACATTTCAGAATGCGGTGACTTTGTGTGTGTCCGTGAGTGTATGTCAGTGAGTGTGTGTGTGTGTGAGTGAGTGTGTGTATACATTGGTGGGGGAGGCAGCATAGAGGAAATGTTTCAAGTCCACTGTTCCCAAAGTCTTTTTTTTTTAGTATGATTTTTATAGAGAGGAAGGGAGAGGGATAGAGAGTTAGAAACATGGATGAGAGAGAAGCATCGATCAGCTGCCTCCTGCACGCCCCACACTGGGGATGTGCCCGCAACCAAGGTACGTGCCCTTGACCGGATCGAACCCGGGACCCTTCAGTCCGCAGGCCGACGCTCTGTCCACTGAGCCAAACCGGTCAGGGCTCTTCCCATCGTCTTTAACCAAAATAACCGAAACGCGAGAGGCCCCCTTGGGCATTAGGTTAGGGCCTTCAGAAAAGACTATGAAAACAAACATGATGGAAAGTCAACGTGAACACTTGGACTCTGTCCGGCCCCCCTTCCGAACACAGATACGCCCTCGTTTCCACAACGTAAACACCAGAACGGAATGCAAAGCATGTACAGGGCAAGTCGTCACGGAGCTGTAAATAACGCCTCCCCCTGCCCCCCTCCTCCCTCCCTCCTCCGTGCGGCCTTGACGCCTCTGATCCCGGCTGGCGACTTGATCTAGTGGTCTCAGCGGCCAGACAGATAAACTCCCACGGCAGGCCGAAGACAAAAATTGCCAAGGAGCGGTCACCTTCCTGGCAGTTTAAATCCTTGAAGGAAGTGTGGGAGCAATTAGAGAGGGAGGGTAATCTTTGCAGAGTGCATTAACACTCTCCGACCTCCGGGACAATAGATCAGGCCTCAGACACATAACGCTTCCCTGAGGCTTTGCAGCCGGTGCCTTTGATCTCTTGTCGCTGGTGTGTGACCACAGGTGTCATCTACTGAGGAGGCATCCTTCCTGAGCACTGCTGTCCACTAGTTCTGGGGGGCTGGACCGCAATCAGGAAAAAGCAGAAAGCCCTGGCTGGTGTGGCTCAGTGGATAGAGCGTTGGCCTGTGGACTGAAGGGTCCAGGGTTCGATTCCGGACTAGGCCACATGCCCGGGTTGTGGGCTCAAGCCCCGGTAGGGGTGTGCAGGAGGCAGCTGATCAATGATTCTCATCATTGATGTTTCTCTCTCTCTCTCCTTCTCTTTTTCTCTTTAAAATCAATAAAAATATATTTTTTTAAAAAAAGAAAAAGCAGGGAAATCACTATAATTCTCAGCAATGTTTCTTGTATCTTTAAGATGAGGGCAAAACTTCTGGGCCATAGTCTTTCACAACTGTTTTA
>NW_006296417.1:4574739-4577220 GCF_000327345.1 Myotis davidii | reverse complement strand
ATATATATAAATTATATAATTTATATAAACTATATATATATAATTTCAGAGAGGAAGGGAGAGGGGGAGATAGGAACATCAACGCTCCCTACTGATGATTGAGCCGGAAACCTAGGCATGTGCCCTGAACCGGAATCGAACCTGGGACCATTCAGTCGGCAGGCCGACGCTTTATCCACTGAGCCACACCGGCTAGGGCTGTCTCACTATTTTTTCAAGCAACGACGTCCATTCTGATAAAGTGACTCAGTTCCATTACTATGTGTAGGTCATTCGATGAGCAAGGGGCATGGGGTGGGGGCCATTTTCAAAACATTGGATGCTTTTTGTCATAAAATGAGTCACTGAGGGAAGAAACACCCTGTGTTTCAGATAAACAACGCTGAGATATATGCAAAAGAAAGCCAAGAGGGGAAATCAAATAAACTCCTCGCACTGCACGCTGTTAAACCTTCATTTATCCTGCGGGCTACACGGCAGGACACTGCTCAGCCAGTAACCTACTTCCTGACAAACATCCTGTCCCAACGGCTAATCTCACGGTGGAAGCGTGGCCTTGGCCATTTATTATAAACATTTTCAAGAACTGCTTACCACGATATATATATATATATTTTTTTTAATGGATTCGATGTTGGTCAGCTGCTAACAGAGCAAGAACTGAATATTTTTTCTATGAAGGCAGCGAAATAGGTTTTCTGAAGGTCTGACTTGCTTTCTACTCTCCTCCCTCATGAGTAATGGGAATAGCAACTGAAATAGGATATGAGAAGGCGAGGAGGTTTCGCTGTTCTTGTTTCTTTTCTTTTTCTTTCTCTCCTTCTTTAATTATCAGAAATTCTGGTCCGACAGGCGTAGCTCAGTGGTTGACCATCAACCTATGAACCAGAAGGTCACGGTTCAATTCGCCGTCAGGGCACATGCATAGGTTGAGGGATCGGTCCCCAGTGTGGGGTGTGCAGGAGGCAACCAATCAATTATTCTCTCTCATCCTTGATGTTTCTCTCTCTCTCTTCCTCTCTCACCCTTCCTCTTTGAAATCAATAAAAATATATTTAAAAAAATAAGAAATTCTGTATCTAACAATATGGTATATACGACCTTATTGGTTTTTAACTTCCCCATAAGACTTAGTGAAATGTTCAGAAAAGAGACAAGACTGAAATAATTCGCTCTGGGCCATCAGTCGTCTGTTGATGACACTCAATATCTAAAGCCTAAAGCATTTAAACCAAAATAATTATATTTTCTTAGAATCAAGGCAGTTTCCCTCGCAAATGGGCACTGCAAAGGTTTTTAAAATGAGATGACAAGAAAAGAAGAGAGCTGAAAATTAGCTTTATGTTTAAGCAAAATCACTTTCGCCTTAGCATTTTCAGACCCCAACGTAAGAAAAAACTGCAAGTGAAAACAGATATAGTCAGAAAAAGCAATTCAAGAACTTTTGAACCTTAACTGGCAGCAAAGAAACATCTACTGAATGCTTCAACTTTGCTCTGACCATGTCTAATGTCCAAAATAAAATAACAAAAATAATTGACTAAAATGTTATCACAGCCACTATGCCTGGTCTGGTGTTTTAAAAGAAATTGTGCATGTTGTACGTTTAACTCTGGATACAATAGGTTTTCAAGAAATGTGTGATCCTGCTCCGATTAAAACTAACCTTCTACAATTAGCTGTGGGATGAAATGTCCTCTGGACACAACTGGATTTGATACTTGGATTTGAAGATGTGTCTGTGCACGCTCACAACCACACACACACACACACACACACAGAGCACTATGCCTAAGCAACTTACTACTGAATAGCAAACTATTTCATAAACCTTACCAATGGCATAGGCACCAAATTTTTTGGCTATAGGCTGAGTAAAAATAAAAGGGGGGGGGGCAGGCTTAAAATGGGAATTTGTGCCTGGCCAGTGTGGCTCAGTGGTTGAGCGTCGACCTATAACCAGGAGGTCACAGTTCGATTCCTAGTCAGGGCACATGCCCGGGTTGCAGGCTCGATCCCCAGTGTGGGGGGGGCAGGAGGCAGCCGATCCATGATTCTCTCCCATCATTGATGTTTCTCTCTCTCTCTCTCTCTCTCTCTCCCTTCTTCTCTGAAAGCAAATATAGATATTTTTTAAATGGTAATCTGCCATAGGAAAGCTATACCCTCTCGGCTGGATCTTCTTCCTTGTGCAGAGAGATGAACACAGCACAGAACCGCTGAGAAAATTATTATAGAAACAGAGGAACACTACACAGCACGAGAATTTCATTCTTTTACTAATGATTTCTGCACGGAGATGACTGTATCAAATTAAAAATAAATTGCTGAACTTAAAATCCCCAAGCAGCAGTCCACAGGAATTCGCCTTCGGATTTTCATCATTTATGAGTCTCTATCGCCACCTGCAGGACTATCTTGAAAGTGAACTTGAGCAATGGACAGGCTATCTGCTGTAGGTATTCCTTTTCTCTTTCTTTT
>NW_006296417.1:4563313-4574721 GCF_000327345.1 Myotis davidii | reverse complement strand
TCCCTCTCTTCCCTTCTTCCTCCTTGTGTGTGTGTGTGTGTGTGTGTGCATGTGTGAGTGCGCATGTGTGCAATAAATTTCCAGGAAATCATTTCTTTTTCTTTTGAAAATATGTACACTAGCAAAAGTTTAAAAATTCCCCAATAAAATGCAAAGTGAAACTCACAGAAAGAACTGTAGTTACTTGATGGAGGCCACCGGCAGCTAATTTTTTAACAGCGAAACCCCCATCGCACTGTCCATTTTGCAAAGCTGCGTGCCGAGGAGGGAATGAGCCTACAGGAATTTCCTTAGGAAAAATGTGAGGGTGGCAATCAGGAACACAGCTTTGGCTATGGGATCGCTTAGGAAAAAGTTTATCATTGCATGTACCTGGCTTAAACCAGAGCAGGGGAAAACAAAAAAAAGGCTGCTACCAGTAAATCCATACTGAGTATACTGTAGCTCTTCAAATAAACCAATGTAAGATATTATTTCATACCCTGGCCGGTTTGGCTCAGTGGATAGAGCGTCGGCCTGCGGACTGAAAGGTCCCGGGTTTGATTCCGGTCAAGGGCATGTACCTGGGTTGTGGGCACATCCCCAATAGGAGGTGTGCAGGAGGCAGCTGATCGATGTTTCTATCTCATCGATGTTTCTAACTCTCTAATCCCTCTCCCTTCCTTTCTGTAAAAAAATCAATAAAATATTTTTTTTTTTAAAAAAGATATTATTTCACTACAAGTGCCACGAAACACAGACTATCAGCAGCAGCTGCATGGTCATGCCAGGCACCTGACTTAACACCAGTGTTTATTCCTCCAGGGTGCATCAACCCTGCAGAGCAGTCACTCAACAAACTTATAAAATATTCTCCAGCCCTAGCTGGTTTGGCTCAGTGGAGAGAGTGTCAGCCTGCAGACTCAAGGGTCCCTGGTTCAATTCCTGGTCAGGGCACATGCCTGGGTTGCGGGCTTGATCCCCAGTAGGGGGCGTACAAGAGGCAGCAGATCAATGATTCTTTCTCATCATTGATGTTTCTCTCTCTCTCCCTCTCCCTTCCTCTCTGAAATCAACAAAAATGTATATTTTAAAAATATATACATGTTTTCCAAATGTAAGACTGAAGGAAAAAAAAGTGTTTTTAACTTTTAATAACAAAATGCATGGATACTGCGTGGATGCAACTCATACCCACAAACCCAGGGTTCCAGAGTTCATGGCCACAGGTCACACACTGCAGACAAGGTGGAGGGGCTGGGACGAGCCAGGAGGCCTTGGGAGATAACGTTACAAAGCCTTCAGTTTCTCCCCTGATGGATGGACATGAAGGTCCCTCTGATTTCCCATTCTGACGGCTCTGTGCGTTTCCAGGTTGTAAACCAGCGGTTCTCAACCTGTGGGTTGTGACCCCTCTGGCGGTAGAACGACCCTTTCACAGGGGTCGCCTAAGACCATCCTGCATATCAGATATTTACATGACGACTCATCACAGTAGCAACATGACAGTGATGAAGTAGCCATGACAATAATGTTATGGTGGGTCACAACATGAGGAACTGTATTTAAAGGGCCGGAAGGTTGAGAACCACTGCACAGTTGCCACGGGGTTTGGTTTTAACACCAATTGAGCAAAGCAGTGTATTTCTCTCCTTTTCCTTTCTATTTTTTTCTTGGCAAAATGAAGCATCTCTGGCAACGAGTTGAAGCAAAAATTTGAAAAAGCTTGGGCAGAAATAGCAAAGTCATTTTAAAGAGCCAGAAAAATGTGCATTGGGGGTTTGAGGAAAATTCCAGGGAGATTAAAAGGTCAGTAAACAGTGGAGAGCAGGCAGGGGGACCTTTTTTCTGCCAAAGGCCATTTGGATATTTATAACATCATTTGTGGGCCATACAAGATCATCAACTTAAAAAATTACCCTGCTCTGTATTCGGTCAAACGTTTAAGTAACTCACCCCTAATGCCGCGGCAGGGCCGGACCAATTGATTTCTCGGGCCTGATACGGCCCGCGGGCCGGACGTTCCCCACCCCTGCTGTAGACAAACATGGCTTAGTCAGTGGTTCTCAACCTTCTGGCCCTTTAAATACAGTTCCTCATAAACTTATTTTCGTTGCTACTTCATCACTGTCATGTTGCTACTGTGATGAATCGTCATGTAAATATCTGATATGCAGGATGGTCTTAGGCGACCCCTGTGAAAGGGTCGTTTGACCACCAAAGGGGTCGCGACCCACAGGTTGAGAACCGCTGGCTTAGATGGCGAAGTCTTCAATGGAATTTCGATTTGCCTTTGTACCTCTTTTTCCTAAAAGTGAAAGCTAGGCTATCAGGCCAATGAAACACGTCCCCCAGATTAGACCTATTATTTAAAAAGCCGACGACACAACCTGGGGATAGGAGGCGAGAGAGCAAACACACACCTTCCTAAATCATAAATCAAATGGCAAAACACTAAACCCAGCGCAGTAAACCCTCACCAGACCACAAAGAAAAGAAGGTTTCTCTCCATAAACATCGGAGCGGGCGGGCGGCCAGAAGGACTGCCAGGCTCTCTTTGGAAGTGTCGCCTGGGGTGGGTCTAATTACAGGCCCCCTGGCCAGCACGCCTGCCTGGCACAGCAATGTAAGGGCCATCGCTCGCCAAGCCCGGCCCCGAGGAGGGCACAGGCCACCTGATGGGGAGCCCAGAGATCAGCCGGGTAGGCTAACTAACGCAAGGACAGCTCAGAAACAAATGACACAGCTCCGACTGAAAAAAAGAAAAAAAAAGGCCGTATCAAATTAGCCAGAAATCAAAGTGCTGGGCACGTTGTGCAACAGGTCGAAACTGACGCAGGAAATTGGTTATAACTGCTTTCTCACATACCAGCTGCCTCCCTCCTCTCTCTCTCTTCCTCTCTCTCTCTCTCCACTCCCTTCTTCTTCTTCTGTCTCCCTTCTTCCATTCCTCCATCTTTTTCATTTCTAATATTCTTTTCAATTTCTGTACCAGACAAAACGTTTGCTCATTCCCAGTATCCCACACACAAGCAGATGGAAAGGGAAGGGAAAGTACTCAGCTCTGTAAAAAATACGAAATTAAATCTCCCCGGATCCGGGGCCTGTGGATCAGGGTGAGAGATCTGCCAGGGCCCTCCCTCTGCCCCCAGGTCTCCTTCTGCTGGTCACCTTTTGGCCACTTGGCTCATGGGCACCAACCCCTGCGGGGGAGGGGAGGGCAGGATTAAGAAAAAGCTAGGAAAACGCATGTCCAAACGATGATGATGATGATGTTGTTAGTTGTCTATGGATTTTGCCCTCTGATGGGGTCCACAGGCGGTCAGAGCAGGAGTTGGAATAAAAAGAAAGCAGTGTCCAGCCCCCGTGGCTCAGTGGCTGAGCATCGACCTACAGGACCCAGGAGGTCACGGTTCAACTCCCAGTCCCGGGCACATGCCGGGTTGCAGGCTCGATCCCCAGGAGGGGCGTGCAGGAGGCAGCTGATCCATGATTCTCCCTCATTCAGAGCAGGAGTTGGAATAAAAAGAAAGCAGTGCCCAGTCCCCGTGGTTGAGGGGCTAAGCATCGACCTATTGGACCCAGGAGGTCACGGTTCAACTCCCGGTCCCGGGCACATGCCCAGGTTGCAGGCTCGATCCCCAGGAGGGGTGTGCAGGAGGCAGCCGATCCATGATTCTCCCTCATCATTGATGTTTTTATCTCCCCCTGTCTCTCTTCTGCTCTGAAATCAACAGAAATATAAAAAAAGCAAGGGGTCCAATATCTGCCCACCCCCTTCTTGTGTTTCTTTGGTGCTCAATTTGACTACAAAGTGGAGGGAAGCTGGAGGAAAGAATGGGGGAAGGGGGGGGCGGAGGAGGTGGGAATGGGTGCTGGGGAGAGAGAAATAGAGGGGTAAGATTGATGACTGCTTATATGAAAACTAGAGGCCCGGTGCACGAATTCGTGCATGCTGGGGTCCCTCAGCCTGGCCGGTGATTGGGGCCAATTGGGGCCGTCTCATCTCGCCCAGTCCAGATAGGGGCCAATCAAGGCCAGCCGGCCGGGGGGAGGGCCCACAGGAGGTTGGCTGTGAGAGGGCACTGACCACCAGGGGGCAGCTCCTGTGTTGAGCATCTGCCCCCTGGTGGTCAGTGCATGTCATAGCAATCGGCCGGTCGTAAAGGTCACTTAGGTTTTTATATACATAGATGTCATCTTTGTATCTCAGTGTCTCACAGTGTATGAGACGCTGGACAACAATGGTTGTGGAAAGGGAGGGAGGGAGAGGGCAGAGCCTGAGGACAGTGGCCAAGCATTGGCTGGGTCAAGGAATGGCATGACTTCCCAAGGAGTCTTCTCTTCATTTACGATCTCAACAGCAGGATCAAGTTCAGATCAATAGTCGGGATTCTCTGCACAGCAGAACCAGACTGAATGAATCCACTGGAACCTGCAGAAGGCCATGGCTCCTCACCAGACCACGCACAGAAAGCAGAAAGTGTGCTGGCATCCCAACAGAAAACTCAAGGTTGGCATGAGTGTGACAGAGGGTTCCCATATAGGGCTGGACCTACAGTACACAACGGGGCATTAACCATTCACCTCTTATCTAACGGGGCCATGTGAAGATCGACATGTACCTAGGATTAAAAAATCCGGGGTTAAAATAAAATAAAGATCTAACGCTTGCTGGTCAAAATCAAGACGCTCCCAAAATGCCAACTGATTTTACTCGGTGGAGCCACGATTCTGTCCGGAAGTAAAATTTAATTATGGAGCTGAAAATATAAACATGAAAATATGCTCAAATAGGTAAGACTCTCCTTTTACATTTTCAACAGATAGTCTTTTAATGCAATTACTGTAATTTTATTAAATGGCATAATTAGTTAATGCCTGAGAAGTTGTCAATGGAAGGTGCAATTATGTTGTAAAAATTATAACCACAATTTGCAATAATGGATTGTTCGTAGAAAAAAATGCTGAGAAAAACCTTTAGCATATTTTGAAAAGTATATAATGTGGTCCTTTGTGGAAAGGAAAGTTTGGGAAATCATCTGAAATGTTAAATAAATCAAATAATAAGCTGTCAAATAGTTTAAGCATTTTATGTATTTATATATTTTGCATATTAGCATATATAGGTATGCATTTAAAAGTATTTTGCCCTAGCTGGTTTGGTTCAGTGGACAGACCTCTCTGAAATCAATAAAAATATAAAAATTTATTTAAATATATATATATCTTCCCAGCCGGTGTGGCTCAGTGGTTGATCCTTGACTTATGAACCAGAGGTCACTGTTCAATTCCTGGTCAGGGCACATGCCTGGGCTGTGGGCTCGATCCTTAGTGGGGGCATGCAGGAGGCAGCCAATCAATGATTGTCTCTCATCATTGATGTTTCTATCTCCCCACCTCTCCTTTCCTCTCTGAAATAAAAAAAAAGTCTTCTCCTCCAGGGAAAGTGATTATTGTTAACTTTTTTCAGCTTCAGGGAAATCCTGTGAGTCTTTGAGCTACAACTGCACAAACACCTACCAAACAGACAGCAAGGTCTGCTTTGCACATGTGACTGTGACTTCCGGTGGACGGAGAAACCGCGCTGAAATTTAATCAAAGGCAGGTACATCTAGCTGCGAATACACTGGTGATAGGACTTAAAGAAAAGGTACATTTTTTAGACACAGCTAACCCACAAATATGTAAGGCTTCAAAAAAATATTTGACCAGCATTATGTTAATAGTCCATTTGAAAACAGATTTTCAATTAATGTTGAAAATTAATGTTGTCATTAGTGTTCCTTGGGCCACGGAAGGGATCCTAGACAAGCGACCCTTAAGATTTCATATTAAAATTGTTCCTAAACTGTACGCACAAGATGTTACACAGAGAAATGTTTTTGTTTCCCAAATGCCCCCTGCTTGTGTGTGTGTGTGTGCGTGTGTGCGTGCGTGTGTGCATGTGTGTGTTGGGTTAGTTCTGTTATTGCTGCTCTTGCTTTTACGTTATTTTTATTCTTTTTAATATTTCTTTCATTGATTTCAGAGAGGAAAGGAGAGAGAGATAGAGAAACATCAATGATGAGAGAGAATCACTGATCGACTGCCTCCTGCACGCCCCCCTACTGGGGACCAAGCCCACAACCCGGGCATGTGCCCTGACCGGAATTGAACCCTGGACAGGCCAATGCTCTATCCACCAAGCCCAACCAGCTAGGGCTAAGTTTAATATGAAATCATTTCTCAAAATTCTGGGATCTCTACACACGAAGATTTCTGAATATGCTAAATATGGGATATCACTAAGAAAGTTGAGAATTGTATTTTTAACTTTATTGGGGTGAGTGGGGGGGGGCGTGATTGATGCTTTAAATTAAGCATCATATTACAGGCCCTGTCAGCTCTGAAGAATACGTTCTTCATTTTGCTGCACTCAAAACATTCAGGGAGAAGTCACAGATGTGAGAAGCCCAGCTTTATGAAGATGCCCATTGATATATGGTGGATTTAGATTACTTCTTAACATCAAACGTCCAAGAAAAAATTTAATAAAACAAGGAATCTATCAATGCCCCACAGACTTGCCTCCCTGGCTGCAATAGGTGTGGGCCTGCGGGACTGGCAGGACAGCCAACTACACAAACGCAGCCCTTTTCTGCAGCACGAGGGGGCCTTTGCTCTCTTAAATAATCTTCTGAGGATGCCATCTGTCAAATGAAGGCTGTATTGTCCTATGAAAAAATTAATGCATTTATGCCATAATGTCTCTTTGGGTCTTTTAACATATAACATTGGGGTGTGAGAAATATAAGTACCCGATAGAAAACCAAACCAAACCAAACCCAAACACCCACAGATATAATTGATTCTATAATGCCCATATCACAATGCAACATTACCTCTTTTTAAAATACATTTCATTGATTTTTTACAGAGAGGAAGGGAGAGAGATAGAGAGCTAGAAACATCGATGAGAGAGAATATATATATGTGTGTGTGTGTGTGTGTGTGTGTGTGTGTGTATATATATATATATAAAAAATACCAAACCAATAAAACTCAGAAAAGGACATAAAAATATCTAGAAAATGTAGATGAAAGAGAAAGACTTAAAAAACCTAATGAGCAAAATTTCCCATCAGCACTCTAACAAAAACATTGAGCCAGCAGAAGCGTGGTTTGGAATGCTCTGGCCACTCTAAGAAAGCCCAAATTTAATTTCCTACAATAACAACGAATTCAACAGCATACAGCAACATCCACACTTGTAGTGTAGTAAAGAGAATTCAAGCGAACTTTCTTCGCTTACTATTGGGAATCCAACCCCAATGTCTATGGGGGTAGGACTGACCCCATGGTAGGGGAGGTTTATGCTTGGACCGTCCAACAAGATTAAAGCTATTTCATGTCGGCCCATCCACTTCTGACCGGCCACCACGTGGACTAGGTCTTAACAGACTGTTTTTCTTCAATGCCTGCTTTCATCAAGACATGATATATTCATACACACACCCAAAGGAATCTTGAAGACGGATGGTGTGCTTTCATAAAGTCTTTAAAATTAACAGCCAGAATATACTAAACGTGATCCTGTAACATTCTTGCTTTGTGTCATCTGAAAACAGAGACATTAACATGATATTAACAGGCTCTTTCATGTTATCTGACAAAACAGAAGGGAGAACAAAATTCCTACACCTTTGCCCTTAGCGTGTGGGGCTAGTGGGACTCCCAGGACCTGGAGGGGAAGGAAAAGCCCCCTGGGGACTGCTCCACCCAAAGGGTCCTCTTCACACCTGTGGAGGGAGCCCTTACACACCGCAGCTCAATCCTATATAACGAAAGCCTAATTTGCAAATCAACCATTTTGCAGAACGACCAGTCGCTATGATGTGCACTGACCACCAGGGGGCAGACGTTCAATGCAGGAGCTGCCCCCAGTCCACAGGCCCCAGGCCAGCCAAGAGAGGTGCCAGCAGGGGCCCCTCCAAATGCCCCACAAATCGATCCTGATCGTGGGCCAGTCCTGGGGACCCTACCCGTGCACAAATTTCGTGCACCGGGCCTCTAGTTTCTAATATATAAAGGCCTCCAGCCAGGCCAGTGTGGCTCAGTGGTTGAGCATCAACCTATGAACCAGGAAGTCACGGTTCCATTCCCAGTCAGGGCACATGCCTGACTTGTGGGCTTGATCCCCAGTGTGGGGTGTGCCAGCCAATGATTTTCTGTCATCTTTGATGTGTCTCGCTCTCCCTCTCCCTCTCTGCAATCAAAATATATATATATTTAAAACTGAAAACTAAGCGTGTTTAAGTGAGCACTTTCCACCCCAGTACCTTCAGCACAACCCAGAGAGAGAGGTCATGCCTGCATCATTCCTACTTGATTCTGTACTTTTTTCAATGCTGTCCAATGGAAACTACCCCCACCCCCATACAGTGGGGCCTCCCACAGTCGCATGAACCCAGGGATCCTTGCAAAATCAGTCTGCAGCCGAGCACGAAGAGCACCCCTTTACCTTCTGTCCCGCAGGCCCCCGAGATTTGAGAGCGACATGGCAGCCTGCATCTGCACAGGGAACGGCCCGGCAGAGGGAACAGACCATGCACCCCCCCGTCCAAGCTCCGCTCCCCACCAGAAGTCCCCTCACAAGACAACCTGGTCCTCCTCCTGGGGTATAATCTTTCCTCAGATCAGCCCGGCAGCCCATTAATCATGGCTGTCACTCTCCTGCATGACCCCGGGCAACAGAGCTGTTTTGCTACAACTCCCGGTGCCAGAAATGCAGCTCGAGAAAGAGCAAAAGCTCTGCTCCTGGCAGAGGCCGGCCGGGGTGCCCACTGGAAGAAGCCACCAACGGTGTTGACTTCCTTTTTTTTTGCCCAGAACATTCCATGGAAAGTTTGTAAGAGAACTCGGGGAGGAAGTGGAGGCAGAGAGGCTGAAAAGGAACCCAACATGAGACCGAGGTACATGCCCTCGACCGGAATCGCACCTGGGACCCTTCGGTCCGCAGGCCGGCACTCTAACCATTGAGCCACACCGGCCAGGGCCCATTTAGGTTTTTCAGTTTCCTTCCAGGTGTGAACTGTTACGAGGTTCTGTGTTGCATTTTGCTTCACGCCAGTTAACATAAAGCCCGTGTTCTACACGTGAACTTGGGCCTCGGAAACGAATATGAGCCTGAGAGAGGTCGCTCACCACAAACGCGATGGAGCTCCTCAGCGTGGACTCCCACTGGAAGCAGCTTTTCAGGAACTGGAGCGTGTTCCAAATCGCCATGGTGATCCTTCTCACGCGGTCCACATCCCTGGATAAGATCTGGCCGGAAGACACGGGAAACAGAGAAGGAGATTTGAATGCTCCACGTAGTCGGTGTGGATCGGGCCGCCTGGCCGTCTCCATTGTATTCTGTATTGCTGCCCATGAGAAAACAGAGGGGAAAAGTCCGCGTGTTTCTTCTAAAATTCTTTTTAAAGTCCGATCATCCAGACAGGAAAAGGGAGTGCGGTGCATTGGGTGGCGCCTTTGACAGAGGAGGAGCTGTTTGAATCGTGTTCATCACCAAACTGAGCTGGAAGAAAATGACAGAAGCCAGGCATCTGGGGGGTGAGTGTGTGTGCCTGTATGTGTGTGTAAAAGAGAGAGAGAGAGAGAGACAGAAAGACAGAAAGTAGGAACAGGTGGCTACCTATTTAGTTTCGAAGGAAATGGACAATTTATAGAAATGTACAGGTATTTTAACTAATTGAGGCCAGAAAAAAAAATCTATAGGAGCCCTAGCCAGTTTGGCTCAGTGGATAGAGCGCCGGCCTGCAGGCTTATGGGCCCCAGGTTCAATTCCGGCCAAGGGCACATCCCGGGGTTGTGGGCTCGATCCCCTCCCCCCTCAGTAGGGGACATGCAGGAGGCAGCTGATTCATGATTCTCTCTCATAATTGATATTTCTCTCTTTCTCTCTCCCTTCCTCTCTGAAATCAATTTTTTAAAAAAGTCTACAGGAAAGGCTAGCTCTGGCAAAGGAATGTGGTTCTCCCATCTCCCAGCTGTGTGACCTTGGGCTGGTTTCTTAACCTCTCTCTTAGGCCCTGTTCCCATCTTGACTGTGGAGAGAGTGCTTGTCACATAGTTAAGTGCTTTTAAGCATTTGCATCAGAAGCACAAGTTCCCATCTTATGAGAACAAAGGGACACCTAGTGGTGACAGGTACTTGGGGAGGATCCTATCAGACCCCAGGACTCCAGCCCCACCCCCTGGCGCTCTCAGAGCCCGAAGCCACCCCACCACGCGGTGGTCCGTGTTTGGCAAAGGAAATGTCTTTTCTCCCAGTTGCAGGCGGAGTCATTTCGGTTTGTTTGCCAAAGCAGCTACCCCACCTCAGGGTTTAACTTTCAAGTAAACAGAGCCCAACAGGCAATACTAATACTCATAAAAATAAAAAAATGAGAGGTCGCCTCCGATTACACCGAGTAAACATGACAGCCCGCGTTACCGCAGACGAAGCAAAAACACACTGGGACGTTCCCTCCAGAGGGTGGCGGGGACCTGGCCCGAGTGCGCCCAGAAGTTCATGGGAAACAAAAGGATGATAAGACGCCCTTTCTATGGAACGGCTTTATGTCATCCACAGCTGCTCGCCCCACAGGACGCGGGGGAAGCAATAAATACTTTGAAAGGGGGACACTTTGTCCTTCGTTGCACAACGACAGAGGGACAATAGGGACAGAGCGAAACCCCGAAGGTTGTCTGCACAGGACAGGGAGGGGCCCGGAGATAAATGGGAGAGTCACGCCTGACAAAGCATGTGCCACTTCCCCTCCTGGGCTCCGGGCCTCGCTTCTGGGTGAAGTGAGGACAGAAGAATTCAGGGCAACAGCCAGAGAGAGACAGGCCATTCCGAACGGGGGGAAGTGGCAGCCCCCCCGAATTCGGACAATAGGAACGTGGTAGGAGAAGCTGTGGGAGTCCCAGGCTAGATGGCCCTAAGATCCACTGGGTTCGTTTCTTTATGACTGGAAAGGCCAGAATATCTCCCCGAGACTCTGAAGGTCGGGGACAGACACGGCTGTGGTTAGAGGAAGGTGGGCAGGGCACGCAGATCTGGGGAACACATACGGGGGCCTGAGGCTAGGAATTCTGCTCATAGGATGATTCAGGATGTTAATGGAGGGCTGACACCTTCTATCTCATCCAACAGGTATCGGCTGGGTCTTTCCCTTCTTATTAAGCTGAAAGTCCTTGTTTTGGGACAGAAGGGGGAAAAAGGAGTGGAGAGGTGGGGACTGAGAATGATAGAAGAGATAGAGATAGAGATAAATTAGATAGAGATATAGAGGTGCAGAGATAGAGATGATGATAGAGGTAGAGATAGAGAGGTAGAGATAGAGAGAAAGAGAGGGAGAGCAGGAAAGAAAAGGAGGAGGAGGAAGAGGATTGAGGAGGAG
>NW_006296417.1:4548298-4563252 GCF_000327345.1 Myotis davidii | reverse complement strand
AGGAGGAGGAGGAGGAGGGAGAGGGGATGCAAGCATATAATGACAGCCAGCACTCCAGGTCCCGCATGCTAAATGCACCCACAGCCAGCTCACCACAGAGACCTACCTTTTTGGACAGCTTGCGGCTGTCTTCAGCAAAGCGCTTTTCCCTGGGCGTAAAGGTCCTGATACTGGCTTTGACCTAGAAAGACATCCTTGTTAAAAAGGAGGCATTTCTGTGGATTTCATTCCTCTCCTTCTCTTCATGAACCGGAAGGACTGGGAAACCAATCTGTTTTACCCCTTAAGGCCCTGGTGGGGAGTGGAGAACGGCGGTCCCCCCAACCCCCGTGTGCATGTGTGTGCATGTGTGTGCGTGTGTGGGGAGGAGGGTCTCATTGCATGAACTTCACTTGGGTGGGGGAGACCAGATCAGGTCTTGGAAAGTGACAAGATGTCTGCAAACCAACGGAAATATTTAAACCACCGCAGAGATCGGCTTCATGAAGTTCTCAGGCTAAAGTCTCTGAAATGGGGTAGTCTCTGAAAAGGAAAACCTCCCTTCATGTCACAGCTTTGAGCTATGTTTTCACCAGTCATACCTGGCACGGGAAAATGAGCTTCTGGGTTATAAACCTATTTTGTACAGAAAAATCTCATTTCCTCTCCGTGATCTGGAAAAACAGGATGAATACCAGTTGAGAACTGGAGTGTCCAGTACGGATTTGATGGTTGAAGGGTTTTTTGTTGCTGTTTGTTTTAAATATGTTTTTGTTGATTTCAAAGAGGAAGGGGGGGGGGAGAAACATCAATGATGAGAGAGAGAATCATGGACCGGCTGCCTCCTGCACGCCCCACATGGGGGTCAATCCCGCTACCCAGGCCTGTGCCCTGACTGGGAGTCGAACTGTGACCTCCTGGTTCATAGGTGGATGGTCAACCACTGAGCCACACTGGCTGGGCAATGGTTGGGTTTCAAAACACTGTTCTCTTTCTCTCTTTCTTTCCCTCTCTCTCTGTGCAAACCTTCTAAAACATTTTACACGGATTTGAGTCTCTCTAGGCTGGCCACCTTTCCCATTAGATCTATGGCCCAGTTAGACTTACCGGGTTATAGATGAGATCCATTTCCAAGTAAATGACCCCTTTAAAAGCTTGTTCTAAATCTTTATTCTTCAATACGTAGCAATTTGTTTGTCCATCTCGAATCTGTTGTAAGCAAGAGATAAAGTACAAATGTTTGCTGGGGTTTATACTACACAAACTCACAGAGTTGAGGATGCAAGATGCACACACAGATGAAACACCTGTTAGGCAAATATTAACATCATCTTAAATCAACTTATCATTGTAGAATGCTCTTACAGTCTATTAAAAGCTAAAGCAATAATTACCAGGTTGATACTGATGATCTAAATGGAAAATTAGTGGCCTGGATTACGGCATCTCCATGGGCTTTCCTTCAGAAATCTCAGAGGTTATACATTTCTATTTATTAAAACAAGGTAAATATTCTACAAAATCCCTGGCCAGTATTCCTCAAGACAGCCAAGGTCATGGGAAAAACGGAACCTCTTGGAAACTGTCACAAATAGGAAGACTTTGGAGATAAGACGACTAAATGCCAAGTGTGGCAGGTCCCCTGGGCTGGATGCTGGAACAGAAAAAGGACATCATTGGGAAAGCTGGTGGCATTCAAACAAAGACCACAGGTTAGTTAACAGAAATGGACAATGTCCGGTTTTATGGAATTTTAGTTTTTGTTGTTGTTCTTCTCTTTCTCGTTGTTGTTTAGTTTTGACCAGTGCATCATGGGCATAAAAGTTGTCAACATTAGGGGCAATGAGGAGAGAGAAAATCATGAACCAGCTGCCTCCTGCATGCCCCCTCCTGGGGATGGAGCCCACAACCCGGGCCTGTGCCCTGATCAGGAATGGCACTGTGACCTCCAGGTTCATAGGTCGATGCTCAACCACTGAGCCACGCCGGCCGGGCCAAGCCATATTTTCATTGACTATTGCTGTCACTCCAAGCGCTCGGCACAAGGGTTCTTATAAACAGTGGTGGAAATGAGTCGAGTAAGTCAGGGCGGGAAACAGAGCCATTCCACTTTACAAGGGAGGGGTCACCTTCCTTCCCGAAGTCACCCCACCTCTCCAGATTGAATGGGTCCTCAACAGAGAGATGGCTTTCCTGGCCAGCGGCAAAGAGGAAGGGGGTGCCCCATAAAGACCTGGTTTCCTTCCGAAACGGGTTCCAAACAGGATTCGGAGCTTCCTCCTGTGTCCGCGGTCTCACTTAATAAATTGTGGGTGTGAAAGTTGAAAGAAATAAATACAAAAGCGGCGTGACCGTTTGCCAAGCTGACTGGCGTCCAAGTGAGCTCTGCCTCGACCCATAGGCATTGTACGCTGTTATCTTAAAATTTCCATGATTTCTTAAGGGCCAGGGGAGGTCAAACAGAAGGACAAGAGGTATCAGTATAAAAAGAAGTATTTTATAGTCAAAGAGGTTTTTTTGTGGGTTTTTTGTGTGTGTGTGTGTGTGTGTGTGCATGTTTTTTTAATTTGGTAAATGATCGTTTCCTCTTTCTCAATGTCCTACCATTGTGTCAGCAAAACACAGAATCCACCGAGGGACATAAAAGTAATCAGACTGTCCATTTCCTTGTAACGCTGGGCATTTTTATTTAACACACAGCAATTTTGGAGTAATGAAAAGGCCTCAGCTATAATTAAGGCTATTCCTGTTTGGCACCTGAATATCATATTACCTTAAAATATCTAAATTACAAGTTGAAACATTTTTTTTTTAAGTTTGAAAAATAACAGAAAAAAAAAGAAAGTTTCTCTGAACTTCCAAAACTAAGAAATGAAAGTTTCTCTGAACTTCCAGAGTTCTTCCCCCTACATGGAAACTAGATAGAAATTTGGCATAGATCCTTCCTAAGTTTTTATCGAAACTTTACATTCGTAAACTATATGGACTTTGCAACTTCATTTTAGCATCTATCAATATGATTCAGATTTAAAAGTGTATAGTAGTGTATGGATCTGCCTCAGTTCTTTAAAGTGCTATGTAATATTCAAAATATAAATAATCCACACACTTTCTGAATTTTCCTGTCGATTCCACTCTTTCTGGCTGGCTGCTAGAAGGAAACTCTTTGGGGAAAAGGTCGCGGATAAGGGGAAGAGGAAATATGCTACTTTGTATGTGGAATAGGCTGGGCTTCAGAATAGATCCATGTGTTTAAATATTTAGTATTATAATTAAACACTGAAAATAATAACCTATTATTACAATGGGGAATGTCTCCCATATATTTTTTACGCATAAATGATTTTCTGTATTTTGATCAAACATTTTCTAGGATAGAGTCCAAGAAACGGAATGTAGATAGTTCATGAATATGATCCTTCTTTAAAATTTTATTTTACTGTTTAAGGTATTACAAATAGTAGCACATATGTCTCCTTTTTTTCCCCATTGACCTTCCCCCCGGCCTCCCCTACCCCCCATCACATGCCCTCACCCCATTCCCAGTGTCTTATATTATTTTTTAAATTCAAAAGAGGGAAAATATATACCTTAACATAAGACTAAAAACTAGGTGTCATTCACAAGCCATTTCTGTGTACTTGTCACTGTTTTCCCTGATTATTTCACACCCACCTCTGAGATATATAAACTTTTTAAATTCACATTTTACAGATTAGGTAACTAACTGAAGAACACAGGAGTTATGCATCCCCAGAAATAAATCCCTAGAGGTGGAACTGCTGACTCACAGGATGTATCTATTTTGATGGCTTTCCCCTCCTACAGCGCTGTATCAATTTATACTCCTGGCCTCTGTGAACCACACCAGCCATTTCCTTACAACGCTGGGCATCTGTATTTCATATACAGCAATTTCACAGGAATAAAAAGGCCTCAGGTTGTTTTAATATCGACTCTTTTTTATAACTAATGAGACTGAACGTTTTCTCTCCGAAGTTTATTAACAGTGGGCCGTGGTAGGACTGGGAGAGCAGACAGACTTAGACTCAATTCCCACGTCTGGCATTTAGCATCTGTGTGGCCGGGGGTAATTATCTCTCTTCGAGTCTCAGATGCTGCTCTACAATAGATACCCAGAATACAAATGCTCCAACATACGTGTATGTTACATCTTAATCCATTTTATCAAGGTGCCTTCTACAAGGCTTGTACCAAGTCATGCTCTCTCTGATAGTGTTTGAGAGTCCTTTTTCTTTTTAAAATATATTTGTATTGATTTCAAAAAGGAAGGGAGAGGGAGAACGAGAGATGGAAATATCAATGATGAGAGAGAATCATGGATCGGCTGCCTCCTGCACGCCTCTCACTGAGGATCGAGCCCAAAACGGGGGCATGTGCCCTGACTGGGAATGAACCGTGACCTCCTGGATCATAGGTCGACGCTCAACCACTGAGCCACACCTGTTGGGCGAGAGTCTTTTCCTACACTTAGTGATCACTCCTAGTGAAAAATCTTTACTATAGGTGTCAATCTGACTGATTAAACTAATTTAATGACCTGATGTAAAGGTGATGGTGATAGCTTACACTGTCAGTGCTTACAGATGCTATACTGCAATCACTTTACATTGGCCAAACTATGTAAATCCTCACCCCAAACCTCCAATGTAGGTATCATGATAATTATCTTCATCTCATCAAGGAGGAAATAGAAACAGAGAGGTTTAGCATCCTCAAAAATCACACAGCCCGTTGAGGAAAAAGAATGGATGCCAATCCAAGTGGCCTGCTCCCTCGTCTATTCTCCAAATAATCATAATCTGACTGAATGAAGCACAAGCCATTCATATGATTATTAGTTTAACTGTTCTGATTCCTACCTCTTCAAATTAACGTTTCTGCTGGGTAGACATGTCTTTTCTTTATTGATGGAAAAGACACACCTTTTCCATGTTGGTGATATTATTCATTTTTTTAAGTTTCCACTCATACTCCTCAATAAAATTTAGGTGTGTTATTCCTAGTGATCCCTATATTTCTTGTTCTTTCATAATTCCTCATGTGTTTTTCTCTTTTTTTCATAGTCTTGTTAATGGCTTGCCTGTTGAATTACATTTTACAGAATTACGTGGATTTGTCAAATACACCATGTCCATATTTTCCATGTTGCTCACTTTTTAAGGTTCATTATGTCCTTTCTAATGTCCTTAGTTTTATTTGCTTTTGCTGAGATGCTTAAATGATTTTCAACCTTTGTTGTTTAATTATGAAAACATTCGAGTTAAGAATTTCCTCTGAATAATACTTTTGGCCCTTCTCCGCGGTTTTTTTTTTTCTTCCATTGTTATCTTTTTATTTGTTCGAGGAGAAAACATTCATTTCCAAGTGGGACATCATGTAATCGGGTGATTTTTTAAATTGCTTTGAATGAAATCTGAAATTAGGACCGTACTTTCATTCATTATTGAATTGAAATATAAAACACGGATACCTAAACATACAAATCCCTTGGAAAGGTTGGTGTATTATCACAAAGGGAACATACCTAGATAGCCTTTAGGAATCCTCATGGAATTACTAAGCCCTCTTTCCTTTCCCTAGGTAATTCTCCGCGGTTTTTAAATGGACTATTGCACTGTTCCTTTCTAGAGCTGCAGTTTTGGTATCCACATGAGCTACTTGGGATTTTTTCCCCCCACTAAGTGTTTTGATACTTGCTTCCCTTTTGTTATTAACTTCTATTTTCCCAGTACTGTGATCACAGTAAAGTCTCTTTTTATTGAAGCATTTGGGACCTACAACACGATCAATACACGAACATGTTCAATGGGAATTTGATCAGAATATTTTACATATTTACGTGTGTGTATGCACACACAGGCATGAATTAAGCTCACTGCTCATTCTCTAAAGTTGGAGACCAATCACTTTGATATGCCTAAAATGCACCTGAGAACTTGCTAGAAAAGGAGACTGCAGCCCGGCCGACATAGCTCAGTGGAGGAGCATCAACCTATGAACCAGGAGGTCACGGTTCGATTCCCGATCAGGGCACATGATGCCCGGTTGCGGGCTCGATCCTTCAGTGTGGGGCGTGCAGGAGGCAACCGAACCATGATTCTCTCTCATCATTGATGTTTCTCTCCCTCTCTCTGCCTCTCCCTTCCTCTCTGAAATAATATATACATATTTACACATATTTTTATTTTTTTATTTTAAAGGAGACTGCAGCATCTCATCCCCAGAAATTCAGTAGCTATGGGATGGTGTGGGGGGCCTTTCACTATTAACACACACTGTGCAACTTGGACTTTCAAAATTTGGGCTTTCAAGAAATATCACAGCCTTATTTATTTTTTCCTTCTGATATATTTAAAGCTGAATAGATCATATGTGTGATCATTTTGTGATTCTAATTTTGTAATATTTCCTGTATTTCTAATAACACACACACACACACACACACACTTCTATGCAAAATCATTCACATAGACCAGTGGTTCTCAACCTTCCTAATGCCATGACCCTTTCAGTTCCTCATGTTGTGGTGACCCCCAACCACAAAATTATTTTCGTTGCTACTTCATCACTGTAATTTTGCTACTGTTATGAATTGTCATGTAAATATCTGATAGGCAGGATGTATTTCATTGTTACACATTGAACATAATGAAAGCATAGTGATTAATCACAAAAACAATATGTAATTATATATGTGTTTTCCGATGGTCTTAGGTGACCCCTGTGAAAGGGTCGTCTGACCCCCAAAGGGGTCGCGACTCACAGGTTGAGAACCGCTGGTATAGAGCCAGCAGCAACCAGCTCTCTAGGACTTGTTGCTGGTTCCGTCTGGTCCTCCATATATATTACATATGCTTCGTGGTAACTCCAGCATGTCAAAGCTACGCTCATAGTTTGAAGGGCCAATAGAGAAATTTGCCTTTCTGTATATCTTCGTTTTTGTATTTCAATGGACATATTGAACCAAAATCAGGCGAGGAGGAGAACTGAACATTTGTGTTCAAAAATCACCATGTGAGCCCTGCCTTGGGACTACTTTTAATATTTTTTAAATTTAGTTTCCCATATATAAGTATTAACACAAAGTAAAAGATCAATGTTATTTATTTTAATGGCCAAGATTTCAGCATTAACCACAAAGCAAAATGATGGTGTAAATGTGTCCATTCGAATGTGCAAATCTCATCACAGGTGCACCGTGGGCAAATACGCGATTGGAAATGCAAATGGGGACTTGCATGGACATTTACTATTCGGGAGGAGCAATTACAGGAAATTTGTCCCATAAAACTAATTAAGTGAAGCTGTTGCTGGTGCAGCTCACGACTGCGCACATGGATTCACAGAGGAAGCTGAAGGCTGCGTGAGGCGTGCGTCTGATTACAGATTCACATGCTGGCATGGATTGCACTGAGAATTAGAATTTGTTTCGAAATGTAGGGCCTCCTCATGCCGCAGACATTCGGAAATAATACTAAAAAGATGCTCTTCTTATTTTACAGAAATATGATTCTCAAAGCCTTCCTAGGTTGGCCCATTAGATAATTCTGAGAGGGTAAACATATCCTATATAATAAAGAGCTAATATGCTAATTAGACCGAACAGCCAAACGACCTTCCAGATGTCCTTCTGGACGACCTTCAGGATGAAGCCGGGGCTGCAAAGGCTGGATGAGGCTGAGAGGGGCTATAAGGGCCGGCCAGGGCTGCAAGGGCCAAGCCCATTGCATGAATTTCGTGCACCAGGCCTCTAGTCTTTAAATAAAAAAGAATGACCTAGATCGATGAGAAAAATCCAGCCAGATTTTCAGGACAGCATTAGGACCGTTTAGTTGTGGATAGACATGTTAAATAAATCTACTGAATCAGGTAATTATTAGGAGATGGTGTCTAGCCTGGAAATGTTTTAAAACTCTCCAATGGGTATACTATTTTCCAACGCATATTTACTATGTTATCAATCAGAAGATTTAAGGAATAAAACGTTTCCTGTTAGAGATACTTAGTGTTTTGGCATATTTTTAGTTAGAATTATAGCTAGACCAGTGGTCGGCAAACTGCGGCTCGCGAGCCACATGCGGCTCTTTGGCCCCTTGAGTGTAGCCACGAAGTTTCAATCGCACTGTACGTGCGCGCCCGCATGTGGTATTTTGTGTAAGAGCCACACTCAAGGGGCTGCAGTTTGCCAACCACTGATCTAGACGTTAGGTAGAGAATCAGTTCAGTTGGAGAGCGTGTGCTGCAGGAAGAGCCCCTATAGACCCTCTGAGGAGGTGATCACTTCCCCAATTTATTGATCAAGGAATCGGAAATCAACACCTTGCCTGACCCGCGTGGCTCAGTGGTTGAACACAGACCTATGAACTAGGAGGTCATGGTTTCAATTCCTGGTCGGGGGCACATAACCCGGTTGTGGGCTCGGTCCCCAGTAGGGGGCGTGCAGGAGGCAGCCAATCAATGATTCTCTCTTGTTATTGCTGTTTCTATCTCTCTCTCCCTTCCTCTCTGAAATCAGTAAAACCATATTTAAGAAAAAAGAAAAAAAAAAAAAGGCTGGTCAAAACGGTTTGGTAGGTTCAATCATATTGGACTGACACAGCGAGAAAATTACGTCACTTTATATTTGAAACTACTGGAATAAAACAGTTGTTTCCGGCTAGAGTGTAAAGTGTCCTCCTGGCCCAGGTTGAAAAGATGAAGCAGCTTAAGACCATAGAAAGTTGTCAACCGCACAATGACTCACAAACTGTGTATTAACAAAGGCAACTTACGGACAGCAAGGGAATGGAGACTTTCCCAAGGAAATCCGGGGGTTTGTCGCCGTCCTCATCAAACACTGTCACTTCCAAAGCATCGTGAACGTCTTTAACACGGCTGCAACGAGAAACACACCGCGGATCACATACAAACACACACACACACACACACACACACACGCACACACACGTGGAGTCGGTTCCGTGAAGATCTGAAAACACGGTTTCACTAATTAAGTCTGCGTGTCCTCAGAGTATAAAACTACCATTTAATTAAACTCCAAAAATTAAATCAAACTGACGATATTCCCAAGCCTTCCATCAGAGCAGATTCAGTCATCCATACGAGAAAAGGCCAACTTTCTTACTAGGTGACATTTCCCGTGTCTGCGTGCACGCAGGGTGGGGCCCTTAAAGAAACAGGATGAAGAGGGAATGGGAGACAGAAGGAGGTTTGTAAAAGGACAGTGATTTCGAAGTAGCTTCCGAGTGAGAAAAGCAAAACTAAGATTCTTTTTAAATGAATGAAGAATTCACTTAAAAATCAGTGGCTAAAGTCACTGTTTGCTGCCCTCGCTGGTTTGGCTCAGTGGATAGCGGGTTGAGCCTGTGGACGGAAGGGTCCCAGGTTCGATTCCGGTCAAGGACACAGGCCCAAGGGATGCAGGCTTGATCCCTGATCATGCAGGAAGCGGCCGATCCATGATTCTCTCTCATCATTGGTGTTTCTGTCTCTCTCTCCCTCCCCCTTCCTCTCTGAAATTATTAATTTTTTTTAAAAGATGCCCCCGGATAGTCCAGAGGCTAAAGGACTTACAACGTGAAAACTTTGTTCCACTCGGGGTTGAGGGTCTTGTAGATGGTGTGCGTCTGCAGCCGGTCGTTGCCCAACTCCAACAAGCAGAACGGGTCGCTCTTCCCTGGAAGGAAAACACAGACGTCGGTCAGAGACACAGGGATCTCAGACGTGACAGAGGCCAGTGAACCAAGGCCAAGCGCTTCCCTCCCGGTGCCACTGTGCTGGCTGACAGGTGAGAGCGAGCCGTCTCCCCCGCAAGCCGCATGGGAGCCCTGGGTCCTGCCGATGCTACAAGTGTGGCGTCGTTAACAGGCTGGCACTGACACGCAACCCGGTGCCCGGGACCACACAGGTGGCATGGGAGCAGGTGGTACACTGTCACGTGAGCGAGTCCACTTTTGTGTGGTTGTTTTTACATGTTTATTGATTTCAGAGAGGAAGGGAGAGGGAGAGAGAGAGAAACATCAATGATGAGAGAGAATCATGGATCGGCTGCCTCCTGTAAGCCCTACACTGGGGATCAAGCCCACAACCCGGGCCTGTGCCCTGACCGGGAATCGAACCCAGGATGCGTGAGTCTGCAGGCCAATGCTCTATCCACTGAGCCAAACCAGCTAGGGCTGGTGTTTTCTTTTTAATCAGAAGCTCATCTCTGCTCCCTTTTTAGATTCTCTTTGAGTTACTATAGGTCCTTATTCTTCTATAATGGGAAGCCTACAATAGCTTATAGGCCTCCCATGGTGTGATGGAAGCAGGAAAAAGTATTAACATGGCTATTTAGGAGTTACAACAGCTTTGCAGGGAGTGGCCACACACATATGGGATCCTATATATTCAATACGTTGTGAGCACATATGCTATGTTTGTTGCTTGCAAATGCGCAAAAGTTCAATCCCAGAAAGTCAGTTCCAAGTTTTGGCCTTAAAAAAAGAAAAGCTTGCATGGCTGGGGTGGCTCAGTGGTTGAGCGCTGACCTATGAACCAGGAGGTCACAGTTCGGTTCCTGGTCGGAGCACATGTCCAGGTTTTGTGGGCCCAATCCCCGGTGTGGGGCGTGCAGGAGGCAGCTGATCCATGATTCTCTCTCATCATTGATGTTTCTATCTCTCTCTTCCTCTCCCTTCCTCTCTGAAATCAATGAAAATATATTTTAAAAAAGTAAAGCCCTAGTTGGTTTGACTCAGTGGATAAAGCACCGGCCTGTGGACTGAAGGGTCCTGGGTTCGATTCCAGTCAAGGGCACATGACCGGGTTGCTGGCTCCATCCCCAGTTGGGGGGCGGGGGAGGAGGCAGACAATCAATGATTCTGTCTCATCGATGTTTCTCTCTCTGTCTCCCTCTCCCTTCCTCTCTGAAATCAATAAAAAAATATATTAAAATAAATAAGTAAATAAAAATAATAAATGAACGGCCCCAATGTTCCCCCAGGGCACGGAGCAGACACATACACACTCGGGGTCTGTGCTCCACCTGTGTTTGCAGGTGACGCATGCAGGTGACCTCGGCCACAGCCAGATGCCGTGTCACCTTGACAGTTTCACGGTGTTTTAGCACCTCCCCCTCCATCGCCTTTGCTCCGACCGACCCCACTTGACAATTCATCGACATGCCTCGAACGGCATGCGGAGGTGTCTCATTTAAATAATTTTACCTTTATGTGAGTTACAGAAGTGGGATGACAAGTAATAAATGGATTTTAGAGGTCACATCATTCATCTGACAAATATTTATTAAGTGTGCCCTCTATGCCTGGCACGGGACCAGGCCCTGATGTACACAGGCCACCAGGTCATTACCTTAATGGAACCCTCATCAAAGTTCAGCTTTTTTTTTTAGCAAATGTCACCTTTTCCATGAAAACTGCCCTCATGTTCCCGGCCAGTGGGCTGCGTGCTCCCACCTTTGACTCCTGGCTGTGTATTTTCCCTGTGTCTCCTACATCCCACATCTATGCATCTCTGTTCTGTAGTGAGCCCTGTATTTCACGGAACCGGCCCGATGCAGGCAAACCCAACATATGCCCACATGGGCCAGTGACGGAGGACAGTGGGGACGTTGCTGGCTGCTGGGGACGGGTGTCGGCTGGACAGAGCGATGCTTTATGAAGGTTCTCATTTAACCCTCCAGGAGGTAAGGAATGTTGGTGCAGAAGAGGAAGCTCAAGTTCAAGGAAACCTAATCTGGTTGATTAAAGTCTACAAGGAATTCACAGTGCAGGTGAATTTTAAGCAAGGCTTGGGAGGGGACTGATTTGTTTAGCAGAAACGGGTAGGTCTTTCTTAATGAGACAGGGACAGATCAGAGCCTTAAAATGATTAACAAGATAGCCTGGCCGGCCTGGCTCAGTGATTGAGCATCAACCTATGAACTAGGAAGGAGGTCACGGTTCGATTCCCGGTCAGGGCACATGGCAGTGTGGGGCGTGTAAGAGGCAGCCGATCCATGATTCTCTCTCATCACTGGTGTTTCTATCTCTCTGTCCCTCTCCCTTCCTCTCTGAAATCAATAAAGATATTTATTTAAAAAGGCACAGAGCACCTCAATGGAATAAAGGCAACAAGTAGATGCTGTTTCTATGGAGGTACCAGAGAAAAGTCTTACCAAAAGATTAATTTAGCAAAGTCATGACATTAAGAATCCACAAGTATCCTGAAAGCTAAACGCTCAAGTACATTATCGAATCATAGCACAATTATTTGAAAAATAATAATTTGGTGAAGAAATTATTCCTTCCTTCAAAAAAATGGCTTATCTGCATCTTATTTTTTCTGCTCCTCTATTTCAGCAATTTTTCAAATGAAGTGCCGCAAGAATTTTTAAAACATGCAATACTATTAATCCGGGGCCCTGACCTCTTTTCCCTGAGATTATCAAATTTTTAAAAATGACAACAGCCAACACAACAACAGCCACCTGGTGTGAATTCCCTGTATTGAGCCATAAACATATAGGTCATATAACGGAGCTCTATCTTATTGGTCATGTCACCTAATAAGATTGCATCGGATTGGTTAATTCCTGGTACCAGAAATCCTCATATACATAGTACAAATATAAGCATCTGATTTTTTAAAAAAGTCACTTTGGAGCAAAAAGGAAAAAAATTACTATCATTTTTCCCAGTAAATCAATCGAAACTGTAACTTTTTTTTTGGTCAGATCAGCAAAAGGTGTATTTTTTGAATTTCGGTAAATAGTTTATGTGTGCCATGAGATGAAACAGGTCGAAAACCACTGCTTTATTTGGAAAAAGCATGATTGCTGTGTACATGCAACTGGTTTGGCTCAGTGAATAGAGCATCAGCCTGCGGACTGAAGGGTCCCAGGTTTGATTCAGGTCAAAGGCATGTACCTTGGTTGTGGACACATCCCCAGTAGGGAGTGTGCAGGAGGCAGCTGATCAATGTTTCTCTCTCATTGATGTTTCTAGCTCTCTAACCCTCTCCCTTCCTCTCTGTAAAAACTCAATAAACTATATATATATAATAAATAAAAGTGCATGAAAATGGTTCCTACCTGAGAAATCAGCAGCTAAGAGGTCCACAGCCTTTAAAACCTTCACTTGTAAAATGCCGATGTCCTTCATGTCTTTCAGGGAGTTCTGCAAACACTGAGGGGAAAAAACACACACACGTGGATCAGAGATGAAGCAGCTTTCTCCGACCCCCTCGTGCCACAGCGCCCTCCAGGAAAAGCTTTCTCCACAGACCGCGGCCTTTCTCACACATCCGCTCGGAAACCTTGCACAGTGCACCGTATCCGTCACCAGGACACTGAGGCATCGACAGCAACCAGATGACAAGCGCCTGAGAGTTAATTAACTCCAGCTCCGAAATGAACACATTGCACACACAGACAATCGACTTTTAACACGGCCCCGTGGCGACAGTGCGGGCATCCCACCGGGAAGATGCGTGTGGAGGGGCAGTCCTTCTCCTTGTCTCCGACTTCTGCTGTAATGAAACTTTTCAATCACCTGGGAAGGCACCATTATTCTGACCTCGTTTGTGCGAACTTTATGGAGAACCAGAGGACAACACGTGGACCCTCTGTGGATGGTCATTACCGCAGGAAAGAGAGGAGGATGCAGTTGGAGAGTGAATTTTCTGGTCCATGCTTTAGCTAGTTCATGGCATGGGAGAGGGAGCATCCAGCATCAGGTCTGCATTTGCATTTAACATTTGCATTTATGCTAATTTTTTGTTTGCTGAGACTTTGACACGGGGTGGGGCAAAAGTAGGTTTATAGTGGTGAGGATGCGAAACATATAGTTTATTCTTGCATTATAATTCATTAGTTATTGTAGTAGTTTCAATAGAAACAACTGTTAACCTATGTTGGCCCACCCGGTATATCTACTGATATATGGCATTAAGTAAATATCTATCCAATATACCTTCTAATTCTTAAGCATGTACACAGCCAATATTCAGAAGTCTATGTACATTATGTCCTTCAAAACGTGAGTATCAAAGAGATATAAGCAGATAAAATCATTCGAATGCTTTCAGCACACACTTACTGAACATGATGCCACTTTTAAACCTTTGGATATAGTAATTGTGCCATCATCAAATAACTAAAAACCTGTGATAGGATGACCCGGGGAGCTTATGGCAGGATTAAAAAAAATCCTTATTATTGAAGCATTTCAGGGTAGAATAATAAAAGCTTCATAATAATTAAGATTTGCTTAACCTAACATGCACTGTTGCTAAGAACTTTCTAAAGCTATTTGTGATCTGCATTTTCAACAAAAAAATAACAAAAAAAAGACTAGCGTTTAAGCCTAAATAAAAACATATTAAGTGAAATAATTTTCAACTTTGAAGACTGTCTATTCTGACGACATAAAAAAAACAAATCCAGCCCAGCCCAGCCAGTGTGGCTCAGTGGTTGAGCACAGACCCATGAACCAAGAGGCACTGGTTCGATTCCCAGTCAAGGCACATGCCTGGGGTTGCAGGTTTGATTCCCAGTAGGGGGTGTGCAGGAGGCAGCTAATCAATGATGTTTCTCTCTCATCGATGTTTTTATCTCTCTATACCTCTCCCTTCCTCTCTCTCTCTAAAATAAATAACAACTTTTTTTTTAATCCAGGTGTCTGAAACTTGTGTCTTGTAATATAGCATTCTTTTCTGATGCAGATGAGAAATAGCTTTAGAAAGTTCTTAGCAACAGTGCATTTTAGGTTAAGCAAATCTTAATTATTATGAAGCGGCTCACTAACTAAAAAAAAAAAAAATTGTAGCTCTAGCCAGTTTGGCTCAGTGGATAGAGTGTCAGCCTGCTGACTGAAGGGTCCCAGGTTCGATTTCGGTCAAGGGCATGTACCTTGGTTGCGGGCACATACCCAGTAGGGAGTGTGCAGGAGGCAGCTGATCGATGTTTCTCT
>NW_006296417.1:4533282-4547804 GCF_000327345.1 Myotis davidii | reverse complement strand
ACAACAGTCCTCCCTGCCTGTGAAGGGCTTGGCGTGGTAAGACACAAGCACTGACTCACTTGCATCTAGAAGGTTCTGGAAAAGCATCTTTAACACTGTGACCATGAATAGTCGCTTAAAAAAAAATAGCTATTTTGTGATGAAGGTGTATTAAAATTCCCATACACCTGCACAGACCTGCTAAACAGTAGTTTGTCTACTTGAGGACTTCAATTTCCTCCAAAGACTTCCTAAAAGCTACAAATTCAAAATCCGTTGGTTGGCCTGTAGAACAGCAGGAGGGTCAATTCTAATCTGCTTCCCCCTTCTCATGAACATGGAATGCAAATAAAGACACGGAGAAAGCCAGAGGAGAAAACAATAGATGGAGAGGACAGAGCCGTCTGATTTAAAAGCGCTGCGTGGACTTCTAAGCACGTGGCCACGACTTAGACAAAATTCTCAGATGCCAATATTATCCCGGGTCGGGTAGCACAACAGTCCTCCCTGCCTGTGAAGGGCTTGGCTTGGTAAGACACAAGTACTGACTCACTTGCATCTAGAAGGTTCTGGGAAAGCATCTTTAACACTGTGACCATGAATAGTCACTTAAAAAAAATAGCTATTTTGTGATGAAGGTGTATTAAAATTCCCATACACCTGCACAGACCTGCTAAACAGTAGTTTGTCTACTTGAGGACTTCAATTTCCTCCAAAGACTTCCTAAAAGCTACAAATTCAAAATCCGTTGGTTGGCCTGTAGAACAGCAGGAGGGTCAATTCTAATCTGCTTCCACCTTCTCATGAACACATTATCCTCTAGGTCTGATGTCTTGTTTTATGGGACACACCATTAAACTTTGGACAAAGAACTCTTTCTACGCAGTTTCTCAGTTCATGGACTTTGGTGCGACTTAAAAGTGGGGACGGGCTGCCCGGCCGGTGTGGCTCAGTGGTTGAGCATCAACCTATGAGTCAGGAGGTCACGGTTCCATTCCCGGTCAGGGCACATGCCCAGGTTGCGGGGTCGATCCCCAGTAGGGGGTGTGCAGGAGGCAGCCCATCCATGAGTCTCTCTCATCATGGATGTTTCTATCCCTCTCTCCCTTCTCTGAAATCAATAAAAACATTTTTTAAAAAGTGGGGGTGGGGCAGGGACGGTGTCGCGGGGCAAAGCACTCACATAGCGCTGGCTGATCTGCTTCCTCTCGCTGGGGTCCGCCAAGGGGCACACACACAGGTCGGACATGGAGACCCCCCCGCAGGGCGTCAGCGTGATCAGCACCAGGAGGGCCCCCAGGCAGCTGTCCAGGGGCAGCTCCAAGCAGTTGGCTTGCTTGAGTGGGAGCGAGGCGATGTCCACTTTACATCTGCAAAAGCGCAAAACGGAGAGAGGAGAGTGAGGAGAGCTAACTCATGGCCACTTGGGAGCCTCTAAAGAACCTACGTTTACTTATTACCCGAACCACATTCTACGGGGCCTGGGTTTCCTGGGCAGGGAAGGTCGAGAGGGCTCCTCTGGCTTAGAACACTCACCCCTAGCCCAACACACTCTAAAATGAAGGAGAGGAGCCCGGCCAGTGTGGCTCAGTGGTTGAGCATCGACCTTTGATACAGGAGGTCACTGTTCGATTCCCGGTCAGGGCACATGCCCTGGTTGCAGGCTCCATCCCCAGTAGGGGGTGTGCAGGAGGCAGACAGCTGATCAGTGATTTTCTCTCATCATTGATGTTTCTATCTCTTTCTCCCTCTCCTTTCCTCTCTGAAATCAATAAAAAAAATTTTTTAAAGATAAATAAAGTGTTGGAGAGGGAAGGTAAGGAATGGAATGGCAGATGGAAAAGAGGAGTCGGATCCTTGCCCAATAAGGTCCGCAGAAAGGCAATGAGGTCAAGAATTAGGGAGAGCCCTGTCTGCGTGGTTCAGTGCTTGAGCATCGACCTTTGATACAGGAGGTCATGGTTGGTTTGATTCCCACTCAGGGCACATGCCCAGGTTGCAGGCTCGATCCCCAGTGAGAGGTGTGCGGGAGGAAGCAGCCGATCAATGAGTCTCTTTTATCATTGATGTTTCTATTTCTCCCTTCCTCTCTCTCCCTGAAATCAATAAAAATATATTTCCAGTGTAGGGCGTGCAGGAGGCCGCCAATCCATGATTCTCTCTCATCATTGATGTTTCTCTCTCTCTCTCCCTCTCCCCTCCTCTCTGAAATCAATAAAAATATATTTTAAAAAAACAGAATTAGGGAAAAAGGACTTTACAAGTTTAAGTATCATGGCTCCGTGTGTCTTTTCTGCACCATGTCTTTTTCCAGCAAAGAGAATAAAGGGCTCAAAAACAATTTAGAAAAGACCAGAAGACACGTAAGTGGGAGAGGGTTAATGAAAAAAAACATTTTCTTCCGGCTGAATGCCGGCGGGCGGGCACGTTTTTATTCGCACCGACGTGTTAAGGTGCTTTCCTAACAGGTGTGTTCCACGGGGCTTCCCCGGGCGGGTCTCTTTCTGGACAAATGGAGCATGAAGGGCTGCTGATGGATGCCACTTCAGCCGCGCGGCTCGCACAGGCTGGCCCCATCTGCTATAAATTGCGTGTTTTCCGCCTCTTCACAGCCAATGTTCTGGGCTGTTGAAAACCTCAAGCACATTTAAATACGGAAGCAAACACCACGAAGGGGGGCTGAGTGCTAGGCGCGTATTTGCTTTAACACAGAACTCTGGGTTTGCCTGGACCACACCTGCTTTGTTGATGCTTAGAAGGGCTGCGGGGTGGGGGTGGGGGTGGAGGCAGGAGGGAGGGAGGGAGTGACCTGTTTGGATCAGGTTTCCTCAAACTTTAGCCTGCGGGCCGTAGTTTGAGGACCCCTGGTTCGGACAATCATTCAGAGTATGCGGCATTCAGATCTTAGAATATTTAGTCAATAACAGCTCCAGGCCTGGCCAGTGTGGCTCAGTGGTTTAGTAAAGACCCATGAATCAGGAGGTCACGGTTCAATTCCAAGTCAGGGCACATGCCGGGGTTGCAGGCTCAGTCTCCAGTAGGGGGCGTGCAGGAGGCAGCTGATCAGTGATTCTCATCATTGATGTTTCTTTCTCTCTCTCTCTCGCCCTCTCCCTCTCCCTCTCCCTCTCTCTCTGAAATCAATTAAAATATATATATTAGTCTACAGTATATGTATATGTATATGTATATGTATATGTATATGTATATGTATATTTAAAGAAGAGGTATCAGGGCAATCACCCTTGGCTTTAAAGGCCCATCACAAGAGTGCTGTAGTTTTCGAAGCCGTAAATCTCGGAGGCTAAGGAAGGGGGGTTGGGGGTGAACAGGAGGAAAACGGGGAGTGTGTCAAGCGTGGCTGTAAAAGCAGGTCGACGACACGGGTGCCATTTGTGCAGGGAAATATTCCATCCCTGATTCTCCACTGATACACCGGTGGAATGTCGGGGCCTCTTCGAAGTCACCCTGTGGGACTCAGAGGCAGCCAGGGCTAAAGCATCCTCATTCTTGAGTTGCCCAAGCGGAAGTAAGTCTAGAAGATTCCATAACGAGTTCATCTCTACAATCGCCTTAAAATGTAAAATACGTGACAAGAACACGATTATTTTGAACAATTGGTTTAAAAATGGGAGAGTCTAGAATCTATATTCTTGCCATTTTGTTTAAAAGTCGGAGCAGGTTAGACTAGCCGGTGTTGCTCAGTGGTTGAGCGTCGACCTATGAAACCAGGAGGTCACGGTTTGATTCCCGGTCAAGGCATAGGTCAAGGTCAAGGTCAAGGGCATACATCTGGGTTGCAGGTTCCATCCCTGCCCCACGGTTAGGGTGAATGCAAGAGGCAACCAACTGATGTGTCTCTTTCACATTGATTTTTTTTTTCTATTTCTCCTCCTTGCCCTCCTTTTCACTCTCTCTAAAAATCAATGGGAAAACATATCATCAGCTGAGGACTTTTATAAAATATATATTTGTACTGATTTCAGGTAAGAAGGGCGGTAAGAAGAGAGATAGAAACATCAGTAATGAGAGAGAATCATTGATCAGCTGCCTCCTGCAAGCCCCCCATTAGGGATCAAACCCACAACCTGGACATGTGCCCTTGACTGGAATCGTACCTGGGACCCTCCAGTCCGCAGGCTGACACTCTATCCACTGAGCCAAACCGACTAAGGCAGGTGAGGATTTTTATGAAAACAAACAAACAAACAAAAAAAAACAACAGAGAGGGCTCAGGAGACCGTTATGACTGACTCTCACTGTCAAAGAGACTCCTGATCCAAAAAGGTGTTTCCCAGCATTTGGGAGGTCAGATAACTGAGCCCTGAAATGACAACAACAAAGAAAAGAAAATGGAAAAAAATAAGTGAAAAATGTAAACTAAAAAACCGTAAGGACCGTGTGTGTGTTATGTACATGCTAGCACCATCTCCCCGTTCACTCTGAGGGTCAGTCTGTATTTCAGGGTACGTCTCACGCCACTCGGAGGTTCGCTGCAGCTAATGCCCTGTAACTGGCTCCTGAGAGATACTTTTGTGATCTCTTTGACTGCCAGAAGGGAAAAAGGAAAAAGATACAAAAAAAAAAAATCCTTTAAAATCCATAAAAAGAAAGGACAGAATGGCCTCTAGGACAGGCACACAAACAAGAACAGCTGAAGTCATAAATAAACACCCGGGTGACAACACACGGCGTGAAAGGGACATGGGAAACGAGCGTTTCTGTCCGAAGACACCTCGCACTCACGGGGAAAGCACTTCCTGTGACGTGGGGCAGCCCTGACAGCACAATGCACGGGGCGAGAGGGTGTTGGTCTTTGTACCGACACGGCAGGGCGGCCGTTCATCACTGAGGGCCACGTTCCCACCACTCGGAGGACAGGTCGGGACACAGAGTGATCTGCGGCTCACTGACGTAGCGGATCCCTGCCCGGGGCGAGCACAGCGTGTCTGATCCCCCCGTGGACGGGTGTTGGTGGGACACGGGCATGTCACAGCGGTGCCCAGGGTCAGGGTGATGAGAAGTGTCTGAGGTGTCGGTCACCCCGAGTAGGTGAAGGAGGGGGGGAAGGCACCAGACTAGAAATCGGACCCACAATTTCCTGAGAGTGTGGCAGGACCTACATTCTTCTGTTTTGATCAATAGTAACTGGCATTGCCCAGCCGGCGTGGCTCCGTGTCTGAGCGTCGACCTATGAACCAGGAGGTCACGGTTGGTTTGAGTCCCCAATCAGGGCACATGCCCCAGTAGGGGAGCTCGGTCCCCAGTAAGGAGAGTGCAGGAAGCAGCTGATCAATGATTCTCTCTCATCATTGATGTTTCTCTCTCTCCTCTCTTCTTCTCTGAAATCAATAAAAATATTTTAAATAAATAAATAAATAAATGGCATAGGATTGCATAAAACTAACACTGCCTTGTTCAATTCAGAACATATATAGATGTAATGTATATGACAACTAGAGGCCAGTGAACGAAATTTGTGCACGGGTAGGGTCCCTAGGCCTGGCTGGTGATCAGGGCTGATCGGGGCCTTCTGGCTGCCGGCCAGGGCCTCCCTTCCCCAGCTGCCAACTGCTGGCCAGGACCCTCCTTTGTTCCATGCCATCCCCTGGTGGTCAGGGCATGTCATAGCAAGCAATCAGTCGCCCAGTCAAACTCCCATGGGGGTAATTTGCATATTAGGCTTTTATATATATAGATAGGACAAAGGATGGGAAAGAAATGGAGCTAGATTGACATTTCTTTTTTAAAAAAATATATTTTATTGTTTTTTTACAGAGAGGAAGGGATAGGAATAGAGAGTTAGAAACATTGATGAGAGAGAAACATTGATCAGCTGCCTCCTGCACACTCCCTACTGGGGATGTGCCCCCAACCAAGGTACATGCCCTTGACCGGAATCGAACCTGGGACCGTTGAGTCAGCAGGCGGACGCTCTATCCACTGAGCCAAACCGGTTAGGGCTAGATTGACATTTCTAATCTCTCTCTCTCCCTTCCTCTCTGAAATCAATAAAAAATTTTAAAAAAATACTAAATGCCATTGACCAATAAATGAATAAAAACTGCCCCCAGGGGAGGTTCCAGCGTACTTCTGGCTCCCTGGGGTGGGCAGGTGCGGTCTGACCCCCCGCCCAACAGACAAAGACCAGCCTTGTGCAGAAGGCGGCGCCACGCACGCTCCCACCACGAGAAAGCAGAGCGGACTCACGTGCCCAGTCGCTCCTTGTGCTTTTTGCCGTCCTTTCCCCAGACCTCAATGTCCAAGATGCCCATCCTGTCAGAGAAGTAGTGAAAGTCAAACTCTTCCCGCCACTGCGGATGTGCACTCTTACACAGTGTCTAGAAAACATGCGGTTACAACGTTTATTGTCTTCGCACTGCCATGCGTCGCCACAGTTCCTACACATTTC
Organism: Myotis davidii; assembly: GCF_000327345.1. NCBI lineage: Eukaryota > Metazoa > Chordata > Mammalia > Chiroptera > Vespertilionidae > Myotis > Myotis davidii. The sequence continues at coordinate 4,541,413 of NW_006296417.1, read as the reverse complement.
AATTCATTGTTCTAAACCAGGGGTGGGCAAACTTTTTGACTCGAGGGCCACAATGGGTTCTTAAACTGGACCGGAGGGCCGGAACAAAAGCATGGATGGAGTGTTTGTGTGAACTAATATAAATTCAAAGTCAACATCATTCCATAAAAGGGTACGGTCTTTTTTTTTTTTAGTTTTATTCATTTCAGACGGGCCGGATCCGGCCCGCGGGCCGTAGTTTGCCCACAGCTGCTCTAAACGGCTAGGGCGGGAGCTCGGGGTGACGTGCCTGTCTGTCCCTTTCCAAGTTAAACTTTTCCCCTTTGGGGAAGGAAAGGGACTTGGAGGTGTTGGGGAACTGGCAAAAACATCACCACTCTTTGAGCCGACCCCCAGATGCAATAGTGGATCCCACCAAGTTAGAAAGAATAGTTACCCCACGAGAAACCATAACTTATATATATATATACTAGAGGCCCGGTACACAGATTCAGGCACCAGTGGGGTACCTCAGCCAGGCCTGCGGGAATCGGGCCAAACCAGCTCTCCAAAATCCCCCCAAGGGGTCCTGGACTGAGAGAGGGTGGTTCTGGGGTGACGCACCCTGGAATCGGGCTCCCTCCTCTCTAGTTCCTAGTGCATCACCAGAGAACTGCAGCTGCCAAGTCACCGAATTGTGGCAGCTTCTGCGCTGAGCGTCTGCCCCCTGGTGGTCACTGCGTGTCATAGCTACCAGTCGGATGGTCGCTTACACTTTTATATATATAGATATATACATTTATATGACATATCTCAATGGATGTTTTACAGCTGTCCAGTGTTACAGGAAATATATTCATTGGTTCATGAAATCATTTTATTGGCACATCCACTCAGCACTGGCTTAAGAACCCTATAAATGAACAGTTTGGGCTGCATTTCACAAGAAACCCATGAGTTCAGTTCATCGCTGCCTATTTTTTTAAATCCCAGTTTGCTGATGCCAGTCCCTAGAGCAGTGGTTCTCAACCTTCTGGCCCTTTAAATACAGTTCCTCATGTTGTGACCCAACCATAACATTATTTTCGTGGCTACTTCCTGTCATGTTGCTCCTGTGATGAATCGTCATGTAAATATCTGATATGCAGGATGGTCTTAGGCGACCCCTGTGAAAGGGTCATTCGAGCACCAAAGGGGTCGCGACCCACAGGTTGAGAACCGCTGTCCTAGAGGGAGAGGGAGAGACTAGCAAACCCCACTGCCACCACATCTGAAAATGAACGAGGGTGGTTTGAAAATTCCTCAGCGTTTCTGTGTTTTCCGAGCGGGACTCCAAACGGCCCGAGTGTTTGAATCCCTGGCAGGGTCTATCTCTTCTGTTTCATTTACATAGAGATTCAATTTGTGGCTTACAAAGTGGGCAGGAAGGCTGGTCCCTGAGTACCAGCCTCAACGAAGGGCACAGCTCCACTATTAAATCTGAGTGCCCGCTAGTACCGCATGGGCAAACAGGGACCAGCCAGCCCTGCCTGTAGCCAGCATCATATCACGTAACATCACTTAAGCTGGTGGTCACATTGGACTGAATATGCCAGGTCACAGAATTTAGCAACCACGAAGGAAAAAAAAAAAAAAGGAACTATTAGACCACAAATTAAATGCAATATCCCCCAAGAGGGGACAGAGCAGATATTGGACTAATTCTCCACTTCACCTTAGCTCCAAAGGGCTAAGTGTGCCCCGTGATGAATAATTTTTCTATAAATCCTTCGCCCGGCCCCGGCAGGCTAAAGGGATCTCAGCCAGAGATGTGGTTACCCTGGATACAGTCTCTGGGAGGTACGGCCTCAGACTACCTGGCGAATAACATCGGCCTATTTCTGCCGGAACTCGCCCTCGATTTTTCACATTATTTTTCATGAACTGATTCGTCAGCGTGAGCTTCGATTCTCTCGTCCTTGTCCTGGTGGAAATGACGCTTCATGTTTGATTTTGCGCTGAAATTTGTTCAGCAGAGACAAACTCGGGGCTCCCACAGCATTTGCCAACGTGTCTGCGTCTGTTATGCCTTCCACGCGGCAGAGGCGGTTCTGCAGATATCCTGTTTTTGAAAACCTCCCCCTGATGTTTTTTTTATGATGTGGCTTTTGGCAAGGGGCTAAACTTTCAAGGACCCCGCTTCCCTCCATCCATAAAACATAGAGCAGACTCCTGTCTGACACTTATGTAAAACTAATTAATTACCATGGTTTGGAGACGACGGTTTGTGAAATAGAAACCACACCAAATTAGTAAGATTAAAAATTAAATGGAATTCGGATCAACAGAATCAGATGACTGGCTTGGAAAGGCAGTTAAAAATGCCAGGATTTTTGTTCATAACAAATCACTTTTAATATATTAGATAGTTTGGTGTGTTTTTTTTAAATCATAGCAAAAAAAAAAAAAAACCCACCACCAAAAAACCCCCCAGCAGCACTCAAAGTCTATTTTTGGTATAAATACTAACCAGAAAGAGAAAGAAAATTGTATATGACTTTGAAAATACTTGTAGTTATCGCAAATACTGTAACCCAAGTATAACATATATTACTCGCTTATTTTTGTTACAGTTTGAAAGCGTTTAGTTATCCTTTTCCCGCATTCTATGAAACACGGTTTTTGCTTATTTTCAAAACACAATAAATCATGCATTCAAAACTATTATTTAATGAGCTTTCTGCAGCTCTAGTTACTGGATGGAACGAAACTCAGCAAATACTCCTACTAATTGACTGCATCCGTACTGTTATTCTGCTTTCTGGAATAATCCGAACGTAGTCAAGACGCAGTGGTTCTCAACCTGTGGGTCGCGACCCCTTTGGCGGTCGAGCGACCCTTTCACAGGGGTCGCCTAAGACCATCCTGCATAGCAGGTATTTACATGACGATTCATCACAGGAGCAACATGACAGTGATGAAGTAGCCACGGAAATAATTTTATGGTTGGGTCACAACATGAGGAACTGCATTTAAAGGGCCAGAAGGTTGAGAACCCCTGGTCAGGAGAGTTAAAAAGAAATGACTTCTATTCTTGTAGACATGGAGTGTGGGGAAACCATTTTTTTTCCAAAAGAAAAAAATACATCTCTTTGAAGATGTTGTTCTCCTTCGGGAACGGCCAACTCACCTTGCTCTTGTACCTCTGATCCCCTAGTTTTAACAGGACGAACATCTCTGCCATGTTTCCCACCGAGACGTTCTTTCCCTCCAGCAACGCGATGCTGACGATCCCGTTCCAGAGCTGGTTCTTCCTCAAGGCCTCCGAGAGCCGGAGGCTGCGGATCAGCGAGGACTAGAGCAGAAAGCGGAGAGGAGAGATGAGCTCGCTGGTAATCCCTGAGTGCGGCGCTGGCCATCACAGGCGTCCCCGCTGTCAATATTGGATGACAGGGAGCACGCCTGCCTGCCCGGAGAAAGGGCTGTTACTCCTCACTGGTTGTGCAAACCTGCAGTCACAGTTACAGGATCTCCTTCTCCCGCCCTGGGCTCGTAGTGAGACAGGGAGAGATGGCACTGGCCTTGGGCACTGGCCTGTCCTCCGACCCAGCTCTTGGACAGGCACCCTTCACCTGGGCCTTTGGCTATTTTAACAATAGGAAGGGAAGAGAGGCATTCTGGGAAACAGAGGTGTCAGAACAAGGCATTGTTTTGCAGGGAAATGAAATATCTATGGGCATTCAGTAATAGTGGTGTGTGTTTTTTTAAATATATGTATTTCAGAGAACAAAAGAGAAGGAGAGAGAAAGAGAAAGATCAATGAAGAGAATCATTGATCAGCTGCCTCCTGCATGCCCCCTACTGGGGATCGAGCCTGCAACCCGGGCATGTGCCCTGACAGGGAACAGAACCATGACCTCCTGGTTCCTAGGTTGTAGCTCAACCACTGAGCCACACCAGCCTAGCAGAAATAGTGGTTTTTGAATTTATCCTTTGCACTTGAATCTGTCCCCACTCCCCTTTGTTCCTTGGGTGAATACTAAAGAACTCATGTCCTTGTGAGATTCCTAACTCCAGACAGAGCCTGGGATTGGCCAGCCATGAGCTTTGCAGATGGGGGGGTGAGGGGAGGGAGAGGAAATAATGTATAGAGGACTTAGCACAGGGCCTGGAACCCAGGACAGTTCAGTGACTATTAGCTTATTTTGTTTCTCTTCTAAATGATGTTACTCACGCCCACTCATACACGCCTTAAACCAAATTTAGAAAAAGGGCAAACATCTCCTACTAGTAAATTATCAAGAGGACAAGCACACTTTAATTTCCATTATGTGAGTTTCCAAACATATACAAAGGTGAAACGGTATATGAAATCTCCACGGATCTATTCACCAGAGTCAACGATTTGCCAGTCTTATTTCATCTATCACTTCACTACTTGCTTTTGGCTGAAATAATGGAGAGCAAATTCCACATTTGTGTTTTTTTGTGTGTTTTTTTAAAAAATATATTTGTATTGCCAAAACCGGTTTGGCTCAGTGGATAGAGCGTCGGCCTGCGGACTGAGGGGTCCCAGGTTCAATTCTGGTCAAGGGCATGTGCCCTTGACCGGACTCAATCCTGGGACCCTTCAGTCCGCAGGCCGATGCTCTATCCACTGAGCCACACCAGCTAGGGCCCACGTTTGCTTATCTATAAGCACGATGCTCACGAAAGCAGCCATAATTCCCTTCATATCCTTAAGTACCCAGGGCCTCTTTACATTTCTCTGACAGTCTCAACCATGTCTTTTTTTTTTGCGGTGAGTTGGTTTGGGTGCGAATCCCAACGCGACCCACACATGCATTTAGTTGGCGGAGTTCATTTATGCTCTCCGCTCAATAAATGAAGTGGCGCAGGCACACACGGCATTCTCTGAAGGAGAAATAAATGGACTGAGGAATGTAAATGGCGCCAAGTATCATAGGAAAGCAATGAATTCCTAACGCTATAGATTCATCCTGTCACCGGCTCCATAGATCTTCCAGGTCGTTTAGACACCGATTTGCTGGGACACCAGTTTGTCACAATTTATCACAACAAATGGTACGTCAGGGCCGTATTAATTACAGACCGGCTTACCTCATCCGGCACACGTCGCTCTGCCACTCCGAATAAAGGATGCAGCGAGGCCTCACCAAGCATTCGGCTGATCGTTTTATAACCTCCTCAAGCACTGAGAGAATCTATTCTCCCAACTTCATATCCATATCGCTGTTCTCATACAATGCACACACATGCGTACACACACGCGCACACACACACACGGCTTTTGGAGATGCTGAGACAGAGAAGGGAGGGCAGACAAGAAAAGAATTAATTTTCAAGAGGAGAAAAATCCCTCTCCGCTGGAGGACATAAACCTTCTTTGGTAACTTCTATCTGCCCTTGGGTTGTGGATCGAATATACTCAGAATGAAAGTTGATAAAATAGTTAAAAGTAAAGCATATTTTTTTAAAAAATCTGTTTTTACTGATTTCATAGGGGAATGGAGAGAGTGACAGAGAGAGAAACATCAATGATGAGAGAGAATCATTGATCGGCTGCCTCCTGCTCGCCCCCTACTGGAGATCGAGCCTGAAACCCGGGCACGTTTCCTTGACTGGAATCGAACCCAGGACCCTTCAGTCCACAGACCGATGATGCTCTACCCACTGAGCCAAACAGGCTAGGGCAGCAATTTTCTCCTTGTTAAGAACCACAAACACCATCACAATCTCTAGACAGACAGACACGTATATAAACATCTGAGTGTGTGTGTTTATACGCCTATAGGTGTCCGTACAGATGTAGCGGCACTGAATACATGTTAGAGCTTATTAAGCAGGCAGGCTGCAGGCTTCTCCCTTTACCAAGGAAACGGGATTGTGATTCATCCACCCCGCTGCCATTTCCTGTTTTGCGTGTGTTTTTCTTCTGAAACTCTGACTTGCCAACCAGCACGCTAATGCATGACCTGTCCCGTGGCCACGCTTCAAAGCCCCGACAGATATATTCCTCCCTAAACACTGAAGCGATTTCAAAACCCTTTTTCTAAAGAAGGGAGGCATGTCCACCAGAGATCAAAGGGCATCCCTACAGTCTGGCAACCGCCGAAGAAAAATGGCCACGCTCCCATGAAATATGCCCTTAAAATAATTCCGGGGCTTGGTATGTCCTCGTTTCAAATGGGTTGTTTATCTTGGACGGGCTTCTATCTAACTTGTCCAGAAAGCAGCCCCACTTAGCTCGATGAGCTCTGTGAAAAGGGGATCCAAAGCCGGTCGTCAGGGGGGCCCGGAGAGAGGTTCCATCTGGCGGGACAGCCTGGGAGGGCGCGGCTTGGCTGGGGCTCTGGGCCCGGCCCGGCCGCGGACACCCGCTGCATTACAGTGGAACATCTGGATTATTGCTTGCTGCGTCCCTGGGAAATATCCACTTTCCATCAAAGCCTTTATCTCTCTCTCGGTCGGACTTTGAACATTTTGGTCTGTAACGCAGTCATCATGTTGGATGTGACGGACTCGCTCTGTGCTGTCCAAGATTTTTTTTTTTCCTTCCCCTCTTACTAAAGGCAGGCTAGGAAAAGAGCCGTACGCACTGCACAGCTCAGAGAGAGGAGCATAAAACCTTGCCCCAGCCGGTGTGGCCCAGTGGATAGAGCGTCGGCCTGCAGACCAAAGGGTCCCGGGTTTGAGTCCGGTCAAGGGCAGGTACCTCGGTTGCAGGCTCCTCCCCAGCCCAGGCCCTGGTGGACGAGGCTTGTACAGGAGGCAACCAATCCATGTGTTTCTCGTACATCGATATTTCTCTGTCTTTCCCTCCCTCTTCCACTCTCCCTAAAAATCAATGGAAAAACATCATCAGGTGAGGAATTTAAAAAAATCACAGCTTTATTCAGCGTATTTCACCCTAAATACTCCTGCCCACTCCAAGGTTATCTATAATAATAAAAGCATAATATGCTACTTAGACCAGCCGGAAGCCAGGGCTGTGAGGGCCGAGCCTCTTGCACGAATTTCATGCATCGGGGCCTCTCGTGTCTAAATTAAAGTTTCATCTGCTCCCAACGCATTCTGGGATACGTGCACGGGCTTTTTAAGAAGTTTCTTAATTAATTGAACATCTCTCTTCCACCCTGGAGAGCTGCGATGAAGCTTAGAGCCGTCCGGCCATCCCGTGTGAGCCGTGGGGCAGAGCTGGGCTCCCGATGCCTTCGTGGTCTTCAAACGCCCTCTCTCCCTCCCCACGATAAATCGACTCCTATGCACTCACTCTGTTAGCTCAAGGGCTCAGGTTTGCACGGTGGGGCCGAGCCTGTGCGTGAAATTTGTCATCTTAATGCCGCCTGGAATGTGAAGGGAGAAAAGGAAATGACCCATCAAAGCAAAGGCCCGCCCCACCTGCGTGGAGACAAACACCCTGAGATACAGCAAAGTTTCTGGGTCCTGACCCTAATTTCTCAGCAGACATAACGGGTAAAATATGGGGCATCGGGGTTTTGTTATGTTTCTCCTTCCTCCCCAAGGATCGGAACCTTTTACTATTTCTATGTTGATTCATTCATAGGTTCTCTCTCTCCCTCAACCCCCCTCCCCCCGTGGCCCCCTGCAAACCCACAGCATTCTTCCAGATAGTGACTCCCCTCTGAAACACACCCGTTATTACTGGTGAAAACAAGGTGTGATATTTAACTTTGACATATACTGAATTTCATTAAGAAACCAGCTTGGCCCTAGCTGGTGTGGCTCAGTGGATAGAGCGCCGGCCTGTGGACTGAAGGGTCCCGGGTTCGATTCACGTCAAGGGCACATGCCCGGGTTGCAGGCTCGATCCTCAGCAGGGGGCGTGCAGGAGGCAGTCCATCTATGATTCTCTCTCATCATTGACGTTTCTCTCTCTCCCTCTCACTTCCTCTTTGAAATCAATAAAAATATGTATATTTTTTAAAAAAACGAATAAATGGCTCTTACCTGGAATGGATTGCTAGCAAAAGGACCGTGCCAAACTTGCCCCAGATTAAAACGATGTACCGAAGTGGATTACAGCTTGACCAATATCACAGTAATCGTTTGGGTGTAATAAAATACCAAAAATGTTTTTTTTTTTAAAGATAAAAATTAAAGAGGGGCAGTGAGAAAAGAGTTTCACGAGATTTTGCTGGTAGGTGCCAAA
>NW_006296417.1:4513938-4533109 GCF_000327345.1 Myotis davidii | reverse complement strand
CTCAGTTGTCACACTTAAAAATAAAAATGAGCCCAGCTGGTGTGGCTCAATGGGTAGAGCGCAGGACTGCAGACTGAAGGGTCCCAGGTTCGATACTGGTCAAGGGAACATGCCCAGGGTTGCGGACTCGATCCCCAGTAAAGGGCATGCAGGAGGCAGCGCATCAACGATTCTCTGTCATCGTTGATGTTTCTATCATAAAAATTAGTTAGCCTGGCCAGTGTGGCTCAGAGGTTAAGACAACGATTCTCTGTCATCATTGATGTTTCTATCATAAAAATTAGCCTGGCCAGTGTGGCTCTGAGGTTAAGAGTCGATCTATGAACCAGGACATCATGGTTCGATTCCCAGTCGGGGCACATGCCCGGGTTGCAGGCTCGATCCCCAGTGTGAGGTGTGCAGGAGGCAGGTGATCAATGATTCTCTCATCACTGATGTTTTCATCTCTCTCTCCCTCTCCATTCCTCTCTGAAATCAATAAAATCTATTTTAAAAATTCGATTAAGAGAAGTTTTTTAAAAATGGATCATGTCTACAAATACCCAATGACTCTCAGGGCTTGGAACCAGGAGGATGCTTCTAAATGCATTTAAAACATAAAGAAGAAAATGAAGGCTTTGCGATAACTTCAGATTTTCTTGTTTTGCCCTGATCTCTAGCAAGTTCAGAAGGCAATCAATCACATTTACCCGACTAGTATTTCTTCTTTTTTTAAAAATATATTTTATTGATTTTTTACAGAGAGGAAGGGAGAGATATAGAAAGTTGGAAACATCGATGAGAGAGAAACATCGATCAGCTGCCTCCTGCACACCTCCTACTGGGGATGTGCCTGCAACCCAGGCAAATGCCCTTGGCCGGAATCGAGCCCGGGACCCTTCAGTCCGCAGGCCGACGCTCTATCCACTGAGCCAAACCGGTTTTGGCCCGACTAGTATTTCTTGATTCACAACTGTCATCCTCCGGGCCTTCACTTCCATGTTCTGTATTTCTATGTCTCTTTTTCCCTTAAAATGTTTCAGTGCTGGCCCTGGCCGGGTAGCTCAGTTGGTTAGAGCATTGCCCCCATGTACCAAGGTCATGGGTCTGATCTCAGGTCAGGGCACATAGAAGAATCACCAAATGAATGTATATATAAGTAGAACAACAAATCCATGTCTCTCTCTCTCTTTCTCTCTCTCTCTCTATCCCTCTCTCGCTTTAAAAAAATCAATAAATAAAAATTTAAAAATATATATACATATTTCAGTGCCGTTCTAGCCAGGGCTGGGACTTGAGTGAAGCCCTGGGGATACAACATCTAAGGAATCGCTCACTCTTGGGCTTCTGCAAGGTCAGGGCTGGCACCTACACCCCAGAGCCTCCTTCTGCTGCCCACCCTGGGCACCTCTCTGCCCTGCCCCCACCCAGCGCTACCTACAATGAAGCAGCGTAGCCACCGGCCTCCGAGGCCTGCCCTTCTCACACCCCTGGCTTCCTCTCCTACTCCTCCCAGCACCCCACTTCACACATGAGACCCCGCGAGTGGTTCTCCGCCTCCAGCACGCTTCGGACGCCTCTGGGAGGGTTGCTAAGCGATCGCCGGCTCTGGGCCCTGGAGTCCCTTCTCACACCCCTGGCTTCCTCTCCTACTCCGCCCAGCACCCCACTTCACACCTGAGACCCCGCCAGTGGTTCTCCGCCTCGAGCACGCAACAAGTGTGGAATGGGGGCCAAGCCCCCCTCGCAAAGCAATACCCGCTGAGCACGCTGCCTGCGAAGGGCTCGACCCTGCAGCGAGCGCTGGCCTCTGCCAAGTGCTCAGAAGCCAAACTGAGCAAACTGGCTCGCTGTCGGCCTGTGTGACGGGGTCAAAGGCAAGGGCACAGCCACGGTCATTTGCCAAGACTTCCCGGGTCTCACGCATTTAGCCACAGGGTCACCCAACCCACAGAGTCGCTCAGCTCTCAGCCCGGGGGCAGGAGCCTAGCAGAGGGGTCAGACCCCACGGGAGGTGCGCATCACCCCAGCGTAGGAGAGCACGACCCGCAAATATTCACCGGCCTCCTTCCCCCCGACCCCCCTTCCCCGCCAGCACCCCGTCACGGGGCAGCTACTGTGCGATGAGTCTGAGGTCGGCAGACTTGAAAAAGCTCAAGTGGAAAGATGAGCAAGAAAGGAGGTTCTGGTCCGTGAACAGGACAGCTCTCGGGGTTCAAGACCAACCTAAGCCGCCCGGCCGGCGTGGCTCAGGGGTTGAGCGTCGACCTAGGAACCAGGAGGTCACGGTTCGATTCCCAGTCAGGGCACAGGCCCGGGTTATGGGCTTGATCGCCAGTAGGGGGCGTGCAGGAGGCAGCCGATCCATGATTCTCTCATCATCGATGTTTCTCTCTCTCTCTCCCTTCCTCTCTGCTGATTCTTTATCATCATTGCTGTTTCTATCTCTCCCTCTCGATTCCTCTCTGAAACCAATCAAAAATAAAAATGCAGGAAGCTAGGGCTTGGCCCCTCTAATTTGTACTGGGATCCAACAGGAAAAGAAAACTATTTCTGGTATTGAACACGGAGGGCACACAACAGAGAGCACTGTTTGCACAGCTGAAGGAGATGCTGAGAAGCCAAACAGAGAGCAGATAACCTCGGGGAAGAACACAGTAGGGAGCGTCTACGACTCCTCGGCTGGGCCAGGGGCGGTGGCCTTTTCCTGTGACGTCCGGACAGTCAGCATTTAGGCTTGTCGGCCACTAGGTCTCCGTCCCAAAGACTCCACACGGCCACGGTCAGCCCCAGACGGTTTAATATATATGTTTTTTATTGATTTCAAAGAGGAAGGGCGATGGGGAGAGAGAGAGAGAAACATCCATGATGAGAGGGAATCATGGATCGCCTGCCTCCCGCATGCCCCCTACTGGGGATCGAGCCTGCAACCCGGGTATGGGCCCTTGACCAGAATCGAACCGTGACCTCCTGGTTCATAGGTCGATGTTCAACCATTGAGCCACACCAGCCGGGCGCTCGAGATGGTTTATACACCAATGCATGCAGCTGTGGTCCAATACAGCTGTTATTTTAGAAAACAGACACAGGGCTGGGTTGGCCCGCAAGCTGACATTCTAAGCCCCTTGGGCCACAGAGATCAAAAAAAAAAAAAAGAGTAAATACTAGGTCCAGGGTCTCCCGGCTGAAGCTGAAAACCAGCTGGTCTGGCTAATGGGAGATGCAAAACGTAGACACACCCGACCTCCCCCTCTCCCACCCTGGGATCCTGCCGATTCCTCCCACCGCACACAGCCAGCTGGAGGCCAGCTGACGGAGGCCCGGGAAACCCTATCTGCGGAGGTCAGCCTCTGAACTAACAGAGGAACAGAGATAAAAGGATGTGCAGTCAAACAGGGCAAAGGTGGCACCGCTAGTCAACTAATTTCATACAGAAAAATGTTAGACCAGGACGGGGCACAGCTCTGACCCTGGGATCGCTGACAGATGACTGCAGGAGAGGGTGTGGGTCGAAAGAGGGGCTAGGAAAGAATATACACTTTATCTCGGTGCGAATTAACCAAAAGTAAAGGGAACACGGAACTAAAGGGGTGCTGTACTCGGCCATCGAACCTGTACAGACTCAAATACCTCAAAGGATGGCAGGCAGGTGTGTGTGAGTGTGTGTGAGTGTGTGTGCGTGCGCGCATGCAGATTTCTGAATACCCTCAGTAATTCATCAATTCCATTATTGCTTTTTTCCCATTAGACTCTTGCTGTAAAAGAAGTGACTGCTGTTAATTATTTATCTCTAGAACTGTTGCACACATTACAAAGAGAGAAGTGAGGTTTAGAAACAGATGGATTCCCAGCGAAGATTGTATGTAGCAAATATTCAAAAGGAGCCCTAACCGGTTTGGCTCAGTGGATAGAGCGTCGGCCTGCGGACTGAAGGGTCCCAGGTTCGATTCCGGTCAAGGGCATGTACCTGGGTTGTGGGCACATCCCCAGTAGATGTGCAGGAGGCAGCTGATCGATGTTTCTCTCTCATCGATGTTTCTAACTCTCTATCCCTCTCCCTTCCTCTCTGTAAAAAAAATAAATAAAACATATTAAAAAATATTCAAAAGGAGGTAGGCATCTGGTTCAGGCCATCTTACAACAAATTCTCGATGATCATCTTAACATGCTCATCACAAGATAAACGAAGGCTGTGGGGGACACCTGACCCTATATTTGAAGACGATCTCTATATTTAGTATATTAAAATCAAGGTTGGTGTAGGCAGGAAACTCTTTAGTAAAGAGTTTCGATATTTCTAACTCTCTATCCCTCTCCCTTCCTCTCTGTAAAAAATCAATAAAATATATTTTTTTTAAAAAAAATAAGTAATGATACAAGGATACATTCTGTTTCATATACTCGCAACTGTAACCCTACTTTTGCCAAACCCTGTAGTTTAAAAATACCAAGAAAGGTTCATCAAGGTACCTTTTTATTTTTCTTTTCTTTTTAATCCTCACCTGAGGATTTTTTTTCCCATTGATTTTTAGAAAGAATGGAAGGGAAGGGAGAGACAAAAGAGAGAGGAACATCGATTGGTTGCCTCCTGCACCGGCTGGGGCTCGAGCCTGCCACTGAGGTACGTGCCCTTGACCGGAATCAAGCCCGGGACCCTTCCGTCTGCAGGCCGATGCCCTATCCACTGAGCCACACCGGCCGGGGCTCACCCGGGTATTCCAACAGCTCTTACAGAGCAATCATCACAGCATCTCTAGACTTTCCCAGGGACTCATTTTCATGAGCCAAATGAGAAGCCCGTCGCATTTGTCTCTCCAAACTGCACACGCCAAGCCGTCAGGAATCAACCGACCAGTTGCAATTCGTCACCAATCCTGTGTCAACTGCATCTCAACTAAAGATCATCAGCAGCTTGCAGCGAGCTCTGTGGCTCTGAGGTTTTATGAAACACAGCTACGCGCTCTGGACATTTACGATGTCCCTGAGCCCAGGGCACTGAAGTCCAAATTCTAGAAACTATCATGGAAGGGAGGGAAAAAAAAAAAAAAACACCAAAAAAAACACAGACAACAGCTCAGTGTGAAGACAGCTCTGGAGCCGGGAAATAAATACTGCTCTCCGGGCCCCAGTGTGGCGCCCATATTTTTGATATCTTTATCCGGGCCGTCAACATTTTTTCTCTCCTCCTTCCCTGCTTGGCCCATTCTTCCATAACCTCTCCTGTCCTCCCCAGCTACACTATTCCCCAGGCTCACAATTTCTCTTCCCAGCCTTTATGTTCTCCCACAAACTGCCCGGGCCCGTCCGCAGGCCGGGGCTCCCTAACTACACATGGTTATTGATGTCCAGGCCCGTGTTTTAGTGCAGCACAGAATCAATAAACCGAGAAAATACTGCTTTGTCAGGCTGCGCCGGGGCAGGCAGGGAAGTTTTACTGCCTCGGATGGTTACAGCAACTCTTAAATGTGGGAGCGCCAGGGCCGGCCTCCCTCCTGCGGCCAGAAGTGAAGTTCTTCTCCCCTCTAGTGACTATAAAGGGAAAAGACAGGAGCGTGGAGGGAGTTCTGAGACGGTTTCACTTTATTTATTGGCTCTGCGTTTCGAACAGGGAGCCGGAGGTTTGGGCACCCAGGGAACTGGCAGGGGGACAAAACACCTTATCGTAGTTCTTTCTGAAAGGGCTCAACATGCAAAGGGGATATGCTTTAGGAAGCATCGGGACTTGGGGTGCCTTTGAATTTTATTTTATTTTATTGACTTTTTAAAATATATTTGTATTGATTTCAGAGAGGAAGGGAGAGAGAGAGACAGATATCAAGGGTGAGAGAGAATCATGGATTGGCTGCCTCCTGCACACCCCCTAGTGGGGATCGAGCCCGCAACCCAGGCAGATGCCCTTGACCGGCATCGAACCCGGGACCCTTCCGTCTGCAGGCTGATGCTCTATCCACTGAGCCAAACCAGCTAGGGCTCTTTTGAATTTTAAAAGACAAGGTTTCTCAAGTTTGCCTGTCTTCCTAAATGACTAGGGCTGGTCAGGTTACAAATCTCTCAATCTCTCTCTCTCTCTCTTTTCTCTCTCCCTCTCTCTTCCTCTCTGAAATCAATAAAAATATTTTTTTCTTATAAATTCACAAAGTCTTTGTCTCATTCTCTTTATTTTACACAGAAGGAAGCAGCTGAAATACAGTGAGGTCAGAAATCAGAGCCGGCATGTGTATTTGTGCAGGTGTTTGTGTAAATAAACGGATATAAGTAACCGACACAGCCCCCCCCCCCCCCCCGACCCCCCCACGCACACATAAACCACGGCCATCCCCCTGTGGGTTATTTCTCTTTAACAAAGCAGCCCGGCTGCTAAATGAAGTTTTAATTTTTTAAAAATGTCTTGTTGGTTTCGTTTCACGCTCCTTTAGGCATGCAGTCACTTAAGTTGCAAGGTGCTAATTTCATAACCTGATCACTCAGAATGCATTTCTACCTCGGTACCGACACTTTTTTACAAATTGGACAGCCGTGGACATAATTGCTTAAGTATAAACTAACCAAGTAAAAAAAATCACCAGTACTGGTATTAAGAAATACCTAAAGAATCTCAACCAAAAAGCAATAAGTGGTGTGTTGTTTTTTTTCCCCCAGAAGTTATATAAAACACGTAAAATCCTTTTCATTTATATTTTCTTTGTCCCTGTAACACCAAAGCTAATCTCTACCTAACGGTAAATAACTTCCTAAAAGACTCCATCTAGCTGCGCGACACCCCGAATAATCTAAACTTAATGAAGTGGAACGTTGCAGCGTGGCCGGGACATATACAATGTCACCACCAGAGCAAGGGGGCGTGAGTTCCAACATCTGGCCGTGCCCTTACTGAGTGAAATTTTAAAAGGGAGGTTGTGTCCCCCGGCCGAACAGCAGGGAGAGGAATAGAACCCGCTCCGTGGGAGGGGTCGGCGGTATGACTCACGTGTGCGCTTGTGTTTGTAATGAAGGTGCACTCCTGACCCAAGGATGTAAATAACACATTAAAAAAAAAAAACCCAAAAAACAGTGGTATTTACCTTGCCTCCGCTTATCCGCTTGCGATTCGACCAGCGCTGAGGATGGAGTCCATTGAATGGTGAAGAAGGGCAAAAGGAAAGAGAGAAACAGAATCGTTAGCCACACAAAAATAGCATTCTACTAGCTAGATGGTAAAGATGACATGGGAATGACGGACATTCCACCTTTGTCTGAGGTTACAGAGAAAACACGTGTGAGCAAGGAAACAGTTAGAAACAGAGAGAAATCACATATCTGCAGCCGTTACACCATTTGTCCACAGTACTTTCAACAAGGAACGCCCAAGGTCATAGAAATAGTGCTCCGTCCGTACAAGTCCTTTACACGTATGTTCTGAAACGCCTGGAAACAGTACAGTTTCACCTCTAAAAGGCAGCGTTCTCCTACTTGAAATATTCAGGTGAGGTTACAAAAATATTTAAAGAAATTCAGGGACAATGTGCGTTCATGTTTAGGTTTCCAGAGTTTTAGATACTAGAAAAATAATTCCGTTTACCTACCACGGATTAAGTCTCAATTTAAAAAAAAAAAAATCGGAGTCATTCCTACACAATGAAGAAAAATAGGCTAACACAGCTCTGAGGGAGAGAAGAAAAAAATTTCTGAACAGCAAGGAATTTCTCCACCGGTCTAAGGCTGCTGGATTGCGTAGACAGTTAAAATTCTCTCCTAGCAAAATCCTCTCCTTCCCTCCATCACTGCCCAGGACTGTGGCTGGTTAGCCACCTAACTGGATGTTCAAACTCGGATAAATTTGGGAGATTACAACTCAATTATGAGCCTGATGGAGCAGCCCACATTGATTATTATTGCTTAAGGAAAAAATACCTTTAGGCAAATGACCTGTCCATGCCACCCATACATCTTCCCAGTAAATTATAAACCAGGCAATATATAGTCTTTGGGGGAAATCCACTTATATTCATTCTAGTGACCAGCAACTAGAAACGTGGATACGGAAGTGACTTGAAAATATTCTTTATTTAAAAACACTTCTGCTGGTGCAACTGTGAGTTCAGCATTAAGCACGTGACATGGAGTTGTAGATATGACAACCTGGGTGCTAAAATTAGTTCTTTTTTATATTATCCCAGTAACACGTTGACATGTATTTCAACCCAAACATACATCAAAATTAATTACCATCTTAAAGGCACACAAGGCTAGTTGGGGCCTTTTGACGTATGACTCTTTTGATCTCTGTAATGATCATAAAAGACATAGAAAATGGATATGGATGTAAGTGCCGAATGACTGTTTCTGTCTGCTTACTACAATACGAAAGCTACCATATAGAGAGTGCCTACCCCATGCCAAACTCTGCACCTGATCATCTCAATCTTCGCCATTTTGTAAAATAACCTTTTTTTTTTTTTTATCCCCATTTCACTCATGAGGAAATTGTTGCTGAGAGGCGTTGGGTTAGTTTGTGAATTTGACCTGCTCGCTTCATTCTCAAAACTCTAAAATGTGGGAGCCAGGATTCAAACCCAGGGAGTCGGATGTGATTCTAACTCCAGTCCTACTTTTGCCAAGAAAAAGAGATACCAGGTTGGTCAGCTTTCCAGACATTCACCGCCTTTACCTTCTCACTGTGCTCTGCCCACATACACAGCAATCCACGCCTAAGGGTCAATTTATAGACATTTTGCACATGTTAAGGTTTTTGTCAGCGTGGTTTTAGAGCAACAGCGATTGCCTCAATGAGGATGGTAAGAAATATGGGTTCAACACTGAGAATTCAAACTGAACTCTCTCCATCAGACTTTTAAAAAAAATGAATTTATAAACAAAATATTCCCTATCAATAAATCACTGCCTTCCCAGTTTCGTGTTATGACTCCCATTTAAAAAACCAAATATAAAACTTTAGTAACTTAACTCAATTTTTAAAAATCCTCAAAAGGGAAAACACTCCATGAAAATACCTCCCTAGGTTCAGGGACCATGTGTAGAGTCATCATTCATCAAAAACATCCACATCTTTGAAATATGGGTTGAAATTGTTTATTGGAGACAAAGAGGAACCCCAATAAACAACGTACCATTGGTGACAGACTGAGCTGGAAGAACTGACTAAGGAAATTCAGAAACATCTGACTCAAAAATCAGTAAAACTATGTAAAATTGTCAGATTTTCCCTATCAATTGGTTCAATAAATATTTATTGAGTATATTTTATTTTTAAAAAATCCTCAGACATTTCCTTTTATATCCTAAAGGTCCCTGATAGGCACTTTGAGTCGAATAATTAACTACCCACAGCCCAGGATAAATTATTCCTTGCAGGGGTACACTTCGGTCAAGTACAGAAACAGAAAAATAAAACTACCAGTTGCAGGCAGGGTTTTTCCCTGCGTTGTAATACCCACAGAAAACATATATAAAATCAGTATTTTGCACACTAGACCTCTGCCAGACAAGCAAAGAACAAAGAAAATGAGAAAAGTACGTGAGCGAGCACATATCCAGCCTGAAAATTTCTCAAAAACAGCAGGTGGGGCCCGGCCGGTGTGGCTCAGTGGTTGAGCGTCGACCTATGAACCAGGAGGTCACGGTTCGATTCCCGGTCAGGGCACATGCCTGGGTTGCGGGCTCCATCCCCAGTGTGGGGTATGCAGGAGGCAGCCTAAAAGTGACTCTCTCTCAGCATTGATGTCTCGCTCTCTCTCTCTGCCCCGCTCTCCCTTCCTCTCTGAAATCAATAAAAACATAATCTTAAAAAAAAATTGGAGAGCCAAACCAAATAACATGACAAGTGTGGCTACTTTTAGGACTCTGGAAAGATATTTCTTGAGATGCTTTATATAAAAAAACAACAACTACAAAAACTCAAGCTGTATTGAATATTAATATCTCTGCATTTGAAATAAATTTTTTTTTAATTCTTAGTTAAGGAATTACAAATGTTTCCTTATTGAAATAAAATTTTTAACTAAGGTAACATTACTTTTGAACTCCAAACTTCGGCAATATTTAAATATATTGTAAGGGTCAGTGTCACTGCTAAACATAATCTAATCTGTCCCAGGAAAATTTACAAGGGGAATAAGTATGCAGCTAGTATGCCGCTTAAATATGCAAGTGTTTTCGTGGGGAAATTATCCAACTTTACAAACCCCACGTACACATGTAAGACATTATTGGAACCTATCAGCTAGCAATTGCTCACCCACGTGGCAAACGATACTGGCTCACATTCATGTACCTTAACCCGGCATCCAGCTCAAGTGACTGGTCACCTTCTGCTCACAGTGACACTGACTCAAGTGCCAATACTGCCAGGACTAAGAGCAGCCACAGAAAATTCCTTCTTCGTGACGTCAGCTAGAAAAATAGATTCATTTTCAACAGCAACTTGAAGACATTTCAACATCCAAACGTCAGCGTTAAAGAGGCCTCAAGTCTGAACGCTGACACTTTTTAAAAAATCGGTGGGTATTTTTTTCTCCGTCATTGTCCAGTAAATCCGCGTACGGTTTTGAATTAAAAATAGCAACTATTTAGCTGACCCTCTGGCATTTGAAAAGCCACAGTGCTGTGTTCCTGCTTCCTGAAGCCGTTTTTCTCGGGTCACCAGTAAATCAGTCATGATTGTCATCGTGAAAATAAGTTACAGCGACAAGCAAAGATGATGTCAAAATGAAGAATATTCTTGTCGCCGACCCCAGTGACTCAATTCGAGAGGCATTAATGGAGGCCTAATTTATAAACAGGCCCGATTTGAAACACGCTCCATTTTCACACAGCTTCGTCCCTTTTCGAGGAGGTATTTCGGCTGGCTTCAAAAATACCTTTCGAATAAGTGACAACCAAAGATGCTTTTTGATCTTATTTTAATTCTTGGAGTCTCATTATATGCTCTGAATATAAAATAAGATTACTATTTGCATTCACAGATGTGCTCAAAATGACAGAACCCCTGCCATAGCATCACAACAAACCCAAAGCTGTGTTGGTATTAGAGGAATTTGCACCAGGTTGTGCATCAGTTGGAAATGTCTATATAACGGACCACAGAACATTAAAATCTCTATCCTCCCAAAAGTACTCTCCATAGAAAACTTGGTGGCTAAAAGAAACAGAAACAGACATGCTTCAAATATATACTATACTGGGTCGCCTTAATAACGTACAACGCAGTAATTAAATCCTGGAAACTGCTTTTCGTGACTGAACAATACCCAAGTTCTCTAGGACCGAAGGAGATGCTAACTAAAAACCTGAACACTTAGTAAAACTGTATTTCAGATGATCTGCTAAGAGCAAACCATAAGCCACATACACATTTTAGTCATAGCAGCGCTATCTCTATCCCTAGCCCAAATAGGGAGAATTCTCTTTATTAAAATATACTTTATTGATTTTTTTTTTTTAAAGAGAGGAAGGGAGAGGGATGGAGAGTTAGAAACATCATGAGAGAGAAACATCGATCAGCTGCCTCCTGCACACCCCCTCCTGGGGATGTGCCCGCAACCAAGGTACATGCCCTTGACCGGAATCGAACCCGGGACCCTTCAGTCTGCAGGCCAGTGCTCTATCCACTGAGCAAACCGGTTAGGGCACGGGAACTCTTAATTGATTTTCTTTCCAGAGATCCAAAAGAGAGGATATATATGCATGTATGTATGTATGTATGTATGTGTGTGTGTGTGTATACACATACATACACACACCACAAATAAGTTCTTTAAGTCTCTGTTAAATTATTTGTTTCCCCTTCAAAACAATTACAAAAAAGATCAATCCATCTGGTCGCCCAGTGAGCCGAGGACGAAGGCAATGGAGGATTTCAAGAAGAAGAAAGTGGTGATACTCACGTGTCGCTTAAAGTCACCCTGTTTCACGACGAGGTTCAGGTTTAACACAATTACTCCCATGTCGTCTTCTAAACTGTTCGGGTCTTCCAATTTTAAAATATGTTCAGTCGTTCTACAAGCAAAAAAAAAGTAGAAAATCAAAACCAACGAATAATGTGAGCACGTCCTGGCCCACCTGTGTAGTCTTACAATACGTCAGAAACCCATGGTAAAAGCCTTCTAGCTCTGAATAAGGGTTAGACACAAGTTTAAAAAGCACCAAATTCAGGAAATAAAACAACCGCCTTCAAGGCAGAGGAATTGTGTGGCATTGCCGCATTCAACAGCTGGTTAACTGCTTCTCACCTCCCCCCGCCCCCCCAATAAAATGTAAATACTTGTTTTAATTTTAAGTCAGGTAGGTGAACAGAAACCTGAATATTAACAAGTGAGAATGAAAAATGCACTGCGCACGGTAGCATGTATTACGGAGGACTTCCTATCTGACAAGTACGTTGGGGAACTGAAAAGCAAAAATCACTCATCGAAGATATGTTCAGCCCTCTTGCATAGATGCAGACTTTTCTGTCATTTGATCTAAGCGAATGCCAGTTCACATGATCTCGAGTTCCCCCTAAAATTCATGAATAGCTCTTAGGAGGTAAAAGCGCAATACCTGTTCAGCTCAAGTTCGCTGAGGACGACAAACGCAGAGCCCATGAAATCAGATGTAGTTAAATCGCGATCATATACCTTTAAAAGCGGGCCAGGAACACACATTAATGCAGTAAAACCACGTCTCTCAGATTATTCATACATGTAATAGGCTGAGAACTTCACATTCGGTCTTCTAGCTCTAAAAATAATTTGCATAGGACAGTTCAAGAGGAATTTCGCCAAGCCGATGGAGAGGAGAAAATTATTCTAACTTGCCCATTTTGCCCGAAACAGCAACAAAATATACTTTTAAAAGTCGGTGTTCAGAGGCATTCAGACGTTATGCACAATGGACTCTACTCTCCGTCGTCTTAAACCGGCTCTCATTAAAATTTAGTATTTTTCATGGTGAGTTAGGTCTGCCAATTAAATAGAAATTTGCGAAATATTCTCTAGCAATCTCCTCCTGCACTCAACGCAGGCAGTTTTCACCCAGATGTTAGAGCAATTAATGCTTACAACCAGGAGCTTAAAGCTCTATTAAGTATAAAGTTATTCCTAATGAGAGAGGCTTTCGGACGCGTCGCTCCTGAACTGCCGGTAATAATTCTTCCACATCCGGTAAGTTTAAGCACAATCAGTGGAGATGTGGTTTCCACGCGGATGTTCTGTACCGTCTCTCTCTCATGGGCCTGAAAGAAATACACGTTGCCGGCGAGGCATATAGACAGCCCGCTGCCTGCTAGTATTTTTAACCCAGCGCTTAAGAACAATAAAAGAATGAATTTGGGGAGGTTCATTTTGAAGAGGGCAACGATCGGCCTGCAAGAGCAGATCTGAAAGCCGTCGGTGGTTGATTACCTTCACACGGAGCTTCTGATCAAGGCTCTGTATTGGCAAGACAACGATCTCATCCCAGACCGGGTTCAAGTTCTTATATATGACTTTACTTTTGTACAGCGTCTTCCCGTTCAGCTTAAATTTCACGTAGGGATCGCTGGTGCCTTTAAGAGAGAAAGAGAGAGAGCTAGACAGGTTTGTGTGCGGTTTGTTTTTCAAATGTACGCAAACGCCTGGGGTCTCTCCATTAAGTAAAGTTTCTTTCCACACTCCCGGAGCTCAAAGCATTTCATCGCGCGCACCCAGAATGGATCTGTCCCTGAGCCACCCCGAAGGCCCAGAGGTGGGGAGCAGGGACATACGAAACAATTTGGGGTAAAGGACGGATTCGTCTGTGTCGTCCGTGGTGGAATATAAACGGGCTCCTTGAGCTCTTTCTGTCTTGTTTCATTGTGGGCATGTCATCGCCACACTGCCCCCCAAAACTCGCGCAATCAAATCCCCTGGCGATGTTGGGAGTCCTGGGGAGAAGCCCACCTCTCTTTAAGAAAGGCTGGGAGGCAGTGAAAAGGGAAAGAAACGACTTTTGGATGTGTTTTTTCTTTTGTTCTGTTTTGCAAACATTTGGCCAGATGGCGGACTCGACAGAACCCTGTATGTCAGAACATAATCATAATAAATCGATCAATCTCTGGGACCCCTGGCTCAAAAGATGGGGCGAGGGGATGGAGCCTGGAACCGAGGGCAGGGCGGGGGGGGGGGGGGTCAAAGAGATTAAATGGACAAAGTTGCCATTCTTTGCTGCCTCCCGCACCTGCAGGGAAGCAGGGAGCATTGTTTGGGCCTGGCCAGCTGAACGCCACACCAGCCAGGCCCTCCGTGGGCCGGGGCGGCACCCCTGACCTGCCCGCCCCTCCCGGGGAGCTTTGAATCGGACGCCAAAAGAAATGAATAAAGTCCCTCCAGCCACGGTGTCCAAAGCAGGAAAGAGGGCCGATGACGGGCCCTCGTCCACACTTCTGAGATCAATGGAGAAGGGGGGCGGGGGGTGAGAAATGCCTGCCAACATTATGCCTGGGTTATGTGTGGTGCATGTGGGTTACATGCATGCAAGTATGCCATCATGCCTGGGACACGTAACAGAGACAGGAACACATGGGCATTAACACCTGGTGAATTACGACTAAAGAGGGCTTAAACGAACAGCCAGCTGGAACGGCCACAAAGGAAGAAAAAAGTCGAATTTGGGGTTATACTGTCGTAATTAATTGTGAAACAGCCTTAGATGGTTTGGCCCAGTGGATAGAGCGTCGGCCTGAGGATTGAAGGGTCCCGGGTTCGATTCCGGTCAAGGGCACGTGGCTGGGTTGTGGGCTCGATTCCCAGTAGGGGGCGTGCAGGAGGCAGCCGATCCATGATTCTTTCTCATCATTGAAGTCTCTGTCTCTCTCTCCCCTCTCCCTTCCTCCCTGAAATCAACAAAAATATATTTGAACAAACAAGAGCTATGAATAAGTACACAAAGACCCCTGATTCACCACAGTACCCCCACTATGGGTACTGAAGTGAATTCCTGATATTAACAGCGAGCCAAATAGCCTAAGTGTATTCGATCAAAAATTAGGGAAAGTTACTCTGTCATTAACACGGGCCAAGCTGTTAATACCCATCATGAATTACTTGAACCGGTTACTTTTTTAACTCCATTTTTTTTCCCACGTTTCTATTTAGCTGCAGAATTAAAAACTAGTGAAAAATGAAAGTAATGCCTTTCCCAACTATTTTCACCCAATGCCACGTGCCTATAGAGCAGTGGTTCTCAACCTTCTGGCCCTTTAAATATAGTTCCTCATGTTGTGACCCAACCATAAAATTATTTTTGTGGCTACTTCATCACTGTCATGTTGCTCCTGTGATGAATCGTCGTGTAAATATCTGATATGCAGGATGGTCTTAGGCGACCCCTGTGAAAGCGTCGTTCGACTGCCAAAGGGGTCGCGACCCACAGGTTGAGAACCGCTACTGTAAAGCAAGATGTTATGTGCCTACTGTATCACAAGCCTTACCAGGCAGGCACAGGGATCATTTTGATGTTCGTCTTCTAATCTCGCAAGGCTGCTAACTTTAAAGAAAAGAGACGACAAGGACCCACGCAGACATATCAAGTGTCACACTGTCAGTTTGGCAACACGGGGCCGGCAGAAGCCCAGCTGCCTTTAGTTTAAACACGGACACACATACACACACACGCACACGCCAAGTTAAGTGCAGTTCTGGGCGGGATTGTAAAAATGAGCCCACTCACAGCCACTACCCTGTGAGCAATCTGCCCCCCACCCCCCCCACCCCCCTGCAAGCCGGACTGTAACCATCATTCTGGTATCTCTCTCTATATAAATAAATAAAAAGTGGGGGGAAAACTCTAATAAAAAGAGGCCCTTAATTAAATGGAAGTGCCACTGTGGGATCGGGGCTTCATGCTTGTCAGCACTCTCTCCAAATAAACATCTCAAACCCAGGCCTCGCTGGTACCCCCCTGCTCCCCGGCAAAGCACCCTGGGTAATCCCCAGGCACCCTGACAGCCACATAATGTCCAAACTGTTTCACGGGTGAATGGCGGCCGTCGCGTGAAAGGAGATCTTCATGTCTGGGATTCGCCGAAGGGGGGGGCCGGGCCTCACGGAGCCCGGCGAGGAAAGAGGGGGGTCAGGTCCATCCAGCGCGGCGTTAATTGTTTGGGAAAATCCGAGAAAGGGGGGGCAGCAGGGTGATCTTTTTTTTTCTCTCTCTCAGAGCCTAAGTGCCTGGCTGTCAGGGATGAAACATCTCAACTAGGCAGGCTCTACAAAGGGGTCAGCCGCTCCGAAAGGCAACTCCCCGATTATACAGATGACGAGATGACACCTGAATGGGTGGACTTTAACCTTTTTTCACTGGGAGCTTCTCCGTCTACAATGAGGCTCTTGGGAAGAAGGAGGTAGGGTGGGGCCTGGGGAGGGGAAAGATGCTAAGAGGCCGGTGACGGTGCCTCCGGGCTGGGGTGCCACTGATTCTGCCATGTGGACCCCAGGGAGTGACACAACCTCCAGTTCCCAAAACCAAGGCTGCCCAAGCAGGTGTGCTCAGTGGTTAGAGCGTCAACCTGAGGCCTGAGGGTCCCGGGTTCGATTCCGGTCAAGGGCATGCACCTCGGTTGCAGGCTCCTCCCTGGCCTGGGCCCTGGTCGGGGTATGTGCAGGAGGCAAACTATTGATGTGTTGCTCTCACATCGATGTTTCTCTCTGTCTTTCCCTCTCTCTTAAAACAAAATATCAATGGCCCTAGCTGGTTTGGCTCAGTGGGTAGAGGTCGGCCTACGGACTGAAGGGTCCTGGGTTCGATTCCGGTCAAGGGCACATTGGGTTGTGGGCTCAATCCCTAGTGTGGGGCGTGTAGGAGGCAGCCGGTCCATGATTCTCTCTCATCATGGATGTTTCTCTCTCTCTCTCCCTCTCCCTACCTCTCTGAAATCAATAAAAATATATTTAAAAAATAAAAGTAGAACCAACAACAAATGAATAATGGTACTGCCTGTTTTTTCTCTATTTCTAACATTGGAGTAAATCATGTTTTAGTGACCTACATTTCTAGTTCTTGGTCAGGAAAATTCTTGTTCAGATCGCCGCCCCTTTCTCTATGGGTGTATGGTTCACAATTTGCTTATGAATTTGAATGGGTCCTTCATTATGGAAATCAGCCATCGGCTATAGAGATCACGTCATACTCTGTTTAACTTTACGTGACTTCTTGCAATAAGTAATTTTCATTTTTATTTGGGCAAATTTACAGCACTGTAGTTTGACATTCTGCTTAGAAGCAATTTTCTCTACGAGATTTTAAATGAGTTCCGCCATGTTTCTTCCACTGATTCTGTAGTTTCTCTCTCTTTTTTTTTGTTTTGTTTTTTACACGTAAGCCTTCGGTCCATCTGGAATGACTTGGGTGGGAGGAGGGAAGGGAATTCGGGTTTGCTGATGAGCAGGAGAGGAAAGTGATCGGCGCCAAGCTGCAGAAATATAAATCTGGCAGCAGCTTATAACTCAGAAGGCAGGAGAAACCGGCAGCAGCAGGGGAACCTGGGAGTTGAGAGAACAGAGCACCGGGGCACGGAGCACGTGGATGAAAGAGGCCCCAGGCCCCAGACGGGAGAACCCCGAGTTTCACGTGGAATGTTCACCTCGAGACATGCTCCTTCGTGGGGGGAGAGGGTGACGTCCCCGAAACCAGTGGGAAAGGCTCTTGACCATTTTCTCACTGAGAGCTTCACACCATAGACTAAGACATTCAACTCTGCAAGAGCTGCATTGAAGACAGGCAGTCACAACAACAAAAGCTGAAAACCTCTCTACTTTGTATCTCATAAAATTATTATTATTATTATTTTTAAACCTCATGCGAGGATAATTTTCCAGTCACAACAACAAAAGCTGAAAACCTCTCTACTCTGTATCTCATAAAATTATTATTATTATTTTTTTAATCCTCACGCGAGGATATTTTTCCATTGATGTTTAGGGAGAGTGGAAGAGAGAGGGAAAGACAGAGAGAAATATTAACATGAGAGAGACACATGGATTGGTTGCCTCCTGCAGGCGCCCCGACCGGGGCCCAGGCCGGGGAGGATCCTGCAACTGATGTACTTGCCCTTGACCAGAATCGAACCTGGGACCCTTCAGTCCGCAGGCCAGTGCTCTATCCACTGAGCCTAACCAGCTAGGGCTCTCATAAAGTTATTTTAACATCGAAAATGTTTGGCTGGGACCATCTATGACCGTAATATTAAACTTCTCTGATTCAAAGCTCTGGAAGGTAAATCTTATGCCCAGAATTCCCTACTCTGCATGGTGGATGTACCACAGATAGGTGACGCGTGAATGGAAGAACTCTGAATGAAGATGGGAATGGTGGATCTAAACCCCTGACCTCCCTTTAAGTGATGGTATCACCTTTGGCAACTTAACACATAGCGGACCAGCAGTTTCATGGCCAGCTTTACCCAGTGGCCAGGCAAGTTTCTATTGAACGAGAACAAAAAACTGAAAACCAGCCCTAGCTGGTTCGGCTCAGTGGATAGAGCGTCGGCCTGCAGAATGAAGGGTCCCAGGTTCGATTCTGGTCAAGGGCACATGCTCGGGTTGTGGGCTCGGTCCCCAGTGCGGGGTGTGCAGGAGGCAGCCGATCAATGATTCTCTCTCATCATGGATGTTTCTATCTCTCTCTCTCTCCCCCTCCCTTCCTCTCTGAAATCAATAAAAATCTTTAAGAAAAAAAAACACACCTGACAATCACTGAGTATTCGTAATTCCTGGCCACCACCCTACTCCAAGCCTATGGTGACGCAATGAGGATTCCCGAGCACTTCGCCGCTTAAATTGGATGAACATGACAGGCAGCTCGGTGAGAAGGACACAGGACAACTCAAATCGATTCTCAGGAGTCATCAGGAACCACATTATTTGACCCTCTTGTTCGCATCTGGAGATTTTTTGAGCAGCTGCTGCTGCCCTCTAGTGGCTGAAGCAGTAAGTTCCAGCCCGCACAGCAGCCAAGTGCCTGCCTCATTCTAAAAGGAGGGACCCCTACAGAAACCACAGTGGGCGTTCTGGAAATGGAGAGGGAATTTCTCCTGGGTCACATGGGGAAGAAGGAACTCGGTTTTTCTTTGTCGAGCAAAATCTCTCTCCCTCTCTCTTCCTCTCTGAAATTTATATATATAGATAGATAGATAGGTAGACAGACAGACAGATATAGATAGATAGATAGATAGATAGACAGACAGACAGATACAGATAGA
>NW_006296417.1:4503661-4513891 GCF_000327345.1 Myotis davidii | reverse complement strand
GGTCCCAGGAGGAAGAAAACTAAGAAAGATAGATAGATGATAGATAGATAGATAGATAGATAGGTATAGATAGACAGATATATATAGGGTGTACCAAAATTCACGCAAGATTTGAATTTTGCATGAGCATTAACAACAACAACAAAAAATAAAAGCCTAATTTTACTTGCTTTATTGAATCATATTCTATTATCTGTTGCCCTTTGATTTCAACCCCTTCAATTTGATAAGCATCACCAAGGACCCATGATGGCCCAGGAGCAGGGACAGTGAAGACCAATGAAGACCACGGCTTTGCGTCTGTGCCAGCAAAGCCTGGAGGCCATTGACCCGATGTGCTATTCCATCCATAACCCTAGACTGTCTACTTTATGAATCAATAAAACATTTACAATTTTTAATTATAAACCTGTATTTTCTATCAAAATTACTTCTTGCGTGAATTTTGGGACACCATATATACATATATAAAGAATTTTCCAGAGCTTCTTTCAGAAATTGGGTTTTGGTCAATTGATCGGAAATTATTACATTACAGGGTCCACCCATGGGCAGGGCTTGTTCAAGGTGCCTTTGGGGTTCTACACATGGTGGGTCCATGGGGGGGGGGGGCAGTCAATCTTACTCCAGAAGAAAGTTCTGGAATATTTCAACCAGGATGGCAAAACGGAGAGCGCGGCCTGCAGACTGGAACGAAGAGATCCTTTTATATCACTGTGAGCGCAGAGAAGCTCCTAGAAGCAGCAGCCACCATGTGCAGAACACGGCTCAGGGAGAGCCCAGGCCGGCCATGTCCCCTTCGTGTCATGTCAGTGGGTGCCACCTGGCGTGGAATCCTGCTAGAATCGAACCTACTCTGCCTTCCCTTCAGGACAGAGACTTTGTTACTGACAGCGGACCACCGGTTGGCGACTGCTGGTCTAGACAGCAAGAGAGCTTCACGACCTTCTCATCAACCCACCAGGATGTCAGTCCCAAAGCAAAGCCCAACCACAAACATCTCCCGAGGAAAGACCTTGGTTTGGGGGGACACTGAGGGCTGTGAGGACAGCCATGGCCGATGGGCGGTGATTGGTACCAGCGTGGGAAGGGAATAGAGAGAACCAGGTTTCAAATGCCAGCTCCCCTCGCTTGCTGTGCGCCTAAGCCGGCTACCGAACTCAAGGTGTGGAGGGGAGCCCACCCCCACCTGCACTTCAGGGGGAGTGCCTGCATTTCTGAACGCTTCAGGTTTGCTCCGGAATGACCATCTTTCAGACATGCTGGCCAGATGTGGTTGGGTTGCTCCCTCACAGCACCCAGTGGTCTCACGCCACCTGGTGTTCAGAGAAGGTACTCCCAGGTGAAGCAAACCCCAGATTTTATGCAAAATTACCTTTCTATACAATTAAACTGTGGTGTGGTGCTGGCACCTGAACAAAACCGCACACCCGTGGGAATCAAAGAGAAACCCAAGCAGACCCTAGTAAGTATTGCATGTTAATGTGCAATTAAAAAGTGGCGATCGAATCACTGGGGAAAGGAAAGTCTAGTCCTAGTTAATTAAATAGCCATTTGGCAAAAAAAGTAAAACTAAGTCCCCACGCTGGGCCAGAAATCAAAATAAACTCGGGCAGATCAAAGCGATAAACGAAAACTGTCAAACCGCGCAGAAAAGAGAATAAATACTAGGCTAATGTGCCTCTCTCTCGAGACACACAACGCCTTTCTAGGCACAAAAACAAAGAGAGAAAATCTTTAAAATAGGATGTAAGACTTGAAAAGATTTTGGCAACAAAATATTATAAACAAACTCATTGTATACTAGAGGCCTGGTGCACAAATTCGTGCACGAGTGGGGTCCCTCAATCTGGCCAGCAATCAGGGCCACAGGAGGCTGGCTGGCTGAGGGGAGGGGCCGCAGGAGGTTGGCTGTGGGAGCACACTGACCACTAGGAGGCAGCTCCTGCATTGAGCGTCTGCCCCCTGGTGGTCAGTGCACATCATAGTGACCGGTCGTTCAGTCATTTGGTCGTTAGGGTCATTTAGGCTCATATATATATATATATAGAGAGAGAGAGAGATTACCATGTGACCCCAGACCCCACACACATCCTCACAAGTCCCCCACAAGCACACACATACCAGGTGAGTCCTCAGTCATTGCTACCTGGTATCCGAGCTGGTATTCACACCTGGGTGGTCTGTGTCCAGCGCCTATGACCCTTACCTGCTGTCCATCATTCCCCGACCAAATGATTTCACGGGCCAAGGCCCGCAGGCCGGACATTCCCCACTCCTGGTCTACACCAAACAGGAAAATGATTTTTTTCCTGCCCATGTATTCTTCCTGGAAAGTGTTCTAAAAACACCACTCAACTCTACCTGTGCCGGGAACAGAGAGGGAGAACAGGCTGCTGGAAGCATGGGTCTCGAATCTCCATCGCCTAAAACTCACATCGACCCTCAACCTTCCCGCCTACAGCCAGGCGATGTTTCCGGCCCTGGTCAGCTCACATTGAAAGCCTTCAAAAGAACTTTGCTTTCCCTTTTGCAATACTGCAGTGTGGCCACCAGATGGCACCAGCAACCCAGCCTTCCATGAGTCCACAGTAGGAAGCTGCTCTCTACCCGCCTTAACAATAAGGGAACACATAGGGCTCTATTGCAAGGGCTCATTCTCCAGGAATTAGTGCTCTAGGATTTAAGGGGAGCTGAGCATCTTCCCCAGAACAAGAGGCCTGGAAAGCAGGGCTGTTGGCATGTGCGCTACCCACTCTGAGACACAGTCCCAGTGGCCAATAGGGTAGGTCGATATTACTGTGAGGTCAAGGAGTTGGAGGCAGGAAGGGGGGAGGGGGGGTTAGGAGGGCATTGCCATCTACATGCATGTTGGATAACTTTATGATAAGAATTACTCACATCTTTCTCAGGGATAATTGAAGTAGGACCAAGGGAACAGTTTCTTGTGTGGCTGCTATAGGCTGGGCATCAAGCCGTTACAGTGAGCTTAGTTCAATTCAAACAACTGTAAGTATATGGTGGTGATTATCATTATCACTAGAAGCCCAATGCGCAAAATCGCATGCCCCCACCCAGCCACACACGCCTCACCCCGCTCACAGCCCCGCCCACCCACGTCGGTCTTTGGTCATTACAACGTTGGGGCCATGGGCTTTTTATATATATATAGATTATTCCTAATTTGCTACTAACAAAGGATAATAAGGTCCAATATGTTTACATAATTTGCTGCAAATGCCTTGGTTCCTGAGGAGGCTTAGATTTGAGGTCCTGTGTGTTGCAAATCATGCTGAGATAGAAAGGGCTGGTCGCCTGGCCGGCCGCCGGCGTGGCTCAGTGGTTGAGCCATCGACCTATGCACCAGGAGGTCACGATTCGATTCCCAGTCAGGACACATGTCTGGGGTGGTGGGCTTGATCCCCAGTAAGGGGCATGCAGGAGGCAGCCAATCCATGATTCTCTCTCGTCATTAATGTTTCTGTCCCTTCCTCTCCCCTCCTCTCTGAAATCAATTTTAAAAAGTTTAAAGAAAAAGGTTGGCTAACCACGTGGACACAAGGGTGGAGAGAAAAAGGCTACGAAGAGCAACGTGGGGCCGGGCCTTACCGCAGCGGTCCCGGATGACCAGGTTCCGGCCCTCCTTCAGGTGGATGGTGAGGAGGTAGGCGAAGGGGCTGGGCAGGTTGCTCACGCCGTCGCTGGCTTCCCCGAGGGCCTGCAGAGGTGGAGAAGTAAGGTCAGGGGTCAGGGGAGAGAATTTCCGAAACACTCCGAATTGTAACGGGGGAAATGGTCACTCCAATGGCCAGTGTTCAAG
Organism: Myotis davidii; assembly: GCF_000327345.1. Classification (NCBI taxonomy): domain Eukaryota; kingdom Metazoa; phylum Chordata; class Mammalia; order Chiroptera; family Vespertilionidae; genus Myotis; species Myotis davidii. The sequence goes on along the minus strand of NW_006296417.1, from coordinate 4,510,071 downwards.
ATTGAGCTCCCACTGGGCCCCCAGCAGGGCTCAGTGGTTGAGCGTCGACCTATGGACCAGGAGGTCAGGGTTCGATACCCAGTCGGGGCACATGCCTGGGTTGCGGGCTCCATCCCCAGTGTGGGGTGTGTAGGAGGCAGCCGATCGATGATTCTCTCTGATCGTTGATGTTTCTCTCTCTCTCCCTCTCCCTCTTCCTTCCTCTCTGAAATCAATAAAAATAATGATTTAAACTAATAATAAAATCACTTCTTTTTAAAAAAAAAAAGAGTGATGCCGAAGCCGGTTTGGCTCAGTGGATAGAGCGTCGGCCTGCGGACTGAAGGGTCCCAGGTTCGATTCCGGTCAAGGGCATGTGCCTTGGTTGTGGGCACATCCCCCAGTGGGGAGTGTGCAGGAGGCAGCTGGTCGATGTTTCTCTCTCATCGATGTTTCTAACTCTCTATCTCTCTCCTTTCCTCTCTGTGAAAACTCAATAAAATGTATTTAAAAAAAAAAAAAAGAGTGAGCTCCCACTCACTTTGAGGACTTGGTAACACTTCCTGGTTAACATGTTCTCTATATTTCTCCCGGTGGGATTCCATCAGAGGTCAGAGGCAGTCATGGTAACATCCTCACAACGTTAACTGAGAAGAACGAGATCAGGGACATCTGGATCACCCTCCCGCCATTCACTGAGGGCCGGGTGAAATATTCAGTCACTCACAGGGAAGCCCAAGAGAGGAAAGAGCACTCAGAAGTGAGGCTATACCCTAGCTGGTGTGGCTCAGTGGGTAGAGCGTCAGCCTGCGGACTGAAGGGTCCTGGGTTCAATTCCATTCAAGCGCACATGCCCAGGTTGGGGGCGCAATTTCCAGGGTGGAGCGTGCAGGAGGCAGCCGATCAATGATTCTCTCTCATCATTGATGTTTCTCTCTCTCTCTCTCCCTCTCTCTCCAAAATCAATAAAAATGTATTAATAAAAAGAAAATCATTTCAGTACATAACCACTCAGCTGACAACCCACTGAGTCCGCCCGTCCATCCGACACGTGGTCCTCTTCTGTGTCCACATGGGACGCACGGTCTCTGTCCAGTGCCCCCCCGTCTTTTACATGCTTTTCTTTCATTCCCTGACCCCCACTATGGCGGCTCTCCCACTCAGCCTCACAGTCTCACCTCCCCACAACACTGTTCACTCCCCTCTCTGGGAATGGATGCATCGACCCTTACAGGCCACCATGTCCAAGCCCAGTCTAGTTTTGAATATTTATTCAGTGGATGCCATTAAAGTTTGGATCGTGAGTTGTGCACTAGTTCAAATGTCTGCCATTCCAAAGAGAAAGGGCAGATGCAATAGCTTATCGTTCACCTATTTGACCTTCAACTTCATCGATCCTGTGGCTAAGGCACCCTTGCCGGTCGGTCTTCTTTGGAAAGTGTCCCCACCCCTGCTTCAAAGCACTTTGAAAATGGCTTTTGTCTCCTGTGCTGTATCACCCGATTTCATAGCCTCTCTGTATTTTTAGAAGAATCTATCCCAGGCTCGCAAATCAATAGACACTGAATTAATCTCTTCCAGCTATCATCTGTAAGGCCCGTCTTTGTAAGTGAATACCGGGGAGCATTCTTTAAAAAGAAATGAGGCCAAGCAATGCAGACCCGAACATGTCGTAAGAAACACGGATAACGGGGACGTGCCGTGTTTATTGGTTCTAAAGGAATGTCACTCACAGACTGTTCTTCACACTGCTGGGACGTTGTAGACGCATTGAGATCACCACTTCCACAGAGCTTCTGTCAATAAAAAGAACAGATAAGCCTGCTTTAAAATACAATACAATACAATACAATACAATAAAACACAATAAAATACAATAAAATAAAATAAAATAAAATAAATTAAATTAAATAAATTAAATAAAATAAAATAAAATGCAAAAGAATACCAACCCACAAGGAAATCCTACGTCAGGTCCTTCCCTTGGGAATCTGCCATTTGCATGCCCGGTTTCAGGTGTGTGGGCTGCCTCCCTGCCTGGCAAGTCCAGAGTGACTCAGTGAAGTCCCCTGGCTGGGGCCTCTGCCCTCTTAGTCACTGATCAGAGCGGAGATACGGCCCAATCTGCTTCCCCACTGGCCGCTCGCCCACCCCTCCTTCATCCTTTGCGGAGCAGGAGCAACAGGGGCCATTCCTCCCGGTCCCGCCCAGGGTGGGCCTGTCCGGCCCCCAGCCATCAGCGGGAGCGGGCAGCGCAGGAACCCAGAGCCAAGCTCGCTAATTAGGTAGAAAACATTTCCAAATGGGAGGGGAAAGACCTTCCCCAGAACAGACCCTCTTGGGTCATTGACCTGTACAACCAAAAAGTAGGAAACGCATGTTCTTTTTTTTTTTTAATACATTTTTATTGATCTCAGAGAGGAAGGGAGAGGGAGGGAGAGAGAGAAACACCAATGATGAGAGAGAATCGTGGATCAGTTGCCTCCTGCACGCCCCCTACTGGGGTTGGAACCACAACCCGGACGTGTGCCCTGACTGGGAATAGAACCATGACCTCCTGGTTCATAGGTCGACGCTCAACCACTGACCCCCGAGGGCTGGGCAGTTCTTTTCTTAAATGTTACATCTCAGAAGCGGCCTTTCCCAGCTGTTCTGTTAAAAACTGAACACCTCGCCCTGGCCGGTGTGGCTCAGTGGATAGAGCGTCGGCCTGCGGACTGAAGGGCCCCAGGTTCGATTCCAGTCAAGGGCATGTGCCTTGGTTGCGAGCACATCCCCGGTAGGGGGTGTGCAGGAAGCAGCTGATCGATGTTTCTTTCTCATGATGTTTCTAACTCTCTATCCCTCTCCCTTCCTCTCTGTAAAAAAATCAATAAAATATATTAAAAACAACAACTGAAAACCTCTGCCCCAGCACCCCCAATCTCCTTTCCTGCATTATTTTTCCCCATTGAATTGATTGCTCTGAAAATATCTGTAGCCTGCCACCGTTCAAAATAGGATCTTCATGAAGAAGTGGGTTTTTGTCTGCTCTGTTGACGGCCGTGTTCCCAGGATCAGCACATAGTAGGTGCTCAACAGCTGGGAAGGAGGGAGGGGAGCAGGAAAAAGAGGCCAGGTGCTCCGAGGAGGGGGCGTGGGGTCCGGCTGACAGGCCTGTGGCAGGAACACCATGAAGTTGAGTAATGATTTCGGAGCTGGAACAAAAATAGTCAAAGAGCACGTGACGGACGTGGGGAGCGGATGACGCGCTTGTCTCATCCTGCGAGCTGCAGGCCGTCTCCCCTCTGTGGTTTGTCATTTTGCGTCTCTGTGGTCACTAAACTGAAGCGCTGCGGTTGCCAAGCAGCTTCTAGAAATATCCCACTAGGGTTCTTTTCTCAACCGCTCAGCTCATCCACAGAAGGGAGAGCGAAAGCTAGTAGTTTAAAGCTTCGACTGCAAGTAAAACAGGAGGGGAGGACGTGCCCCAGGGGGAGGATGGAGAGGCAGTGATCCTCCCGTTCATGATTATTAGTTATTGATCATGACAGTATGATGGTATGTGGTCCCCTCTAGGTAGGAATCTTGAATGGTAAATTTCTTTACCCAAACAGAAGTCACCAAGGCAGAAGGGATGAACCAGATCAGAATTTGGTACAGGCAGAGCATCTTGGATGTGCTTCTGGTTTGCTTTCTGGGTAGACTGTAAAGCCTATAAGAACTTGAATTCAAACACTATCATTATCCCTGCTTTTATTATTATTATTATTATTTTTTGCTGACTTTAGAGAAAGAGGAGGAAGGGAGAGAAAGAGATAGACTCATCAATGATGAGAGAGAAACACCATCCATTGGCTGCCTCCTGCATGCCCCCCCCCCAAATCACTGGGAATCAGCCCCCAACCTGAGCATGTGCCCAGACCAGGAATCAAACTGGCAACCTCTTGGTGGGTAAGTTGACGCTCAACCACTGAGCCACACCGGCCTGGCTTTCCCTGCTTTTAAAAGGGCACGGTGGACACAGAAAAATAATGTCTTCTTTTGATAACCAACTTTGTTTGGATCACCAGCTCTGGATTCCAATTGAAGGTTGTTAGTATATCTAAGCCAAGAAGCCCATCCTATATAATAAAAGCCTAATATGCAAATTTTCTCCTCAACTGGGAGTTCGACTCGCGGGGGAGGGAGAGGAGGGGCACATCCGGCAGCCATTAGAGACCCTAGCGGTGCACGAATTACGTGCACTGTGCCTCTAGTTAAGTCAAAAGGGCAGCCACTAGGGACTCTACCGGTGCATGAATTACGTGCACTGGGCCTCTAGTTAAGTCAAACATAACAAGAAGCCAAGATGCACGTAGGTCCATTATTCAACCTGTTACCTCCTTCCTACTGACCTAGTTTAATAATTCACTTAATTTCTATTTTGATTAGTGAAAACACATATTTCCAATGTATAGGTACAGTAACAAACATAAAATTGTTACAGAAAGGATTTCGTAAGTGTTGATGGCAATGAAAAAAAGAGTTAAGTGAAGTCATTGAATGGGTAGTGGTGTCTTAATATAGTAACGCTTCCAAGTGAATCGAACCACAACATCCTCTGAAGAGCCACGATGCCATTCCCCAGTGAAAGTGACATATATGGCCCTGGCTGGTGTTGCTAGGTGGTTAGAGCACCCGACTGTGCAGGAAGGGGTCATGGGTTCCGGTCAAGGGCATGAAGCTGTGTTGCAGGTTTGTTCCCAGGCCCTGGTGGGAGTGTGTGCAGGAGGCAACCAATTGATGTGCCTCACTCACATCCATGTTTCTCTCCCTCTCTTTCTCTCTCTCTCTCTCTCTCCCCACCCATCTTCCCTCCCACTCTTTCAGTCAATGGGAAAAATATCCTCTAGTGAGGATAAAAGAATAATATTAATAAAATAACGTAAAGGGAAATATGACATAATTAATAGGCTTTGGTTCCAAAAGTAAAATCAAAAATCCCAGTGGAATAACCAGCTTTCTATGCAGTTATCACACTGACCTGGAATAGAGAAAATTTAACCCCTTTCCTCAACACTGCAACCTACTTCGGTGCCTTTAATGGAGGAATTTTTCAAAATCTGATTAAAGAGATCATCAAACCATGACTTAATAATCTGGTGATTATACTTACAGTAAACTCTTCTGAGAAATGTAAGATTTGCCTCATAATTCTACTTGGCTGTTTTAGCTGACTGAAATACTGAGGCTTTGTAAAATCACTATATTGGTAAGAATTTGTTTCCGTTGGGTTTTTGTTTTGTTTTGTTTTTTTAGAGAATGCAGGTGAAGTTGCCCACAGGTAAGTGCACACAACATACACACACACACACACACACACACACATGCATGTACATGTATGAAATAGAACAGAATTCAAACACCTTGGAAGTCAACTTACACAACATACACACACACACACACACACACGTACATGTGTATGAAATAGAAAAGAATTCAAACTCCTTGGAAGTCAAGGGGAAACATACATCCATACATTTCTAGGAGCAGTGATAGGCATGTTTTATCTACATTAGGACTAGGCAATGGTGCGGGGGGTGGGGGGAGGAGAGAGAGAGAGAGACAGACAGACAGACAGACACACACTTAACAAATTTAGAGGAAGAGAGATGCTCTTGCTTTCTTTGCCAGGAGATGGAGAAAAAAAGGAAAACTCATCCAATAGGGCTTTTAATGCCTTAAAGTGTCCGAGAAAGGGTTTTGGTAATAGTTTCAAAATACACAGAGGTCAACCCCAAAAGTGATGGGAACACTTGGTGCGATCAATACACCGATCATTTAAATTCTTGTAAATGACACTGTCTCCATCCAAGCTAACCACGGAAATAACTTCTCATCTGGTTTTCCACCAAGGGCATTCGGTGCAATGAGAAAGAGGTAAACAGCACACAGATCATTGTGTGGTGAGGGCCTGGGGCAGGGAGTGGGGGCGGGGACGGGCTTGAAGGGGTTACTGGGGGGAAGAAGGGGACATATGTAATACTTTCACCAAGAAAGATAAATTGACAAATAAACAAATATAAACATAGATAAATAAATTGATTAAATTAAACATAAAAATAGCCTGGCTGGCACGGCTCAGTGGTTGAGCACTGACTTGTGAACCAGGAGGTCAGGGTTCGATTCCCGGTCAGGGCACATGCCCAGGTTGCGGGCTCCATGCCCAGTAGGGGGTGTGCAGGAGGGAGCCTATCAGTGATTCTCTCTCATCACTGATGCTTCTCTCTCTCTCTCTCCCCCTCTCCCTTCCTCTTAGAAACCAATAAAAATATTTTTAAAAATTAAATAAATAGCTCTCTATATAAAAGCCTAACATGCAAAGTGTCCCCTCTGGATTCCGACCAACTGGGAGTTCCATCACTCGCTATGATGTGCACTGACCACCAGGGGGCGGCGGGGGAGGAAGG
>NW_006296417.1:4500821-4503296 GCF_000327345.1 Myotis davidii | reverse complement strand
TCTCTGGTCTCAGTGTCCAGGAAAATGGGAAAGGTGACTCAAAAATGGTACTCTTTCTGGTAAGTGATTGAGATGGAAGAAACATCTGATTGGTCACATCTACAGAGATCAGGAAAAGCTTAGAGAACTGAATTTTTAAAGATTTTTTTTTAAACTGAAGAAGTTATAGAAAAGTTAAAGCAATGAATGAAATGGTCAGGTTGAAACACACACATACATATAAATGCTTCATAGAAAGATGGCTTATTTCACTCAGCATAATGCCCTCCAGGTTCGTACATTCTGTTGCAAATGGAAGAGCTCCCTTTCTTTTTCATGGGTATATAATATTCCACTGTATATACAGGAGAGGGCAAAAGTAGGCTTACAGTTGTAAGTATGCAAAACAGAATTTAATCTTGTATTACTATTAATTATTGTATTCTTCTCCCTATGAACAACTGTAAACCTACTTTTCCCATCCAGTATTTGTAACACGTTTTCTTTATTTTCTTTATCCCTTCATCCCTCGATGGACACTGAAGTTGTTTCTGCATTTTGACTACTGTGGATAAAGCTGCAATGGACAAGGGAATGCAGGTATCACTTCGAGATACTGAGCTCATTTCCTTTGGATAAAAACTCAGAAAAGGGGGAGATGGATTATACAGTATATATACTTTTAATTTGTTATTTTTTAACTTTTTTTTTAATCCTCACCTAAGGATATTTTTCCATTGATTTTTAGAGAACGTGGGAGCTAGAGGGAAAGACAAGGAGAAATATTGATGTGAAAGAAACACATGGATTAGTTGCCTCCTGTACAAACCCCGACCATGGCCCGGGCCAGGGAGGAGCCTGCAACCGAGGTACATGCCCTTGACCGGAATCAAACCTGGGACTGTTTGGTCCACAGGCTGACGCTCTATCCACTGAGCCAAACCGGCCAGGGCTACTTGTTAATATTTTAAGGAAATCCCTTACTGTTTTCCCTAATAACTATACCAACTTATATTCCCACCAACAGTGTACAAAAGGGTTCTTTCTCTATTCTCCTCACCCAGCAGCACTAGAAGCAGAATCGCTCTACAAAACAAGAAACCTACGCTACCGGTTTTCATTTATGGAGGGACAGTAAGCAATCCACTTCTTCAAACCACCGAGGGCGGAAGGAGGTCTCTACAGGAAGCGGTCCCAGGCCACGGCGCCTAATGGGAGTTTCAATCCGTATGGTTCTACCCCAGACATCCTCCCAGCTGGCTGCTCGCAATGGGCCAAACCAGAAAAAGGAGGAATCTTTTCAATACCGGCCCACGTTTCTGAGGCAAATTGGACCACAACCACCATCTGAACAAGAAACTCAAGAAAGGGGAAGGGTCGGGAAATAACAACAGCTTAAGTCAGTGGTTCTCAACCTTCCTCATGCCGCGACCCTTTAACACAGCTCCTCATGTTGTGGTGACCCCCAACCATAAAATTATTTTCGTTGCTACTTCATCACTGTCATGTTGCTGCTGTGATGAATTGTCATGTAAATATCTGATATGCAGGATGTATTTTCATGGTTGCAAATGGAACATAATGAAAGCATAGTGATTAATCACAAAAACAATATGTAATGATATATATGTTTTCCGATGGTCTTAGGCGACCCCCGTGAAAGGGTCGTTCAACCCCCAAAGGGGTCGCGACCCACAGGTTGAGAACCGCTGACTTAAGTTATGTGCACTGGTCTTCTTCAGTGACACAGAGGCCTATGACTTTATTTATTGATTTATGTTCTCATTTTTACCATTTGTTTCTATACTCTTGGCGTTGATTGGCTATTCTTTTTTAAAATTCTTGACATGGAGAATTAGATACTGATGGTCAGACAGTATTATTTCCTCATTTATGAATTTAATACTAAAATTTCCCTCTAAGTACTAAGTGTGTTGCATCCTGCAACTTTTGATATGTCGTATTTTCATTACCATTTAATTAAAAATATTTCCACCTTTCCCTAGCTGGTTTGGTTCAGTGGATAGAGCGTCGGCGTGCGGACAGAAAGGTCCTGGGTTTGATTACAGTGAAAGGGCACATGCCTGGGTTGCGGGCTCAATCCCCAGTGGGGAGCGTGCAAGAGGCAGCTGATCAATGATTCTCTCTCATCATTGATGTTTCTATCTCTCTTTCCTTCTCCCTTCCTTTCTGATATCAATAAAAAATATTTTTAAAAACTGTTAAAAAATAGAATACATATTCAACTTCTATGACAGATAATCTGAACAGTAGGACTTAAACAAAATAATAATTTTTCTGATTATGTATAAGCAGTCAGCAGCTGCTTTGACGACACCATGGTATCAGGACCCAGAATTCCATCTAATTGTTCCCATCACTTAGGTGTCACCTGTACCTATCTCCTCAACCATATTTCAGCCTCTGAAGGGCACGCACCTTCTCTTTAAGGACACAGCCTGGAAGATGCACATATCACTTTCCCAAGGCCCTTTC
>NW_006296417.1:4497604-4499445 GCF_000327345.1 Myotis davidii | reverse complement strand
CCAAGCCCAAATCATCAGAATGCCATCACTGAAAAGATATGACGCAGGACAACCCATGCTGTAGGGATAAATATGTATTATTATCTGCCTCAAACAGTAATTATGCTTACAATTGGATTTGAAGAGAACTTGAAATTTGGCAGATTTTGAAACTAAGCCCAAGCAAGCCTAATTGCTTCAACAGGCAATTCAACAGGCTTTCAATGGGCACTTTATAAACAGCATCTGATCCCAAGAGAGGAAGGCATGGCAACGTAGCTCTGGACTTCTTCAGTGACACAGAGGCCTATGACTTTATTTATTGATTTATGTTCTCATTTTTACCATTTGTTTCTATACTCTTGGCATTGACTGGCTATTCTTTTTTTAAAATTCTTGACATGGAGAATTAGATACAGATGGTCAGACAGTATTATTTTCTCATTTATGAATTTAATACTATAGATTTCCCTCTAAGAACTAAGTGTGTTGCATCCTGCAACTTTTGATGTCGTATTTTCATTACCATTTAGTTAAAAATCTTTCCCCAGTGAGGGGCGTGCAGGAAGCAGCTGATCAATGGTCTCTCTCATCATTGATGTTTCCATCTCTCTCCCTTTCCCTCTCCCTTGCTCTCTGAAATCAACAGAAATACATTTTAAAGAATATATATTTCCTACATTTCACTTGAGTTCTATGGGACATACAGGATGTTTGTTTGCAGTGCTTAATTTCTCAAACATAACGGATTTTCTAGTTATGTTCGTGTTTTGACTTCTAACTTAGCTCCTAAGGGTTAAGTCAGAGAGGGAAAATCCTTATGTTTTCATTCCTCTGCAGTTGGAGGCCTTTTTTCTGGCACAGCTTACAGTTAATTGTGCAGCTGCTAGGCTCTGTGCATGTCAATTAATTGAAACTGATTGTTGCTCGAGGCGGCTGAGCCATCTGGGAGGACCTCAGCACCTAGGCTCATGCCCTGGCTGGCAATGCTCAGTGGATAGAGTGTCGGCCTGCGGATGGAGGGGTCCCAGGTTCGATTCCAGCCAAGGGCACATGCCTGGGTTGCAGGCTCGATCCCCAGTGAGGGGCGTGCAGGAAGCAGCTGATCAATGGTCTCTCTCATCATTGATGTTTCCATCTCTCTCCCTTTCCCTCTCCCTTGCTCTCTGAAATCAACAGAAATACATTTTAAAGAATATATATTTCCTACATTTCATTTTGAGACATACAGGATGTTTCTTTGTAGTGCTTAATTTCCCAAACATAATGGATTTTCTAGTTATGCTCATGTTTTGACTTATAACTTAGCTCCTAAGGGTTAAGTCAGGGAGGGAAAATCCCTATGTTTTCATTCCTCTGCAGTTGGAAGCCTTTTTTCTGGCACAGCTTACAGTTAATTGTACAGCTGCCGGGCTCTGTGCATGTCAATTAATTGAAACTGATGGACTGTATTGATTAGATCTATGTTCTTCAGCTTCCTCCTTGTTCGATCAGTACAGAGAAGAGGACAGGTCCTGAGAAACAGCCATGATGTTGAGTTGCCAGAACTCAGTGAGGAGTGAGAGAGAGGGAAGTGTCCGGATTGAGCCCAGCTCCACTGAAGAGCAGTAGGACCATTCGCTCAGACGCCCGACTTAAGAGATATTCTGAGCTCAGCGCTGGCTTCTCTGTGTTGGGGAAGTTCAAGTGGAGAAGCCGCGTTGGCAGCTGGGCACATGATAGCGCAGCTAAGAGGGAGGTGGGGTCTAGACATAGACTTTGCAGGGACGGGACTGGCATTCAGACGCGAAGGGGAGGCGTGGAAATGCCGAGAAGCGCATACAACTGAAGAGGCGGGGAAGAGCCTGAAGGACCACCCACAT
>NW_006296417.1:4494709-4497115 GCF_000327345.1 Myotis davidii | reverse complement strand
CGTTTATTGGTATAGATATAACCCGTAGTGCCCCTCCCAGCACAAGTGCTTAATAGCCTTATTTCTTTACCCTCTGGGAAGAAAGAAATGTAGCTTGTGAGGCTCCCCTGGACACTGTACAAACACCGCTGAGAGCCAATTAGAGTCCAACAGGATATGTATCCAAGGGTCACACTGAACAGGCGCTTGGCCTCGCTGGCCACCTGTGTCTGGCATGCATGCTCCTTAGAGATTGGGTCTGCGTTAGATTTATGGTCTTAGCTTGTTTAGTCTTTGTTGGGGATTTTTACCTATCAGCAGAGGGAATGCGCTGACATTGATGGGTGGACCTACACAGATTCACACATTTGATGGTATCTCATCTCGTCATCCTATATAATAAAGAGCTAATATGCTAATTAGATCAAACAGCAGAACGACCGTCCAGAGGACCTTCCGGATGAAGCCTGGGCTACAAGGGCCTGAGGCTGCTGGGGCTGTGAGGGACCGAGCCCCTTGCATGAATTTTGTGCATCGGGCCTCTAGTAGCTTAATAATATTAATTAACAGTCTTCCAATCGATCCCTGATTCAGTACTGAAAATCCGTCAACTAGACTTCTCTTAAATCCTAAAAGTACAGCGATCCATCACATCTATATAGAAAACGATGCCATATGTGCATCTATCTTTTAAAAATAATAGTCATTTTCTCAAGGCTGGCTCCACAAAACCAAGTCGGGGAGCATTTATGCTGAAGGAGGAGATGGATAAACCTTATAACAAAAATACAAACCAATGGGAGGGTATGCACGTGCCATCCTGGAAGCTATCAGGAAGAAAGAGAAAGCCAGCCGAGGGCAGACACAGGGGTCCTCCCCAACCCATCAGCCAATCACAAGTCGTTTTTAGCTATGCTGAGGGCAACATAGAAGTTTCACAGTAGAGACAGGTGGATCTTGGCCACGTGATCTCAGAATCGTCCAGTGTGCTGCCCAGGGAGAGACCTGGAAGAAGTGTGTGTGTGTGTGTGTGTATGAGCACCCATGTGTGTGTGCCTGCATGTCTGCCTAAAGAGATTTAAAGATATTATCTAGCTTAACTAAAAGAAATCCTTGCAAAGAAACTGGACTGAAGATAATCCTAACAATGAAAAATGGGCAAACATATTAGAGTGGTAATTATACTCCTACAATGGGCTTTATTTCACCAACAATGAAGGGCTTTAGAACGTTAGCGATGACATGCTCAACCACATTGCCTAAGTAAAAGTGAGTATTTGATTATTAATAAATTGGGTGAGAGCAAAAGGTTCTTAATAACCATCATAGGTTTGTAAATGCTTATATACTGCTCATTTCAGCTTCACCTAACCTTCCTTTTTTAATCATCATTATGAAGGCATCATTTACATACCCTAAAATGTACCCATTTTACGTGTGCGAGGGAATGACAACTTGTAAATTTCCTGAGTTACACAACCACCTCCACAGCCTACTTTCACAAGTCTTCCTGCCCTTTCAGTGTCTTGTTTAATGCAAATTAGAATGTATGTGTTATATTCGCTCTGAGCTATGTGTATGCAATCTCCAGGTAAATAAACGCATACACGTGCAAGTGCAGACAAGCGGGGGATGTGTGTTTAAATATTTAATAGCAGAGAAGCGTGGACTAAAAGATGGGGTCTGCGGCTTTAGGAGCGCAATCACAACATCCCCTCAAGTCCACGTGGCCCCTCCTGGAAGCCACACTGTTCTCCGTTCCTCTATCTGCCTCTCCAGTGCTTTCGCTATCGTTACGGAAAACTCAAGGCCGCCTTCTGCACTCGGAGCTGCGGGCATGTGATCCCCGATAAACACACAGTCCTTGTAGAAGCAAGTGTTTTGGCAATCACATCATCAGAAGAGGAGGCCCCGGCAGAGTTAGTGCCTGGAGGCTAGACACACAGGCTTGAAGTTCAAGGAGATAACGCACAATCTCCAAGGTTGAAGGACAGACGACAGATCAGCCTACATAACTAAGTACCCGTCAGTAATAACCTTAAATGTAAATGGATTCAGTGCTTCAATCCAAAGGCACTGGGTAGATGAATGGATACAGAAACATGACCCGATTATATGCTGTCTACAAGACACCCACCTCAGGACAAAAGACACACACAGGATGAGAGTGAAGGGAGGGAAAAAAATATTCCGTGTAAATGGAAATAAAAAAAAATGGGGGGAAAAAAGCCGGATAGCAATACTCATACCTGACAAAATAGACTTCAAAATGAAGGCCATCGCCAAGACCGGTTTGGCTCAGTGGATAGAGCGTCAGCCTGCGGACTGAAAGGTCCCGGGTTCGATTCCGGTCTAGGGCATGTACTTGGGTTGCGGGCACATCCCCGGTGGGAGATGTGCAGGAGGCAGCTGATCGATGCTTCTCTC
>NW_006296417.1:4487257-4494106 GCF_000327345.1 Myotis davidii | reverse complement strand
GCAGGGTAGGTTGGGTGGGTGGGAAGAGATCAACCAAAAAATGTGTATGCCTATTTATGCATAATCTATGGACACAGACAATAGGGTGCTGAGGACTGAGGCAGGGGCCAGCTAGGAGGGGACAATGGGGGGGGCAAGGGGAACATATGTAATACTTCCAACAATAAGAATTTTTAAAAAATTACAGCCTTAGCCGGTATGGCTCAGTGGGTAGTGCATCAGCCTGCGGACTGAAGGGTCCTGGGTTCAATTCCTGTCAAGGGCACATGCCCGGGTTGCAGGCTCGACGCCCAGTAGGGGGCATGCAGGAAGCAGCCGATCAATAATTCTTTCATCATTAGTGTTTCTATCTCTCTTTCCATCTCCCTTCCTCTCTGAAATTAATAAAAATATATTTAAAAAATAAAAAATAAAGAACAGATCAGCATAACAGGCATCTGAACATCAAGGGGTCCCATGAAGCAGCTGGGGGAAAAAAGGCTCTGTCCTAAACATAGCAGACACACTTCCTAGGCAATTGCTTTTATCTCAAAGATAGTGAGAATCAGGCCTTGCTTTTTGGGGGCTGGTTGGAACTCCGGCCAAACTGAGAGGCCGTCTCTCCCTAACCTAGTGTAACAGGGCCTCATCTCCACCTTTTTGTATTTGAGAACTTGGCCCCTTAATTATTCTCCTTACCTGCTGGGGGAGAGTTTTGTTGTTGGTGATGGTGCATAATAAAAGCCTCAAGTAAAATAAAAAGGAAAGTTGAATATGGATAACTGAGTTGCTTACTATTGTGGGCTGATGTGCCGAATTCTGCCTTAAATATGTGTATGGAAGTCAAGATTCAGCCCCAAATCCAAGGGCATACTGCATCCTGCCTGCTCCTGAAACAGACTTATGGTCACAAAGATTGAAGTCGGAGACCATTTTGCACCACAAAGAAGAAATAATAATCTAGGTTTCTTTTCCCATAAAGGACTTATATGCACAATTCATTCTGCAACCAATGGAACATAATACAAACCTTTTCAAATATGCTTTATGAAGCCGTAAATATCTTAAATGCACACTAAATGGGGCATCTAGACACTGCAGTTTGCCCTTTTCCCCGGTTCGTTTTTATTGAGATACTACAAACCCATGAGGAGGCTGGGAGAGGGTTTCCCCAGGGAGGGGCCGGCACACCACGGGGATTGAGTAGAAAATACTGGAACTTCCATTCCGGCTGACCTAACGCGCCCTTTGAATTCCCATTTTTGCGTCTGTTTAATAATACATGTAATATCGGTACCACCGCACCGGTGCATAATTTATAAGGGAAGGATGTACCCTCACACTGGGTGTGCCTGCTGACTGGATGTATTATGAAAATAAAGAATGGGGGACATTTTCAAAAGCGCTTGGCGCATTCAACCCTTTAATCGGCTGGAAATATAATACTAACCTGCGAGGCTCAGAAAAGATCAGTGTTTCCCCTCCAGGCAACGACTATTTTCAGACCCGCGTCTCTCCTTTCAGAAAGCAGTACCAGGGAATGAATATAATACACACCAGACAAGCTGAAATAGGTAGGATGCTTGCTTTTAGGAGGGAAAGAAGAATTCCAAGTGTGGTGTAAAGAGGGTTTTCGGTAAACATTGCTGTCACCGCCCCTGAAGGGTGGTTCTCTTGGGAACCCCATTAAGCATTCATTTCAACGAATGCTCTCATTTGTCTCAAGTTTATTCTAACATTTACAGACTGCATTATGGTGCTTCCTCCAGCTCATACATTTCATTTGCATTTTCAACAGCAGACACACAGGACTTCCTGTGCACATGCCCCGGTGAGGACACAAAGGTAGGAGAAAAAAAAAAAAAAAATTTGCATCTCCTTTGAGAGCGGACTCACTCACAATTACAGCCTGAATTCACACTCACAACATTAAAAGCAGCCCATGTAGCTGGTGATGGGAAACCATGATTTAGCTGTGACATCATAAGAAACACCCGGGGAATGGACATGCTCAGGGGACATGCTCAGCACAAGGACAGGTCAATATGCAGAAATGACCATAAATATTCTTCAAGTGGCAATGCTGCCAGAAATGAAACGACTTTTCCTTTTTGGTGCTCCCGGGTCAGCGTAGTTCTTCTGCCCAGGGCTGCAGGTGCAAAACCTCCAGGAGATAAGGTTGAGTGGGGCCTGATCTGTCACCAACTGGGCAAGTTCCTCTTCTGAATGAACTCCCAGAGTTGGCTTTCCTCTCCCAAGGTTGGATGCCGGTCAAGGGCACGTGCCTGGGTTGCTGGCTGGATCCCCACTGGGGGGCGTGCAGGAGGCAGGCAATCAATGATTCTCTTTCATCATGGATGTTTCTCTCTGTCCTCCCTCTCCCTTCCTCTCTGAAATCAATAAAAACCTATTAAACAAAAAAGCAAAAAATAACCCCAAAGGACACCTTTTGGATGACATTATAATTATTGGTGCATTAGAGTGGAAAACAGCACAGAAAAGTACAAAGGCTCATTAGAAAGTCATGGGATTTAAATATCCTATGAAAGAAGTACCCATAATACCCAGAAGCTATTAGAACAACATGAACATCTAATGCTGTGGAGAAAGCATTTGTCGCCAGAGATCTGCCACAGAGGCACCCAAACCTCTCTATCCCGTCACCCGACCCTCTCCACCGTCTCTGTGCGCACATGTGCAACCCTGATTTCTACAGTTTGAAACTGGGGCTATTGAAGGTGAAAGTCAACAGTGTCCTTCCTTCCGACCATAAAGAACCATGTTCGAAGCAGATGTTGATTTCAACCCTCCCAGGAGCTAAAACACCAGATTTTTTTTTTTTTTAAGCTGCTGAAAAAAAAACGTTCATTTACCATCCTGGGATGTTAATGGTTCTAATCGTACAAATATGGCAAATAAATTAGATCTGTGACATAGAACCTCAAGGAACTTTCGTACTGCTCATGTTTTTTATGAGTTAAAAAAAAACCCACAACCTCATCAACAGTAACGAAGGAATAGAATGAAATACACAACACCCGTTCTCCTAAGGACCGCAGAGCCCAGTAGGACACTGAGCCAAACCGGTTTCGGCATATTTTTTTTGTTTGTTTTTAAGCTGCTGAAAAAAACTTTCATTTACCATCCTGGGAGGTTAATGGTTCTAATCGTACGAATATGGCAAATTAAATTAGAGGTGGCTCTTCCACAAAATACCGACTTCTGCGCATGGGCCACAAAGTTTCAATCACACTGTCCATGCGCGCCCACACGTGGTGTTTTGTGGAAGAGCCACACTCAAGGGGCCAAAGAGCCGCATGTGGCTCACGAGCCGCGGTTTGCTGACCACGGGCCCAGACCAAGGAAGGAGCAAGCAGAATGGAGGTGTGGAGACCAACTGAGAAGGTGAATTATGTAACCTCCCGATGGTCTGTGTTGGGAGGGTGGGGTGAGGCAAAGGAAAGTGTGTAAGGTTTCCAGATGGGAAGCCGGGAGGAAAAGCGAGTAAGAACCAAAACAGCTGAGAAGGGAGGGAACAATCATTTCAAATCCTCCAGAGAAGCTGGCTGAGGAAGGCTGAGATGCATCCCTTGTTTTTGACTGTTGAGTGGGGAGTGGAGACCTGGGGACACCAGAAGCCAGAATGCCGGGCGCTGGGGAGGCAGGAAAACAAGATATGATAAGAGACAGCCTCTTGAGCAACTTTGCTTTGCAGAGGAGAGAGTCTTATGCCAACAGACATACCATAAGTAGTATCATTTGACTAAGATAGGTTACATTTTCAAAATCAAACTCATAAACTCAAACTAAGTAGAAGTTGTAAATATATGAGATTCGGATTTTAATGTCAAACCCCTCAAAAAAATCTCCCAATTGCCTTTCCCCTGGGTATCATAGTTTTCTTGTCTTATTTCAATGGCAGGCAATTCTATCTAGTTAGAAGAGATGCTGGCTTCTATTTATAAGCTTAGATTATAGGTTGAAAACTTTGGAATTAGAAAAGATTTAAGCTTTTTTTTTTCTTTTCACTTTCAGAGACAAGAAAACTAAACAAGAGACGTGAATGGAAAAATTGTGGTTTATACATTTCTCGTCTCTGTGGCACCCAGTGCAGTGATCGGCTCTTAGGAGAGGCCTAATTAACATTTATTAAATGGAACTCAAGGCCAAATGGCTAATTAGGAGAGATACACGGCTAAAATCTAGGTATTTTGACTCTCCAGGAAACACTTTTCAATGACAACTCAAAAAGTTATGCCTTGCATATGCAAACTTTAAAAAAAAATTATACTCAATGTCATTAATCATTAGGAAAATGCAAATCAAAACCACAATGACATACCACCAGACACCTGTTAGAATGGTCACTATGGGGGGAAAAAAAAGTGTTGCCCAGCCAGCGTGACTCAGTGGTTGAGCGTCAACCTATGAACCAGGAGGTCAGGGTTCAATTCCCGGTCAGGGCACGTGCCTGGGTTGCGGGCTCCCTCCCCAGTGTGGGGCGTGCAGGCGGCAGCCGATCAATGATTCTCTGTCATCACTGATGCTTCTCTTTCTCTCTCCTCTTCTCTTCCCCTGGAAATCAATGAAAAAATATATATATTTTTAAAGTGTTGGTGCTTTGGAATCCTTGTGCAGTGTTGGTGGAGTGGAAATGCAAAATGGTGCAGTCACTATGGAAAACAGTATAATGGTTCCTCCAAAAAATCAAACATAGAATTACCATATGTTTCAGCAATTCCACTTCCAGGTATACACCCCCCAAAAGAGTAAAAGCAGGGACTCACAGAGGTATCTGTGCACCCATGTCTGTCAATCAAACACAAGTCCTCCAAGGGCCACTATTTTCAAATCATTTCCCAGAGCCATGCTTTCGAGGCCCTTATATACATATCAATGCACTGCTTCTCATTTGGATAAGAAACTTGCTAAACCTTGACCCTGGGGACATTTCCTACTGCTTCTCACTCTATACATAAGGATAGGGATTCACATTGAAAGATACAAGGGGGGTTCTTCCCTGGCCCAGAACAGATCATGTTTGTGCTAAAATTGTGGGGCTGTGCTGTCCCCTTTGCAGTCTTAGCCCCTTCAAGCTGAATTCTATAAATAAGCGTCAAAACCAAAATGTATTCTTCCAGAGGCCACTTTTCTCTTAATTTTATGACGGTTCCCTGAGCAATTTCACCTTACAGAGCTCATGTGATTTAATACAAAGACCCTCACCGAGCTAATAAGAGGGAACATGCACAACTCTCCGTCTCCGTAGCGAGGTACAAATTCACTTCGATAAATTTCTTGTGAAGGTTATTCCATGGTGTTAGATCTTCCGAGACCCCAGTGATCTGCCTTAATGTATTTAGAGTATTTTAGAGAAAATCCACACAGAAATACATGGCCCACTGGCTCCAGGGCTAACTCCCAATACAAGCTCACGGGGTGAAATATGAAATTATTCCAGGTGAGGAACAGAATGTCTTGCCGTTTGCACAAGGTGACAATTGGGTTAATGCCAACTACAACTGCACTCCTAGGCTAGGAGATTTAGTGCAGACTGCTCACTATTCAGTGATATATTTGTAGAGATATATGCACACATCATAAAGGGAAATATAGACAGACACACACATCAGAGAGGGAAATATAGACCACTAATGCCCATTAATGCTGCCATTAAAATTTAAATCTCTGATGCTGGGTAGCCACCTTGAAAATGATTTATGATATGCTTACAGTTCTATGAAGTTCTGTGTAAGTATGGACTAGAACAGTGATGGCGAACCTATGACACGCGTGTCAGAGGTGACACGCGAACCCATTTTTTTGGTTGATTTTTCTTTGTTAAATGGCATTTAAATATATAAAATAAATATCAAAAATGTAAGTCTTTGTTTTACTATGGTTGCAAAGATCAAAAAATTTCTATATGTGACACAGCACCAGAGTTAAGTAGGGGGGTGAGGGCATGTACTGGGAGGTGGAGTGGCCGGGGAGAGGTCAATGGGGAAAAAAGGAGACATATGTAACACTTTAAACAATAAAGAATTTAAATATTTTTTAAAAATAGCTTTTGTTCCCGAAGATTCAGAAAAACGAAGGGACATCTCGCTTATAACATTGTGCAAAGGTTTAAATGAGAAGCTGGGAAAAGCAAACAATCGATGTGTGGCTGAATTATCAAAAAACAAAACCCCAAAGAATTCATCATGGACCGGCTCGGTTCTGCATGCTTCCTGGTTCAATGTTAGCACAGGGACCGTCTCTTATTCCTGGCTCACCCTGCAAGTCTCCCCGCCAGCTCGGGAGATGTAAGCGATGAAGGAAATGTCAGAGGGAGCTACCTGTTTAGACAGGCCTAAGGGGCTGCAGGCAGCTCCCACTGAAATCTCCCGCCAAGTTCAACACACGAAACTATGTCGGAGAAAGTGCACACACACACAGCAGGGAAAGGGATGGAGGAACATGGAGGCGGCCAGGAGAGGGAAAAGGCTCCAGAGATGGAGAGACGTCTATATTCCAGCAACAGGCAAGAAGATTCCAGAAAAACATGGCCCGGTAGGCCAGGACATGCAGACACATTTGACTGGACAGGCTGTGTCACCAACGGACCACGTGGGAGGGTAAGCCGGCCTTCGGCGCCTCTGGACTCCAACTGGTTCCATCAGAAGGTTGAAGAGTTGACCTCCGAAGTCATTTTCAGACTAAAAAGCTAATCTTTTTTTAATCTTCACCCGAGGATATTTTTCCATTGATTTTTAGAGAGAGTGGAAGGGTGGTGGGGGGCAGTGGGGAAGGGGGAGAGAGAAAGAGAGAAACAGAGAAACATCGATGTGAGAGAGACACATCAAACTGCGTGCCTCCCACGTGAAC
>NW_006296417.1:4485807-4487088 GCF_000327345.1 Myotis davidii | reverse complement strand
CTTATTTTTTAAGTTGCTCACTTTTAAAATCTTGACTTCCAAGATGCTAAAGATTAAATGAAATAATGTGTATTAAGTGTGAAGCAGAATGCCTGCTACATAGTGATTCAATAACTGGTAGGGACTCTTTGTCTATAACAGTGATGGCACCCCTATGACACGCGTGTCAGAGGTGACACGCGAACCCATTTTTTTGGTTGATTTTTCTTTGTTAAATGGCATTTAAATATATAAAATAAATATCAAAAATGTAAGTCTTTGTTTTACTATGGTTGCAAAGATCAAAAAATTTCTATATGTGACACAGCACCAGAGTTAAGTTAGGGTTTTCAAAATGCTGACACGCCGAGCTCAAAAGGTTCCCCATCACTGGGTCTTATGTCTGAACACCTTCCCTGGGAACTGGGTGGAGTAGGATGGTTAAAAGGAGATGTTTTATGGCTTGGAATGCAACAGTAAGGGGGGATGGGAGGTGAAATTCCACGGGGTGACCCCGGACAAGCGACTCCACGTCTCAGAGCCTCAGTATTCCTTTCTATACAATGGGGATGAGTTTACCTAGCAGATTCCTGAGAGAATCAGGCATGACTTGGTGATTTAGGATGTTGAGTGCATGCTGATAAAGCTAGACATGCTGACCCGGGCTGGACGCTGGGGAGGAAATAGTTAATAAATATCTGAACACCCATCTGGGCCACACCTATGTGTTCACACTTTTTTTTTATGTCACATAAAGAGTTCATGATATTTAAAAACGATTCATCACTGGGGAGGGGGTGGTAGCGGCCAGGGGAGCTCTGGTGACTGGCTTATTTCACTTAGCATAATACTCTCCAGGTCTCTCCATATTGTCTCAAATGATAAGAGATCCTTGTTTTTTACAGCTACATAGTATTCCATTGTGTAAAGGTACTGTGGCTTTTTAACCCACTCATCTACTGATGGTCACTTGGGCTATTTCCAGATCTTAGCTATTACAAATAACCCTGCTATGAAAATAGGGGTGTATATTTTCTTTTTTACTGTTGTTTCAGGCCTTTTAGGATATAATCCTAGAAGTGGGATCACTGGGTCAAATGGCAGTTCCATTTTTAGTTTTTAATGGAAATGCCATACTGTTCTCCACAGTGGCTGCACCAGTGTGCATTCCCACCTGCAGTGCACAAGGGTTCCTTTTTCTTTGCATCCTCACCAGCACTTGTCATTTGTTGATTTGTTTATGGTAGCCATTCTGACAGGTGTGAGATGGTACCGCATTGTCGTTTTGATTTGCATCTCACG
>NW_006296417.1:4483624-4484503 GCF_000327345.1 Myotis davidii | reverse complement strand
ACCGAGAGTTCCATCGCTTGCTATGACGTGCGCTGACCACGGGAGCAGCACGGAACAAAGGAAGACCCCGGCCGGCAGTCGGAAGTCCCCGATCGGCTCTGATCGCCAGCCAGGCCTAGGGACCCTACCCATGCCCAAATTTCATGCACCGGGCCTCTAGTACAACAATATTGTTGGTTGTTGTCATTCAAGTCATGGTGTTCTTTTCTGATCTATTACCTAAGTCCGCAGACTCAACCCCACATCTTTCATAATGCTAAAAATAGTTCCCCAACCACCACCAGAAAAAGAAGAAGAATTACACAAGAATTATTTTTGTGTGTTTCTGGTTTGGTTTGGGGTTTTTTGTTTGCTTTTCTGCTTTATGCATCGTCACCTCGGTTGCCACTCAGACCTGAACATGGTCACGGCCACACAAATAGGTTGAATCCTTTCTTTTTAATTTTCCTGACCAGTTTGCAGACGAATATTCTCCTGAATACTCCTGTGTATCAGCTGCCTTTCAATAGACAAAGTTGAAACAGGCTATATCCTAAGCTTTCAGTTCCTCCAAAGCAAACACCCATCAATTATATATATAGAAGAATAGGGTTAATTTACGATGAACATAAATGATAAGTGAGTGTTTCTAATAAAATACAAAAATGAAGAGGTTCGCCCTAACCGGTGTTGCTCAGTGGATAGAGTGCCGGCCTGTGGACTCAAGGGTCCCAGGTTCGATTCCGGTCAAGGGCATGTACCTTGGTTGCAGGCACATCCCCAGTAGAGGGTATGCAGGAGGCAGCTGATCAATGTTTCTCTCTCATCGATGTTTCTAGCTCTCTATCTCTCTCCCTTCCTTTCTGTAAAAAAATCAATAAAATATATTTTTTAAAAATG
>NW_006296417.1:4475767-4483561 GCF_000327345.1 Myotis davidii | reverse complement strand
GCCAGGCCCTGTCCAGGTAGCTCAATTGGTTAGAACGTCGTCCCCATGCAATGAGGTTGTGGGTTCAATCCCTAGTCAGGGCACATACATACCAGAAGCAACCAATGAGAGAGCAACCAAAGGACTTGCCTGCATGCATATTAGCATAACCAACGGACACAGACACTGGGGCGGTGGGGGCTTGTCCTGGGGGATGGGAGTGGCTGGGGAGGGGTCAATGGGGGACCAAAGGAGACATATGTGATACTTTAAACAATAAAAAAAGAAATTAAAAAAAAACACACCAATGAACGCATCCATAGGTGGAACAACAAGTCTCTCTCTCTCTCTCAAATCAATCAATAAATTAAAAATGTTAATAATTCTGAAAACCAGCTTTCAACAAGCCCCTTGCCAGGGCCTTGCCCGGGCCTGTGGTGTTTGCTTTTGCAAGTTGAGGGCTGCCTCCCACACCCCAGCTGGGCAATCAAAGGCATGAAAGGTCAAAGGGAGTGGCCATTCCTCTCCACCCTCCGAAGAATGAGCGGAAGTCCACCTTCCCACCTTCCCTCATCCCTCTGCTGCCGGGCCGGGCACAATGTCCACACGTCCCCCATGACCGGCTTCTCACCTACCTACCCCCGCTCCTCGAGAGTCCGCAACATTCAATTGTGGATATTATTCAGTCCATTGACTCACTCAGTTGTCGTGTCAGCTGTCTTATTCAACCGGTTGATAGTCAATTATTCAAGGACCAACCCAAAGACGGGCTCCCTCGGATCTCCGTATGGCCAACCTCCTGCCTGGGCTGTGGACCCTTAGCCCAGCCAACTGTCCACCCAACACCAGACATTTCAAACCTCCAATGTCCACAAGACTCATATTCTTCTCGGAAAACAGCCTCCTCTCGTCCTGAGTTGTGTCACTGGCATCAACCCAGGGGCCCAAGGCAGACTTTATCCCCAATGGTCCCTCTCTCTCCTCACCCCCCTCCACCTGGTCACCTCTCACCTCCCAAACCCTCCCACCATCTGCTTCCTACTGCCTTCAGCCGAGCACTGTAACTTGCTCCTAAACTAAAACTCCTTTTTAAAAAATATATATTTTTATCGATATATATTTTATATCAATATATAAAATATATTGAGGTTGGATAGCAAGCATTTGACCTTGTGGCAATGATATGGGCTCAGATTTTGTAAACCAGGCCCCGGCCAGGTAGCTCAATTGGTTAGAACGTCGTCCCCATGCAATGAGGTTGTGGGTTCAATCCCTAGTCAGGGCACATACATACCAGAAGCAACCAATGAGAGAGCAACCAAAGGACTTGCCTGCATGCATATTAGCATAACCAACGGACACAGACACTGGGGCGGTGGGGGCTTGTCCTGGGGGATGGGAGTGGCTGGGGAGGGGTCAATGGGGGACCAAAGGAGACATATGTGATACTTTAAACAATAAAAAAAGAAATTAAAAAAAAACAACACACCAATGAACGCATCCATAGCTGGAACAACAAGTCTCTCTCTCTCTCTAAAATCAATCAATAAATTAAAAATGTTAATAATTCTGAAAACCAGCTTTTGGGGATGGAGCCCGCAACCCGGGCATGTGCCCTGACCGGGAATCCAACCGTGACCTCCTGGTTCATAGTTCAGTGCTCAACCACTGAGCCACACCGGCCGGGCTATGGTAACTTCTGAACTCCTCTCCCACTGCCACACGGCCATAATCAGGGCATCTAACCCACTCATCCAAATCATTGCCCAACAAGCCATTCCCTGTCAAGGGATCAAGTCTATCTGGTTACCACTGTGTTTGCTCTGGTGCCTAATAGTTCACTCAGCAGAGCGAGGCCGGCACCAAATGACCCCATGAATGAACGACTGAACGGACGAGACAGCTGGTACTCCCAGAATTAAGCTCTGCCTCCGGCCGTAAGCGCAGATTAATGTTTGTCTAAACATTTGTCAACTGAAGTAGAAGACACGGTCACCTGAGCTTCTCAGCCAAAGGCAAGCCATCTCTCTACACCAGGGGTGGGCAAACTTTTTGACTCGAGGGCCACAATGGGTTCTTAAACTGGACCGGAGGGCCGGAACAAAAGCATGGATGGAGTGTTTGTGTGAACTAATATAAATTCAAAGTAAACATCATTACATAAAAGGGGACGGTCTTTTGTTTTCAATAGTTTTATTCATTTCAGACGGGCCGGATTTGCCCACGGCTGCTCTACATACTCACATATATGCTCGTTTTTATTCATTTCAAACGGGCCGGATTTGCCCACAGCTGCTCTACATACTCACATATATGCTCGGAGCCACAGCTGTATCCTCTTACTCAGGCTGCCTGACAGGATGGGGCTACTCTGTGATAAATGAACAGACTTGGGGGTGGTAATTATTTCTTTCAGAAAAAAACAAAAACAAAAAATAATTACTGGAAATGCAAGACACAGTTCTCCTAGGTTCTTTCAAAACACACCATTATCGCCCTGGCTGGTGTGGCTCAGTGGATAAAGCGCCGGCCTGCGGATTGAAGGATCCCAGGTTCGATTCAGGTCAAGGGCACATGCCCGGGTTGCGGGCTCGATCCCCAGTGGGGGGTGTACAGTAGGCAGCTGATCCATGATTCTCTCTCATCATAGATGTTTCCCTCCCTCTCCCTCCCCCTTCCTCTCTGAAATCAATAACAATAAAAAAATGTTTAAAAATACCTTAAAAACACACACACCTTCACCTTCAAGTCCCCTGTGCCCTGGGCAGGGCGTTGTTGGCCTTTAGCGTGAAACCCCAGCATTCTGAAACAAGGCCACGTCCATGGCCACGCACTGGGGAAACCCGGAAGCCCACAGTCACGCAGGGAGAGAGGCAACGCGCTATTGTGCAACCAGCTGTACACAATCGCGTCCGCTCGCTTGTGAAACTTTAAACATTTGCAGGAGGAGGAAATGACATAACACCCTTCCCCTCCAAGATTCTGGCAGCTCGTCCCTAAAGAAAATCGTGTGGCCCTCACCGGTGTGGGTCAGTGGATAGAGCGTCGGCCTGTGGAATGAAAGGTCCCGGGTTCGATTCCGGTCAAGGGCATGTATCGGGTGTCCCAAAATTCATGCAAGACTTGAATTTTGTGTGCCTTAACAACAACAAATAAAAGCCTAATTTTACTTGGCTTATTGAATCAGATTCTAATGTCTGTTGCTCTTTGATGTCAATCCCTTCAATTTGATCAGCATGACCAAGTACCAGTGATGGCCCAGGAGCAGGGACAATGAAGACCAATGAAGACCACGGCTTTGCGTATGTGCCAGCAAGGCTGTGGAGGTCATTTACCCGATGTGCTATTCCATCCATAACCCTAGACTGTATCCTTTAGGAATCAATAAAAAATGTACAATTTTTAATTATAAAGCTGTGTTTTCTATCAAAATTACTTATTGCGTGAATTTTGGGGCACCCTTTAGGTCCTCGGGAAATAGTCATTGTACTCATGAACTTTTAACCACTTTTTTCTCTTTTTTTCGCCCCAACAGGCTCTTGTCTTAGAGTAAAAGAAACAGCTCTGAGTCTTCTCCCTGGGCGCCGGGCGAGTCGGCACATCCCCAGTGGGGAGTGTGCAGGAGGCAGCTGGTCGATGTTTCTCTCTCATCGATGTTTCTGACTCTCTATCTCTCTCCTTTCCTCTCTGTAAAAACTCAATAAAATATATTTTTTAAAAAAATCAATAAAATATATTTAAAAACAAAAAACGTGTGAACCCCAAGAGGTGAGCAAGGGACTATGCCAGCTCAGGGTGACCTCTCCCATTAGCCTCTGGCCTGCCTTCCAGACCTCCCCCGAAATACCAACACAGGACAGGGACCTCCTGCAAGCTGCCCCTGGGGAGGTTGCAGGGGAGGCCCCACCTGCCTGCACTGGGTCCTTACAGCCATGGCACCTGGGACACGCCCCTTCCGTCTCTGTGCCTCAGTTTCCTCAGGCTGAAATGGAGGTGATCAGAGCCCTGCCAGGTAGGACTGTGTTAATGATTAAAAGAGTTAATAATCAGCACACTGCCCGGCCAAGCCCAGTAAATGTCAGGGACAGGAATGTAAATGTAACTCCAGCACAATCCTGACACATTAGCCCATATTCATCTTCTTCCCTCCCTTTCCCTCTCCACCAGACGGACGGGAGGGGGAGGGGGGTACATGCCCTCCCAGTTCTTTTAAACGCTACGGCGTTCCCATTCGGGCGTTCCCATTCGTTAGCTCCAGAATCATCTGGAAGGAAGGCCTCTCAGAGAACTCAGGGAGCCCTGTTTCCCACAGGGAGCCTCCAATCTGCGGCTGGGGTGGGGCTGTTACATACATTTCTAACCCAGTGACCTCGGGTGTGTGGGTGCTGAGGGTTTGCAAGGCACATTGAGAAACACTAAGGGCCTCAGTGCATCCGTGGAAGGGGTGGGGGTGGCCCCAACCTCCAGGGCCCTTCACACACCCGGGGCCTCTCTGCACACCCAGGGGCCCTCCACACACTGGACAGTGCTCAGGGAAACCAGCTCCGTGAGACCGGCTGGCATGGCTCAGTGGTTGAGCCTGGAGCTATGAACCTGGAGGTCAGGGCACATGCCCTTGTTGCAGGCTCCATCCCCAGTGGGGGAAGTGCAGGAGGTAGCCGACCCATGATTCTCTCTCATCATTGATGTTTCTCTCTCTCTCCCTGTCTTTCCCTCTATGAAATCAATAAAAATAAAATAAAATAAGATAAGATAAATAAAATAAAATAAATAAATAAAATAATAAAATAAAATAATTAAATAAGAAACCAGCTCCATGAGACCAGGAGCCCCCTGGCAATCGGACTGGCCTGCCTCAGTGCCCAGGACACAGAGAACCCTGCACAAATGGTGCCGGAATGGATGAGATCTGAGAGCCCAAGGCACCCCTGGAGAACCAACCCCCTGGAGACCAGCCCAGGGGCCTCCATCTCAGACTGTTGGCTGGACTGGAAGTGCCCCAGCCCCCATGAGCCCAGGACCCCTGGTCCCTCCGCCCCAGTGAGCAGTCTCCTCCATGTGCCCTGGGCCCTGAGTCCTTTGCCTCCAGGTACCTGTCACTCTGGGAAGGGGATGGAGCATGCCTTCAGCTTCTCCCAGCACAGGCTGTGGCCCGCCGAGTGCCCTGGGGGCAGGGGAAGCCAGCTGCAATCAGGAAGCCCTTGTTCCTAAGCATTTCTGGTAAATCGCCCACAAAGATTTCAGCAGACAGAGCCCTCCGGCGAACTGTCCTCTCTCTTTCTCTCCCTAAAGAAGGATTCCCGCACCCTGTGCTCCAATGACAGCATCTTAACGAAGCCACCCACACTTTTTTTTTTACTATAATATTTTTAATTGATTTCAGAGAGGAAGGGAGAGGGAGAAAGAGAGAAACATCAACGATGAGAGAGAATCATTGATCGGCTGCCTCCTGCACATCCCCCCACTGGGATCGAGCCCACAACCCGGGCATGTGCCCCGACCAGAATCGAACCCGGGACCCTTCATTCTGAAGGCCGATGCTGTATCCTCCGAGCCAAACCAGCGAGGGCCCAACCACACCTTTATAAACACCTTCCAGGCAGGATTTTAAAAGCTCCTAAACAGGAGTTCAAGGTGTGTTATCAAGGTCACGGTCAAAAGCAAGACCCCGGCCGAACAGCCTGTCTGATCCTCCCAACATAGGCATAAAAACTTGCTTCAACAAAAACCACTCTCTTCAACTCCTGCTCCAAATCCTATATAATAAAGAGTTAATATGCTAATTAGACCGAACACCAGAACAACCGTCCAGACAACCTTCCGGACCAAGCCAGGGTTGCAAGGGCTGAGCCCCTTGCATAAATTTTGTGCACCAGGCCTCTAGTTTAAGTCTAAAACCTCTCAATTTTTGTTTGCAATCAGCAATGATTATAAGGAAGGATTTAAGGAAGCAAGTGTTCTCCGGGTCAGGAGATATTAATTAAAATGCGAAGCACTATTTTCATGCTCATCCCATACAACAGACTCATTTTAATTGGAAAATCACTTTTGGGGTGTACACACACGTAAAGAAATTGTCACTTGTTACAGATCCGGTACTCACAGATTAAATTAGGGATCTCAGGATTTCTTTCCAAATAAGTTGTAGCAGCCTACCTTTCCAGAGATAGATTTAAGGAAAAATAGATACATCTTTTCATATAAATATTAGCGATAGTTATCGATATCTGATTATAGATTTTTACATAAATACAACGTCCTTTCTAGGAGACACTGTTCTCTATTCACTTGGAAGCTATGGAACAAATCACGCTGAATTATGTAAAGTCAAGCTGATTTATATAATTTATATAAACTTACAACTTATATAAGTGTATATAAGTGTAATTTATATATACTTACAAGTTACATATATAAATTACATATATAAATTACATACAACTTATATAAGTTTACATAAATTATAATATGTAAATATATATATAAATGTATATGATGTAAAATCAAACTGACTTATATATAGTATCTACAAATTGCAAATGTATAGACATTATATAAATCAAGCTGAATTAGATAAAGCACATGAATAATATGAAAATTCGCTGTGACTTCAATGCATGATCCACAAGGATATATCAGGGCCTTAAAAATGTTAAGGAAGACACAGAATAAATCTTATTAAAAATAGCTCTTCTTCTTGCCCCAGACTGGTCATGGTTTTAACCTCACAAGTAGAATGAAAACAGTGCTCGTTTTATTCATGAAGTTACTTTAACTCCCAGCATGTCGACTGTTGGATGAATGTGAATTTAAATTCTCATTGCCGTGCAATGGTCCAGATGTGCCATCTCACAGCAGCATGGAAGAGAGAAAACGCATGGGTTCCACAGCCAGAAATATCCACAATGAATTCCCAGGTCTACCAGTTACCTGGAACCAAATGCCAGCTTCTTCCCTGCCTCAGTTTCCCTTCCATACAGGGGGAGTAATAGTGTCTGCCTTGCATATTTTATGCAAGGAGAGAAAGGGCCTAGTGAGGGCCCTGGGCAAAGGGTTGATGCTTAAAACCTTAGGTAAGGGTGGTTTGGGTCCTCCCTGTCACTTTAAATGCCAGGCCAGGCCGATGACCTTCTTAGCTGTGCCTTTCAATGCTTCTGACCATCCATTCTTGCGACGTGGAAGCAAACGCTCAATGAACCCTTTCTAGGTCTCTCTAAACCTCCACCTGCCCGGAAGGAGTGTCCTGACCCTCCCTTGTGTCAACACCTGCGCACACCTGCCCTGCTGGCTCAGAGGTCCGTGTCCGTACCCCCCCCCGCCCCCCCAACAGACGCACAACAAATATTTGCTCAATGGAGAGGCTGCTGACCCAGGTGGAAAATGGATGCGAGTGGAAATCACACTCCACGGCTCTGTTTGCGACTCGGGGTGTCGCTGAGGCAGGTTTCCAAGCTGCCTGGTCCCTGGAAGTGCCCTCCGCAAAGGTCACCCCCGTGCCCGCTCCGGGAAGCCTCTGGCCGCGGCTGCAGCCCTCCGCCTGGGCGCACGAGCGGGTCCGGTCCGCAGGTTCTCACCCGCTTTGGAGAAACGCGACCATTTGCAAAAGCCACCTGCGCGCTATTTGCCTAACAAATGGCCAGCGCGCTGGTGAACTCGCAATTTCCCCAACTTCACCACCATCACTTTTTTCTTTCTTTCTCTTTTCTAAAGTGACGACGCAGCGGAACCCCCGCAGCTGCCAGACGTTCTGCTTCGGTGGCGCCCAGCCCAGGTCTGCGGAGGGGACCAGAGAGGAATCTCCGGGCCCCCCTGCCC
>NW_006296417.1:4457705-4475381 GCF_000327345.1 Myotis davidii | reverse complement strand
GTGCCAGAAGCGCCATCGCTGGGCGCTGGGCACTGGGCTGGGCGCGGAGGGCAGGATGATGGGGGCCCTGTGGTCTGGGTTGGCTCCTTGGAGAAGGAAGGTGTGTCCCAAAGGTATGGCCGTGACTGCAGGAGCGCAGGTCGCCCGCGCTTTAGTTCAAAGGCAAGCAAGGGGACAGGTATGGTTGGCACTTTAAGGCGCTTAGGAGTTTGCCTTCTCTGATCCTCATAGGTCCGTGCTCACATAGGTCTCGGAAGGATCCATGGTGACATGGCAACCTCCTTTTAAAAAAAAAAAAAATTTTTTTTTTTTTTTTATTGATTTCAGAGAGGAAGGGAGAGGGAGACAGGGATCAATGATGAGAGAGAATCACTGATTGGCCTGCCTCCTGCAAGCCCCACACTGGGGATGAGCCTGCAACCTGGACCCATGCTCTTGACTGGAATCGAACTAGGGACCTTTCAGTCTGCAGGCAGACACTCTAACCACTGAGCCAAACCGGCTGGAGCTAGCAGGCTCCATTTTTACCACCATGACCCTGGCAAGAGGTACAAAGCCAGGCAGCCCCTAGAACTGGTGCTGGGTGCACACGTGGCATATGACATGGTCATATTTGATTTTCAGACATTGGTGAGGCAGTTCATAACACCCCTGATTTCAGAGGAGGAAACAAAGGCCTCAGAAGCACTAAATAACAGGAATTAGGTTAGCAGCAGACTCAGAGCAACCTGAGGCCCATGACACATCTAGATTTTTCCACCGCTCTGGGAAAGGCCGCACCTCCTACCTTAAAGGTAACCGGGGGAAATGAAGGAAAGAACCGGCTGGTGTAGCTCAAAGGTTTGCCCATCATCTCATGGACCAGGGGGTCCCAGGTTCGATTCCCCATCAGGGCGCATGCCAGGGTGGTGGGCTCGGTCGCCAGTGTGGGGCGTGCAGGAGGCAGCCGATCCATGATTCTCTCTCATCGATATTTCTGTATCTCCTCCCTCTCTGAAATCAATAAAAATATATTTTTTAAAAAAAAAGAATAAAGGAAAGAAGAGAATGAGCCTTAAGGAGAAACAGCAAGCACACCTTTAAAGCTGACTAACAAGGGAATTAAAATAGTAAGCGAACCCACAATAAAAGCTTTTTTCCTTTTAACTCCGCTGCTGGGCAGTTCCTGTTCTGTGGTCCCCGCAGCCCGACCGCAAGTCAACATTGACTAACAGCCTTTTTCGATCATCAGATGCTACGGAAAGTGAAACGTCTCCAGACACAGAACTCTAAGGCCAGGCCTCAGCCCAGCTTTCTTAAGGGTTTTGGTTTTTTTTTAATCGTCCAAACACGGTACCTGCCTCTTTGCAGTCTGTTTTAGCCAAGGAAGGGTGGACTAATGCTGTGGCTTTAACTAAGTTAACTTCCCTACCAAACCACAAGCTGCACTGAGAACAGCAGGGGGACTCACGTGGTGATAACATGTTCACTGCTCTGACGTTACATTCGATTTCTTCATTTAAACGGGTTCGGAACCAGGTCTTATGTTATAGACACTGTCAATGATGTCATAATTGTTACTTTTTAAAAATAAAATCTGGCCCTGACCGGTTTGGCTCAGTGGATAGAGCGTCGGCCTTCGGCGATCGGCCCCCACTGGGGATGGAACCCGCAACCCGGGCATGTGCCCTGACCGGGAATCCACCCCCATGACCTTCTGGTTCATAGGTAGATGCTCAACCACTGAGCCACACAGGCCAGGCCAAAGTCGGCATTTGTAATAGGTGGTCTTCTCTGTCTTGCCTTCTGAATTTCCACTTCCTAACAGGTATTTGGACTCTGCAAAACAACTCTATTGTCAATATGATGAGGGAAGTGGAGATTTCTCCCTCTCCATGCCTCTATCAGTGTCCTACCAGATACAATCGTTTTAGGTCTTAGACAACACGTGTGTGGCTGCATGGCAATCTAATATTTTTTAAAAAAATACATTTGTATTGATCTCAGAGAGGAAGGGGGAGGGAAGGAGAGAGAGAGACAGAAACATCAATGATGAGAGAGAATCATGGATTGGCTGCCTCCTGCACGCCCCCTACTGGAGATCGAACCGAAGCCTCCTGATTCTTGGTCGACCCTCAACCACTGAGCCACAGGAGCCGGGCACAATCTAATAATCCCACCTGTTTTTTTGAGATCTGAAATGGCAGGCGTGCCTTCTGTGGATCCCACGTGCTCCCTGGCTGTCAGAGATGATGACACACATTCAGAAACCGCAGTGCGGGTATGCTAGCAATGTGACTGCGCTTGCTAAGTGAGCGTCAGCAGTTTATATAGGATGTGTTGCCATGGCTGTAGGCGCCTAGGATCTAGCGCATGCATGCAAGGAAACTTCTCTGAGAGAAAGAAAAGCCCGTTTGCCAGGTCATGTGCCCTGACTGGGACTCGAACCATGACCTCCTGTTCATAGGTTGATGCTCAACCACTGAGCCACACAGGCCAGGCCAAAGTCGGCATTTTTAATAGGTGGTCTTCTCTGTCTTGCCTTCTGAATTTCCACTTCCTAACAGGTATTTGGCCTCTGAAAAACAACTCTATTGTCAATATGATGAGAGAAGTGGAGATTTCTCCCTCTCCCTGCCTCTATCAGTGTCCTACCAGATACAATTGTTTTAGGTCTTAGACAACACGTGCGTGGCTGCATGGCAATCTAATAATTTTTAAAAAAATACATTTGTATTGATCTCAGAAAGGAAGGGGGAGGGAGGGAGAGAGAGAGACAGAAACATCAATGATGAGAGAGAATCATGGATTGGCTGCCTCCTGCACGCCCCCTACTGGAGATCGAACCGAAGCCTCCTGATTCTTGGTCGACCCTCAACCACTGAGCCACAGGAGCCGGGCACAATCTAATAATCCCACCTGTTTTTTTGAGATCTGAAATGGCAGGCGTGCCTTCTGTGGATCCCACGTGCTCCCTGGCTGTCAGAGATGATGACACACATTCAGAAACCGCAGTGCGGGTATGCTAGAAATGTGACTGCGCCTGATGTGTGAGCATCAGCAGTTTACATAGGATGTGTTGCCATGGCTGTAGGCACCTAGGATCTAGCGCATGCATGCAAGGAAACTTCTCTAAGAGAGAGAAGAGCCTGTTTGCCAATGCTTAGAAGCCAGAGCTCCGACCCCTCTCTGGCCCCAGGGAAGCAGGAAGGGGTGCCTGTGTCACCCCGCCCGAGCTGGGCATGAGTCGGTCCAGGCCAGAGCTCGGGGCGAGTCTTGTGAGGATAAGTCTCTCCAATGCCCAAGAGAAAGGCTTCTGAGATCTGCTAGCGGGAGCATGCGGCGTTGGCACCTGCATCCCTCACATTGTCCTCCATTGCTGCTGCTTGTCACTTCTGGGCCAATAAAAGCTAAATAGAAAAAAACAACCGAGCCCAGCTGGCATGGCTCAGTGGGTTGAGCATCAACCTATGAACCAGGAGGTCACGGTTCGATTCCCCGTCAGGGCACATGCCCGGGTTGCGGGCTCGATCCCCAGTAGGGGGCGTGCAGGAGGCAGCTGATCCATGATTCTCTCTCATCACTGATGTTTCTCTCTCTCCCTCTCCCTTCCTCTCTGAAATCAATAAAAATATATCTTTTTTTAAAAAAAAAGAAAGAAAAATAACTGAGATATAAACATATAGGTTTAGACCTCACAGGGTGTGAGGTCAGTGAGATGGTCCAGATAACAGGGCGTCCATTGTTCCAATGACAGATGGCGAGTGCGTGTTATCAGGAAGGCTATGTGCTGGGTTCACGGCGTGGAGGAAGTGGCATGGCTTTTATTGTTGGTGCAAAGAGTTTTTGTTATTATCTTGGCATTATTTTCCTGCCCTATAAGCGTCATTATGGAAAGCACAGCCCCTTTTTATAGTAGCAGGTGTGGGGAGACGACATTTAGTGACTCAGTCCCAACCCAACTCGGCCACTTACTGTAACGAGCCGTGGGCTTTCTCATAGGTGGCTGGTAGGGATTCAGGTTTTTTTTTGTTTGGTTGGGTTTTTTTAATGAAGGAGTTGCCCTGACAGAAAAGGACTCTTTCTTCCCAATTATTTAGAAAGAAGACTCAATATAGAGCCTTTCTTTGGCAACCAACACCAGCGTTTCATTGTCTTATTAATAATAACCCTATGTAGTAAGTTTTTTCGAGTGCCTAGACGTATATTGAATATAAGCTGATTAGCTGGAAATGTTCACAATTAGTAAGTTGTTCGATGTTACACTTTTATGGGCATTGGAGCTTTTATGGGTAAGAATTCCATGGTCAGGATGGACGTCTGGTCATCGTTGCTTTTAAAAAGTTAAAATTAGTCCCAGCTGGTATGGCTCAGTGGATAGAGCATCGGCCTGTGGACTGAAGGGTCCCAGGTTCAATTCTGGTCAAGGGCACCTACCTTGATTGCAGGCTGTATTCCTGGCTGGTTGGAGTACATGCAGGAGGCAACCAATTGATGTGTGTCTCTCACATCGATGTTTCTCTCTCTCTCTCTCTCTCCCTCCCCTTCCTCTCTGAAGTCAATAAAAAATAAAATAAATAAAATAAAGTCCTGGTGACTGTATTGAGATGATCCAGGCAGAGGTTTTCATTCTGCCCCAGAATGCAAACCCAGGCCTCCCCTCACAGCAGCTGGAGGGTTTACAACCTCCGGGTTCTGATAACACCACCGACTTTGTTTCCGTCTCTGATTTGACTACCGGACGCTCGGAGTGGCTGCCGCTGTCCCAGATCCAGGAATGCTTTTTGGTCCATTGTATAACAGAGGTGTCTTTTTCTACCTCGTTTTCCTAAGTCTGAGATGAAACTGAAGGGATTGCTCGGACCAGAATATTAGGATAATGACCAGTTCTCATGCAATACGATATCCATTCAGCCCAGTCAGTGTGGCTCAGGGGTTGAGCATAGACTGATGAACCAGGAGGTCAGGGTTCGATTCCTGGTCAGGGCACATGCCCGGGGGGTGGGCTCGATCCCCAGTGTGGGGCGTGCAGGAGGCAGCCGATCCATGATTCTCTCTCCTCACTGATGTTTCTCTCTCCCTTTCCCTCTCCCTTCCTCTCTGAAATCAATAAAAATATTTTTTTAAAAAGAACGTGCCAAGCTCTACGGTAAATATCATGGCAACGAGACAGGCCCTGCCTTCCGGGACCTCACATTTCTGCGAAGGGCAGAGACGTGGAAACAGTAAGACAGTGTCCGAGGGGGAGGAGCTGACAGCGGCTCCTGCAGGCCCAGCCGGCGGAGTACAGAGTCAGGGACAGGAGGGCAGGTAGGAAAGGGACAAGGCAGCCAGCAGGCACAGGGACTCCACGCAGCTCCAAGTCGAGGAGGGAGATCCCCCAGGGTGATCCACGCTCACGTCACTGGCAACAGCACCCCCTCCACCAACGGGAGAAGATCCATCCAAAGCCAGACTTGGTTAGAGCTATTTCCATAAATTATTCACGCAGCCAATCAGAAAATTGAAATATAGCTGCACAGGGAGCAATCAGAACAAGACTCCGGGTGGAAGACTCTAACGAATTTTGGACTTGCCGTCTCCAGTCGATCCTGGTGACTGCCCGGGACGTATAATTGGAATAAGGTTTCCTTCTTCCGGCCTCCGGTGACTGGCTATAATGATGACCTACAAGGACAGCACAGAATCACTGATGAATGGGTGAAGGAGTCGTCAGGACACGCACGGGGTTTTATTAAGTGCATAATAATCATGTTCTCAAACGGGCTTCCCCTACAATTACCTGCTTTACAGTTTGGGGTTTTTTTTTGGTGCATCTCGATAATGACTATTGTTGACACTTCCTAAGAAAACGTGGCCCCAAAATTTAAAAAATGCTAGTAAGGAACATGATTTTAAAACTAAATGAGCCTGGCCGGTGTGGCTCAGTGGTTGAGCATTGACCTATGAACCAGGAGGTCAGGGTTCCATTTCTGGTCAGGGCACATGCCCGGGTTGCAGCTCGATCCCTAGTGTGGGGCGAGTAGGAGGCAGCTGATCCATGATTCTGTCTCATCATTGATGTTTCTCTTTCTCTCTCCCTTCCTTTCTGAAATCAATAAAAATATATTTTAGGAAAACACTAAATGAATTTCTTAATTTCCAGTCGACAAGTGCTCAACCTTTTTTTCTTATTGGGGAACACCGAACTAGACTGAAAAGTATACATTCTACGTAGGGCTTGCTCTTTTCAAAAATAACTCTGCTTAGTCTGAACTTCCTATTCAGCTGATTTTTAAGACGAAGCATGGGGAGGCTAAAACCCAATAAAATGCAGAATAATATTTCAGGTCATTGATAAGGAAGAGGGTTTCTCAGCCGGTTCTCTCAAGGTCAGACGTAGCTGGGCGTGGTCTTGAACTTTTACAATGACCTTTGCACCCACCCTCGGAATGGCTTGTGACCCGTCTCCTTATGGCCGGTGGTGGCTGGGGAAACTGATGAATTTGCAAACTGTGGCCCTATTTCCGGTCCCTCTCCGTTCCAAATCCCAGCCTTCTACTGCAGACTGAGTGTGTTTTGCCAGGGGACGTCATTGGTAACATGCCCCAGATTTCCAAAAGGGTAAGATAGGGATCCGATTCCAGGCTGACTCAGATGAAAACATTCTGTGGCTTTGTGTTTGTAAACCCTTCTTTCTTTTTTAAATATATTTTTATTGACTTTAGAGAGGAAGGAAGAGGGAGAGAGAGCGCGAAACATCAATGATGAGAGAGAATCATGGACCGGCTGCCCCCTGCACGGCCCCTACTGGGGATCATGCCCACAACCTGGGCCTGTGCCCTTGACCGGAATCGAACCCTGTACCCTGCAGTCCCCAGGCCGATGCTCTATCAATGGAGCCAAACCGGCTAGGGCTACACCCTTATTTCTTACAGACTCTCCCTTTCTTCCTAAGTTATAAAAACTCATCACTTTTAAGAATCAAGCGAATGCCAACATCCTGTTACCTCACCTGTACAAACTGGATTTCAGTAGATTACGCGAGTTCCAATTTTGTTAAAGATCTCTCTCTCCCTCGCTGGTTTGGCTCAGTGTCTAGATGCCTTGGTCTGAGGACTGAAGGGTCCTGGGTTCGATTCCCCTCAAGGGCATGTACCTCAGTTGCAGGCTCAATCCCCAGCCCTGCCCAGGTCGGGGTGGGGCGCGTGCAGGAGGCAACCAATCGATGTGGCTCTCTCACATTGATATTTCTCTCTCTCTCTGTCTCTCCCCCTCCCTTCCACCCTCTCTAAAACTCAATGGGAAAATACTCTTAGATGAGGATTAACAACAACAACAATAGAGCTTATCACTCTGAGAGTGAGAGTCAGAAGGAGGAGGCTCAGAGGAGCCCGGCCCTGTTGCCTGCTTGTGCTTTGTGTGGCTCTGAAATGCCATGTTAGCAAGGGGGGTGTCGGGGGACTGTGTCCCCAGCGTGCTGGCACCTTCCACGGTCACCTGGTGGTGACACGTGGGAGCAGAATCAGCAGCACCATGAAACGTGCGACTGACAGGTAAAGGGTGGAAATTAGAAATGGAAAGGCAAGCGATCGATGAAAATGTGGGGAAGCAAATTGGAGTTTAAGTCGGCGAGGCAGCGCTATAATCCATCAGGACCAGAAAATCAGAAAGTCTGAAGGTAACTAAAATGATCCGTCAAATGGGCCCGGTATAATCCAAGTGCCTACTGCGTGTAGCTGTAAATCAGACAAGAAAACGGACTTTTCTTTGTTGGTAACACCTCTCTCTCTCTCAAGACGTAGCTGCCACTGCTGCTGGAAACACTGCAATATTTGTCTGTTTTCTTTTTTTTTTATTATTATTAGTTAAGGTATTACAAATGTGTCCTCATCCCCCCCATTAACCCCCAACCTCCCCTTGTCTGTTTTCTTTTTAATATATTTTTTATTTCAGAGAAGAAGAGAGAGAGAGAAACGTCCATGATGAGAGAGAATCATGGATCGGCTGCCTCCTGCGCGCCCCACACTGGGGATTGAGCCAGCCACTGGGGCATGTGCCCTGACCGGGAATCGAACCGTGACCTCCTGGTTCATAGGTCAAGGCTCAACCACTGAGCCACACTGGCCAGGTTGAAGGCTACATCTTTGAAAATGACTCCCACGGTGGGGACAGTGGGCAGAAGGTACATCCCTGGGAAGCAGAGAGTCTCTGATGGCCTGGGCCCAGCTCAAGGGAGAACCAGTGGTCACGTTCTCTCACTGACTTGCTCCGACAATGGAGTCAAAAAGATGTGGAAATGAACTTGCAAATAGATGCAAAACCACCTTTTCCGACGGGGGCAGGGTGGGACATACTTGTTCCTCCACTGGACAGAAGTCATTTGCATAACTCTTCCCAAGAATTATGTGGTGTTGTTATGAATCATCTAAATTTTACCCAGTTATTGCCCTGGCTGGTGTTGCTCAGTGAACAGAGCGTCAGCCTGCGGACTGAAGGGTCCCAGGTTTGATTCCGGTCAAGGGCACATACCCAGGTTGCAGGCTCGGTCCCCAGTAGGGCGCGTGCAGAAGGCAGCCGGTCAATGATTCTCTCTCATCACTGATGTTTCTCTCTCTCCCTCTCCCTTCCTCTCTGAAATCAAAAGATATTACCAATAAATGAATACGTAAATAAATTTTACCA
This sequence comes from Myotis davidii, assembly GCF_000327345.1. Classification (NCBI taxonomy): domain Eukaryota; kingdom Metazoa; phylum Chordata; class Mammalia; order Chiroptera; family Vespertilionidae; genus Myotis; species Myotis davidii. Next base: position 4,466,738 of record NW_006296417.1, on the reverse strand, counting down.
AGTTATAATATAGTTCAAGGGCAAGGAAAGGCTACGGTCAGGCAATCTGGAAGGTTCCGTTGTAGAGGATGCCTAGTTTTCCATGGAAGTGCTTATGTTTCTCTGCACCTTAATGAGAAAAGATATTAACAGCTCTGGCCAGTTTGGCTCAGTGGATAGAGCATCGGGCTGTGGAAAGAAGAGTCCCGGGTTCGATTCCGGTCAAGGGCACATACCTCAGTTGCAGGCTCCTCCCTGGCCCAGGGCCCTTTCTCTCACATCGATGTTTCTCTCCGTCTTTCCCTCTTTCTTCTACACTCTAAAAATCAATGGGAAAACGTCCTTGGTGAGGATTTTAAAAAATAAGGTAGTAACATGTATCAAATACCTATGTGTGGTCACAGGGTTAAACGCTATGAAAGCCTCCTGCCCACCGCAAGATGAGTGATTAGTACCTGATGTTATCATTAAAACACGCCTCAGGTTATAGGTTTTATTTAGATTTCACCCGTGTTCCCATGAATGGGCCTTTTATCTTCCCAGGATCCAGACGCAGGGACCCCATCCTATGGAACCGTCTCTCCAACCTCCTCTGGTCTGTGAAAGTCTCCATGTTACTCATGACCTTGACGGTTCTGAGGAGTCCTGGTCAGGGGTGGTGGACAATGTCCTCCCATCCGGGTTGGCCTGTTGTTTTTCTTTCCATTAGAAGGGGGTCTGGGTTTTCAGAAAGGTGCCTCTGGGTGGAATGCCTGTATTTTCACATCCGATCGGGGGTTGTACGAGGGTCCATGATAATCAGATATCCCCGGTGATGTTTGTCACGTACTAGAATTTCTCTGAATGTTTAAGAATACATCTTGGATCTTGTTGGGGTATTTTCTTGTTGTTGTTGTTTTTTTTAAAATACTTTTTAAACTTATTTTTATTTTTCACATCTGTATTGTTGAAAGTATGACAGATGTCTCCTTTTCCCTTCCATTGATTCCTCTAGCCCGCAACCCCCCCCCCACCGCCCCAGGCCTTCACCACCCCATTGTCTGTGCCCATGGCATATGCATATATGCACGCAAGGTCTTTGGTTGCTTATCTCCCACCCATCCACCCTGGGTATTTTTGATGCAGAAAAATTTGGACTAGAAACGCGGGGTGATTTCCCAGGCTCTTTATCTGCTGGAGTTGAAGAATGAAATCACAGAGGGAGGATGGTATGGCAAAGGTGGAAATTGATTGAGAAACAAGAACAGACGCCCCTGTGGGGAGGGGAAAGAGAACCGCTAAGTCCCTTTCTCCATGGCTTCTAAGGCTGCAGTTTTTTGTGCCTTGAGATCCCCTCTGATTGGTCACTATTCCCCTTTGATTTGGTCACCATAGCAACTCCTGAGCTCAAGTGTCACGTGATGGTGAGGTTCCCTCCTTCTTCTCAGATTGTTCTCCTAGTTCCTCTGAGCTTTTCTTCCTCCCTCTCTGACAGAGGGGCTTCCTTCCCTTTATTCTGTGAGTGTGTACCCCTTATGGAAATGTACCCTCTGCAGCTCCCAGCTCCCTTGTCTTATGGAAATGTGACTTCTGCCACTCCCAGCTCCCTTGTCTTATGGAAATGTACATTTTGCAGCCCCCAGCTCCCTTGTCTTATGGAAATGTACCCTTTGCTGCTCCCAGCTCCCTTGTCTTATGGAAATGTACCCTCTGCAGCTCCCAGCTCCCTTGTCTTATGGAAATGTGACTTCTGCCACTCCCAGCTCCCTTGTCTTATGGAAATGTACGTTTTGCTGCTCCCAGCTCCCTTGTCTTACAGAAATGTACCCTTTGCAGCTCTGTAGCCTGTGCTTTTCCCATGGGCCCCTTCATTTCTACCATTTCCGAAACCTGCCGATTTCACCCCTAAAAACCCCTTTCATTTTCCTCAGGAGTGTGGAGAGAGCATGAAGCTTCAGAGGCGGATCCGGGCCTGTGCTCCTCGCTGGCTGCTGCCATCGTCCGTGAGTCAGCGAGCTGAGCTGGCTGCTCCCTGGCCAGGATCCTTGTCCAAACAGGAAAGGGCGAGCAAAACCACAAGCCCTGTGAATCGGGGCTGGGTTTGTCCCTGCACAAGCCAGAGTGGGAGGAGCGTGGGGCCTTCCAGTCATTTGCAGAGAAAGTCTGCACAGTCATGCCTCGCCCCCCTCTCTCCCCCGAAGCAGGGCCCACGATCTGAGCAAGCGCAAGGCCCCACCGCAGTGACTTAAAGGGACCAGGTAAGTTTCAAAGTGAAGGTGACCCAGCTGTGTCTCAGAGGCTCACCCCTCCCGATCCTTGTATTTTATTTTTTCCGTCCAGTGTTGTTGATGGTTTATAGGAATCTCTGTGGCCCTCTTTTCAAGGATAAAAAAGAGCCCATCTCAGACAGGCCCTCCTAGATAAACTCATGTGACCAAGGTGGGTTTTGCTTTCTGTTTAGTTTTTTAAAATATATTTTTATTGACTTCAGAGAGGAAGGAAGAGGGAGAGATAGAAACATCAACCATGAGAGAGAATCATGGATCAGCTGCCTCCTGCACACCTCCTACTGGGGATGGAGCCCGCCACCCAGGCATGTGCCCTGACCGGGAAGCAAACCGTGACCTCCTGGTTCATAGCTCGATGCTCAACCACTGAGCCACACCAGCCGGGCCCCAGTGTGTCTATTTCAAGGCTAAACTCGAATTCACGGCCTAGCAGAAAAACTAAAATATCTCCAGGAAACGGTGAGGAATTTGTCACTGCTCAAACCTGATTTGCTCACCCTGGAGCTGAATCTAGTCATTTTGCCAGAGATATGTTTGCAGCGGGACAGAGAATAGGAGAAATGCAGCAAGGATTTATTGAACAGGCAGTTAGCAAACCATTTCTGCAAGGCGATTGTTCTTCTGCAAAACACGATCAGGGGAGGCAGAAGGGAAAAGATTAGAATTGGTGTCAAGTTCTTTATTCCACCGTTTGGGACTGGCCGGGAGAGAAATGAGGCTGTTGATGATGCATCACTCGATGGAGTCGACGGGACTGAGGTTATGGATAGGAGCTCTGAGCAGGCAGGGCTGTGTGAGGACTTAGCTGAGGTCTGTACACTTCCGACTAGAGTTTGCCAAATAGTTTCAAGAGCTATTCTACCAGAATCCTCCCTCCCTGAATTTGATACATAGCTGACTACATCCTCAACCAATTCTATGAGGATATAAATGTTACAAAATAAGAACATATTACTCCTCCCTGCCTAAGATTTCCATTGAGCGGCCTTTTTCTCGCCTGTTAACCGAATCTGCGATATTGGGAAATATTGATCTCCGTTAAATGCGTGTTAAATTGCAAATGTACAATTGGACTGCTAGGCTGTTCCTCGCTGTTTCATGTTAGGAAAAGAAAAGCTACCAGTACCGCACACATTTTTTCACAGACAGGCTTTCGTACGGCATCTCAAAAATTATTATTTTTTTATTATTCTCCTGAGCTTTGGGTTGAATCAACAGGTATAATTTGGGACAAAGATGGCACCCATAGCGATAGTCTCTTTTCCAACTGTCGCCCAGGGTGTCCACCCTTCTGCTATTTGGGGGTATTTATAGCTTTTCTCTCACTTTCCACATTTTCGTGTCAATTTAGGCATGTCCCGAGCAGTGCTCACCAAGTCATGGGGGAGGAAAAATGCAGATTTTAGGGGTTTCTGAAGCAGAGCCCGCGGCACAGATATCTAAGAAGCCCCCTTGTTGATTCGAATACAGCCAATGAGAACGCATTTGGGAATCAGTCATCTAAACCATCTCAGAGGCATGGACACCTTCTCTTTGTCTTGACAAAACCTGGTTCTCTTTTGGGGGCAACACTCAGCATTCGTGTCCAGCAACCACACCCTAGGACATCACAGACATTGAACTGAAAGCAACATTACTATCCACAGGTGAGAAGCCACTGTCAGCAATCACACATGAGTAATTTGACGGACATTTCAGCAATCCTTTCTTGTGCTGATGGGTTCTTTTATATACGATGAAACACATGCTCACAAAGTGATTTTATTGGGAATAAGGCTTGAAATGCCTTCTCAGGATTGCCCACCAGATGGCAGGCGTGAGAATGCATTGCCAGCATCCGCAATAAAATCATTTGGTGGGAAAGTGCTGCCACCTCGTGGACAAGCGTGAGAATGCATTGCCAGCATCCGCAATAGAATCATTTAGTGTCAGTCTGTTTCCTAACAGAGCAGTGTGCAAGATATAAGATGTAAATGCCCAATTATGAAAGGCTGTTGGTTTTATATGATTTCTAATAATATAAAAGTACTAGTACATCCAATCACAGACCATGAGATCCTATCAAATATTTTTAAAGGCTGTTTTTAAAAGTTTGCTATTAAAGATTATAGATCGCAAAGTCAGAAAAAAAAAATCATTTTGTGTGAAAGTGCTGCCATCTCGTGGACAAGCGTGAGAATGCATTGCCGGCATCCCCAATAGAATGCATTGCCAGCATCCGCAATAAAATCATTGGGTGGGAAAGTGCTGCCACCTGGTGGACAAGCGTGAGAATGCATTGCCAGGATCCTCAATAAAATCATTTAGTGTCAGTCTGTTTCCTAACAGAGCAGTGTGCAAGATATAAGATGTAATTGCCTGCTCATGAAAAGCTGTTGATTTTATAAGCATTCTAATAAGGATATAAAAGCACAGTTCAATCACAGACCACGAGATACTATCAAATATACCTAAAGGCTGTTTTTAAAAGTTTGCTATTAAAGATTATAGATCGCAAAGTCAGAAAAAAAAAATCATTTTGTGTGAAAGTGCTGCCACCTCGTGGACAAGCGTGAGAATGCATTGCCGGCATCCCCAATAGAATGCATTGCCAGCATATGCAATAAAATCATTGGGTGGGAAAGTGCTGCCACCTGGTGGACAAGCATGAGAATGCATTGCCAGCATCCCCAATAAAATCATTTAGTGTCAGTCTGTTTCCTAACAGAGCAGTGTGCAAGATATAAGATGTAATTGCCTGCTCATGAAAAGCTGTTGGTTTTATAAGCGTTCTAATAAGGATATAAAAGCACAGTCCAATCACAGACCACGAGATACTATCAAATATTCCTAAAGGCTGTTTTTAAAAGTTTGCTATTAAAGATTATAGATCGCTAAGTCAGAAAAAAAATCACTTTGGTGGGAAAGTGCTGCCACCTCGTGGACAAGCGTGAGAATGCATTGCGGGCATCCCCAGTAGAATGTGTTGCCAGCATCCCCAATAAAAATCATTTGGTGCGACGTGCTGCCGCCTAGTGGACATGCGGGAGAATGCATTACCAATGACTCTAATAAAAGCAATATTGACTTAATGACAAGCAAATATGATTTTATTGGGGATGCTAACAATGTGCTCACCAAATGATTTTACTGGGGAGTGCTGAAGTGCATTCTCACGTATGTCCACCAGATGGCAGCATGACCTCACCAAATGATGTTACTGCTAATGCCCAGTCAACCCCAACATTTCAAGTTTGGTTTTCTTTCTTAGAAAGCCCACTTATTTTTATTTATTTTTAAAAACATATATTTTTATTGATTTCAGAGAGGAAGGGAGAGGGAGAGAGAGATAACATCAAGGATGAGAGAGAATCATGGATTGGCTGCCTCCTGCACGCCCCACAGCCCGCAACCCATGCATGTCCCCTGACTGGGAATGGAACTGTAATCTCTTGGTTCATAGGTCGAGGCTCAACCACTGAGCCACACCGGCTGGGCCTTAGAAAGCCCATTTAATCTCAGAAATAGTCATCACTAGAAAAGACCGCAGATTTCTATGAAAGAATGACTTTCTTCAAAGAGTATCCCCAAAAGTAGTCTTCACTATTTGTTTTTAATTAATATTAAAAGTGTCCCCCCCCCCCAAAAAAAAAGCCGAGACCGGTTTGGCTCAGTGGATAGAGCGTCGGCTTGCGGACTGAGGGGTCCCGGGTTCGATTCCGGTCAAGGGCATGTGCCTGGGTTGCGGGCACATCCCCAGTGGGAGATGTGCGGGAGGCAGCTGATCGATGTTTCTCTCTCATCGATGTTTCTAACGCTCTCTCTCTCTCCCTTCCTCTCTGTAAAAAATCAATAAAATATATTAAAAAAAAATAAGTGTCCCCTCAGATTAGTTCCTTTGCTTTTATTGGTAGGGAAATCATGTTTCTACTTGTGCCATACAAATATTTCCATAAATAATGATTTCCATAACATTTATGTGTGGCTCATTTGTACTTGTCTATATTGGAAATTGTCTTGACAGGGTGTAGGGGGAACCTCAAACACTACATGAATACTTTATAAGCCATAAAATATTGAAAATCAATGTCTCCTCAACGTGCCCCCTCCACCCTTATGTCTGCTTTTCCAGACTTTTGCTATGCGTATCAAAATACAGCAACAGGAGATCACTGCAACTCTAAGTATTCATGGTTTATTTTCGGAAAAATGGATAATACTGGCTTATAACTCATGTTTTCAAACAGTAATATCATTTGATGAATTGATTAATATATTGACTGGGTTCTTCCTCTTGGCTGTCTCAATCCATGATTTATCAGTAGGGACAGATGCTATCCTCATCTTATTCCTGTCTTTAATGAAATATTTCTGGCTTTTCACAGTAAGAATAAGGCTGGCTTTGGTTTAGTATGTGTGATATTATTGAACACGGAGAGGAACCATCTGTATTTAAATGAAACAATTGGTATTTTAAATCATGGATGGACATCAGCTCTTATTAACGTGGTATCTTGATTTCTGTGACACAGTTATGACTTTTTTGACCTTCTACTACGGTTATTTCAATAGATTTCCTGTTAAAGATCTGTCCTTGCACCTTGGTACAAATTTTATTTCACTGTAATATTTTTTTAATAGTGTTATGTGGAAATTTGTTGGTAGTGGGATTGGCCTGGGGTTTTCTTTTCTTCAGTATTTATGCAGACTATCTAAATTTGGTTTTAAAATTCCCTGAACTAAGACCCAAAGTGGTTGGTCCTTCCTCCCTGGAGTGTGGCTCTCGGGTTACAGGCCTGGTTGGTGCAGACCAATCCCAGGTACTGTGGGATTCTGGTCTCATAAACATGATTTTGAATGTTGTTGTTTTTTCATTTTTCTCTGGAACATTAACATAACATCAAGATAATCTTGGATAATATTGATCACTTGACAGTGTGAGAGGAATTCTCACCATTGGGCCTGGTACTTTTTATGATGAAGCTTTTTGAATGCTTTCTTATTCACTTTAATGTTGACTTGGTTTTAAAGCCATCCCCCCCCCCACACACCCCCATAATTCAAATAAGTGGGCAGGATGGAGAAATGCAGCTTAGCTCTCTATCTCCTCTTCTTCGTTTTTTAAAATATATTTTTATTGATTTCAGAGAGGAAGGGAGAGGGAGAGGGACAGAGAGATAGAAACATCAATGATGATAGAGAACCATGGATCGGCTGCCTCCTGCACGACCCCTACTGGGGATCGAGCCCACACCCCAGGCGTGTGCCCTTGCCTGGAATTGAACCTGGGACCCTTCAGTCTGCAGGCCGACGCTCTATCCACTGAGCCATACCAGCCAGGGCTCTCTCTCTTCTTGAGTCGATTTTAGTAAGTGTCTACATGTATTTAAAACACGTGTTTCTATGTTTATACATGCATATTATACACAGATATGTTTAGCTGCTTGATTTAGTTGCTTGTGCTATAGATAACATTTTCCAAATTTCATGGAAGACTTTAAAATCGTCTATTCTTCTAATTTTCTACGTCTCTGTTTTTCGGATTTGCCTAAAGCAAGCAGAGATTTCTACAACCCCAGAACCCAGCAAGTCCCAACTGTGTTTACATTCTTTCTTGCATATTTCTTTGCCCAGCAGCGCCTCAGCCTTGAAGAGTGTTCAAGAGTCAACAGGTTTCTTTCTATCGGCCTGGAGGAGAGGTAACCCAGGCAAACAGCATGTGACTCCCAGCTCTGGAAAGCTAATATTTACCACCTCTTGTGTCCCTCACTTTCAAGATGTTTGCCTCTGAAAATAATGTGAGAACGAGTTTGTCGAGGGGAAGTCAACGTGGGCAAAACCCAACGGTCCAATGTTCCTCGCTCTGGGTGTCGGAGACCCGGATAGATCAAAGGGGCACCTACAGCACCTGGGGTTTGTCCTGCCTCAACCAGGCCTGTAACCCGAGAGCCACACTCCTCAGAGGAAGGGCCACTTAGGGTTTTAGTTCAGGGAATTTTTAAAAATGTTTTTATTGACTCCAGAGAGGAAGGGGGAGAGAGGGAGAGAGAGATAGAAACATCAATGATGAGAGAGAATCATTGATCAGCTGCCTCCTGCACGCCACCCACTGGGGATCGAGCCCACAACCCAGGCATGTGCCCTTGGCTGGACTCGAACCTGGGACCCTTCAGTCCCCAGGCCGACGCTCTATCCACGGAGCCAAACCAGCTAGGGCAGTTCAGGGCATTTTTACAAATTATTTGAGTTGAATGAAATGATGTGGCGCCAAGACAAGGGCCCTCGCTGCCAAATTTAAAGTTATTTTCAATGTTGGTGTCCAATTCAAGATTGATAAAGGAAAAATAAACTCTTAGATGATAGTAAGTCTTGCTATCAGATTTGTTTTTACTTAATTTAATGTTGATTATATGAATTAAATGAAGCATGAACTTTATATTTACATCCTATTCTAAATCACTTTTTAAAAAATGGATGATAAAATAAGTCCAACAGAATACAACCTTTGAAGCCAGTTAAAAAAACTTAGCAAATGATCATTCAAATCTGTTTAAAGGGTTGACGAATTTAAGGCAGGGGTGGGCAAACTTTTTGACTCGAGGGCCACAATGGGTTCTTAAACTGGACCGGAGGGCCGGAACAAAAGCATGGATGGAGTGTTTGTGTGAACTAATATAAATTCCAAGTAAACATCATTACATAAAAGGGTACAGCCTTTTTTTTATAATAGTTTTATTCATTTCAAACGGGCCGGAGTTTGCCCACGGCTGTCCTAAGCCTTAGGAGCACCCTAATTAAGTTAAAAAAA
>NW_006296417.1:4453135-4456855 GCF_000327345.1 Myotis davidii | reverse complement strand
GCCCCTTTGGTCAAATATTTTAATCGATTTGTAGGGAGAAAGGGAGGGGGAGAAAGAGATAGAAACATCAATTTGAGAGAGAAACATCGATCAGCTGCCTCCTGCACACCCTCCACTGGAGATGTGCCCACAACCAAGGTACATGCCCTTAAACTGGAATTGAACCTGGGACCTTTCAGTCCGCAGGCCGACGCTCTATCCACTGAGCCAAACCGGTTCCGGCCCTCATTCTGGTTTCACTGTGTTTCTGCTCGTTTCACTTGAACAAAGGTTGGTTTGGGCTTCTAAAAGCTTGGTAACCTCACATCTAATTGTCCAGGTACCCATCCTAATTTGGTCAGCCGGTAGCTATGAAACCTTGGGGAATGTTTAAAAATACATTTTCATCGATTTCAGAGAGAAAGGGAGAGAGAGAGAAACATCAATCATGATAGAGAATCACTGATCGGCTGCCTCCTGCACACCCCCTGCTGGGGATGGAGCCCACAACCTGGGCATGTGCCCTGATTGGGAATCGAACTGTGACCTCCTGGTTCATAGGTCCATGCTCAACCGCTAAGCCATGTCGCCTGGGCTCTGTGGGGAGTTTGATCTCTCTGGGTTTAGTGTTCTGGGAGAATTTAGATACTAGCATCCTCATGATGGGGCTGTTGTGAGGATTATGTGAGCGACAGCATGTAGAGAGGCTACCAAATACCAGCGAGGCCACTGTGTAGGGTTGTGTAGGTTGGGTGCTGCACGCCTCGGGGCCGGGGTCCATCTGATGGTGCCCGGATGAGTTATGAGATTGGAAACCTGCACCATCACAGACATCAGCGGTGGCACATGCACAGTGTGAGGGTGGTCACCGTAACCACTGTGTTGAGGAGGAGGCGTAAGCCTTGTGTAAGAGTAGGATCAACAGCCCAGCCGGTGTCGCTCAGTGGTGTGTGCCTTATGACTTACGAAGGAGTACACAGTTCAATTCCCTGTCAGGGCACATGCCCGGGTTGAGGGCTCGATCCCCAGTAGGGGGCATGCAGGAGGCAGCTGATCCATGATTCTCTCTCATCATGGATGTTTCTATCTCTCTCTTTATCTCCCTTCCTCTCTGAAAGCAATAAACATTTTTTTAAAAAGAGTAGAATAAACACAGTGAAAGAGGGAGGGGTGCACCAGTGTGGGGTGTGGTGGGGGGTGTATGATGTTCAGGGCACAGCCAACCACAGGTCGACTGAGCGAGGGCAGCGAGATGAATCCACCATTGTGGCTGCGGTGTGAGCCCAACTCAAGGCCTGGGGAGGGCAGAGCTGGGCCTGAATATTGGGAGGCCCACGCCGGCCTCCAGGGAACCTTCTGCTAATGTCCCTTTGAAGAAGGGTCTGGCAGCCATGGATGACTTCCGTGGAGGTCCAGACTCGAGCAGGCAAGGGTTCGGTGGGGTTGGGAAGACGGGACAGATCTGTTCTGTGGAGCGATTGGCATAGGAGGTGACCCTTGTGCGCCCCATGTCAGCAGGTGGGCGTGGCCCCCTCGCTGGGGGTCTCAGGGAGCGGCTGCTGTCAGGAGCCCTTGGTGACTGGCAGGTTGCCATGGTGATGTGCAGGGCCCGCCTGTGGCTGCTTCTGCTGGGCTCAGCAGGCCTTTCTGGCAAAGCTCTTATGTCAACAAGTGATTTCCCTCCCAGAACAAGTTCACAATTGAGGGTGAGGAGGAAAGATGACAAGGAAGGAAACCAGCCCGGACACACTCACAGGCGATTTTACACGTCGCTGGGCCAAGGGACACCACGGCCACGTCAGTGGAGGGGGTAGGAGAAGGCGGAAGATACACGCTGAAATCACGGCGAGTTCTTCATTCTAGTATCAGCCTCCACCCCTGGGCTTTCCCCCGCGGAAAGATTATGACACATCTATGGATACTGTTTCTTCCTTAATTTTTAAAAATATATTTGTATTGATTTCAGAGAGGAAGGGAGGAGAGATAGAAACATCTATGATGAGAGAGAATCACTGATTGGCTGTCTCCTGCATGCCCCCTACTGGGGATGGAGCCTGCAACCCAGGCAGGAACCCTGACCAGGAATCAACTGTGACCTCCTGGTTCATAGGTTGATGCTCAACCACTGAGCCACACCGGCCGAGGCCATTATTGCAGTTTTGTTGTGCGGTCCTACTGATATTTGCCTGTCTGGGGAGGAGGAAGGAATACTAGTATTTTCACCATCGTCTAGCAAATTAAAAGAAAATTCAATGTGGGAATAGAAATGACCCCTGAAGGGAAACTGTGCATTCTTACTTTTAGCAAAAAGTGCTTTCTAAAATCACATGAGCAAAAAAAAAAAACCAAACAATAATTCTTATCATTTTAAGCACTGAAACATTTCTTGAGGTCTGAAACAAACTGAACCCTTTAAGAACACAAACACATCATCCTCGTGCGTTACAATACGGTCTGTGTCAACAAGAAAACTACATTTTGCTCTAATATTTTATTCTTCACTCGTCTTTATTTTGTACCTTTGCAAATACTGATAACGGTTTCACATGAAGCAGAAACTGGAGGGAACTGACCTGTCAACCAGCAAAGGAATCTGAGACTCGAATATGCAAGACTGCTGCTGTCCTGGGCCCACCGCCTTCCGGGGGAGACCGCCTTAGGTTGTCTGACGGCCGCTGACCTTGGCAAGTGACTCGTGCGCACAGAATTCTGGGAGGTCCTGCCTGTTTCATGATCCCCTCAAAGGCCCTGGAAGTGGGGCCTCAACCGCATCCCTTTGTGCGTGGAATCCTCAGGTTGGCGGCAGCGCAGACTCACTGACAAAAGGCTTCTCCCCTCCTCACAGTCCCTGGGCGCGGCCTGGTCCGTACCAGCAGAGGTGTGCCTGGCGTAGCCGGGCGTTTGGGAAGGGAGGTCTGACAGAGGTGCCCTGTGTGAATCAGAGACCGTGGTTGCTGAAGACATAGCACCTTGCTTTCATCGTTGGCAAGTTTGACAGTTGAATGCAAAGACGTTTTAATTGATCGCAGTGTCGGTTCTATGTCCAGAGACGTTGAGAGCCCCAATGATGACAGCTTCATGAGGAAAGAGTTTTGCTTTTAATCTTCAGGAAGCCCTCAGAGGGGGCTCCTGGAGTTGGAGCCATGTGTCTGCTCAACTGGTCTTTTCTTGCTCATTCTCTTTTTAATATATATATATTCTATATATATATATATTATATATATACATTGATCGCAGTGTCGGTTCTATGTCCAGAGACGTTGAGAGCCCCAATGATGACAGCTTCATGAGGAAAGAGTTTTGCTTTTAATCTTCAGGAAGCCCTCAGAGGGGGCTCCTGGAGTTGGAGCCATGTGTCTGCTCAACTGGTCTTTTCTTGCTCATTCTCTTTTTAATATATATATATTCTATATATATATATATATTATATATATACACATATATATAATACACACACACACTTTGCCATTTAAACCATTTTTATGTGTACTATTCAGTGGCATTAACTACATTCATAATGTTGTAAAAAAAAAAAAAAACCCCATAGTTTTTTTTAAGTTTATTTAAGTCTTCTGGTGACGGAAGGCACAATTTGAGAACAGATCCATCTGCTGTTCCTACTCTAAAAAGTTCAGTTTCCAAGTGGTAAACTGTCTAACTGCTCAGTCAGCAGTATGACTGTGAAAATGTTCTCTGATTGGAAGCCCGTCTGCGCATCACCTGTTTTGATTGTTTTCCCTT
>NW_006296417.1:4449868-4452709 GCF_000327345.1 Myotis davidii | reverse complement strand
TGATCTTGAGCTCTTCTAATACACTTTCTGCACATGAATCTTCCCTTCAGCATTTGTTTCCCAAGGAGCCTGACTGTCACAGGGAGGTCTATACCTGGTTGACCACAGTATTTCAGTTGAGTGATAGAAGGCGACTAGAGGCTTACCTTTTAGGATGAGGACTTTTTCTTATTCTCCTGTGTTTCACTACAGTGCTTTTGTCCTGCCTGTGTCACAAGTCTGGGTTTTCTTTGGTTCAGTTTCTCCAGAGAATAAACCTCTCAGTGGCATAAGAGATGGCTGGTTGTTTGGCAGCTTGGAAGGGAACCTGGAATCTGAATGCCTCATATACCAACATTTGTCCACTTGTCCTGTTTTCAGTCCCACCTACCCTTTATGTGATGGTACTGGGTGTCTTCAATTCCTGAGCTTCCCCAAGATGCTGTTGGGGGAACTGTTGTACAGTGGGGCCTTGACGTACGAGTTTAATTTGTTCCGTGACGGAGCTCGTAACTCAAATTACTCATATGTCAAATCAATTTTCACCATTACAATGACTTGAAATGCTGGGCTGATGTTGTGGCATTCACTGTGACGTTCGCTGCGCCAACTAGTGGTGGGGTATCTTGAAGCTGGCTCGTAATCCGAATTTTAGCTTGCAACTCAAAGCAAAAAATCGGCCGAGAGACGGCCCGTATCTCGAAAAACTCGTTAGTCAGGACACTCGTAAGTCAAGGCCCCACTGTAGTGTGAATGCGCTCATTAGAACTTGCGACGTGCTTTGTAAGTGCTTGGTACCAATGTGATCATGGCTGACCACCTTGAGACGAATCCGAGACAAACACAACATCTAAATCCAGTAGCGGGGACAAGAGCTTTCTTTAATGGGTGCCTGGGGCGGGGAGGGATTATTACAGGCTAAATAGAAAGATATCTTAGTTTAAAGAATCTAAAAAATAAATAAAAATCACCGTGCACGCTTAGAGCTAACGTGGATCAAATATGACCATAGTCGGTGAGTCTGTTACCCGTGGTTATTGCCAACCACAGGTAACACGCTTTCATCCTTCTAGACTTGGCAACGTTTAGAAAATCCAAGTTGAAATCTTTATGGGTAAACTTCTTCAGGTTTACAAAGTTTCAGCCAGTTTTAACAGCTTAAAGCAGTGGTTTTCAACCTTCCTGATGCCACGACCCTTTCATACAGTTCCTCATGTTGTGGTGACCCCCAATTTCATTGTGACAAAGTGAACATAATGAACGCAGAGTGATGAATCACAAAAACAATATGTAATTCTATATGTGTTTTCCGATGGTCTTAGGTGACCCCTGTGAAAGGGTCGTTCGACCCCCCAAAGGGGTCGCGACCCACAGGTTGAGAACCGCTGGCTTAAAGGATTATGCAGAAATCACTCCCCTGAAAAATGTTTCCAGAACAGAACATGTCAGATGTCACCTGGTGACTGTGTTTAATGCGGACGGAGGGTTCCAGTGGCTGCTTAGCCACTGCCAACCGAGGATCAGAGATGCGCTCGGGCTGGGCCTCACGGAGGGCTGGGATATGACCAAGGCAGCGTTTATGGGGTGTACCAAGCAAGGCCCCATTTAAGACGGCAAATATGAAACAAAAGACATTTTAAAGGGACCCTAGCCCCTGACAGAAATTGAGAACTTAGCGGTGCCTAATCCCACGGGTGCTAAGTGATCAATGGCTCTGAAGGGACGCAGGAACAGACGGTGGCATCTCAGGGGAATGGTGGGGGGGGACGGGGAGGGAGGAAGGGAGAGATTAACCAAAGAACTTGTGTGTGTATGTGCATAACCCATGGATACAGACAATATGGTGGTGAAGGCCGGGAGGAGGGGGGTGGGCCTGGGGAGGGGTGGAGGGGAGTCAATGGGGAAAAAAAGGGACATCTGTAAAACTTTCAACAATAAAGATAAATTTTTAAAAAATACAAATACATCAACATCATGGAGGCTTAGTAGGTAGCTGCCACATACTGAGAGCCACTATGAGCTAAACCAGGGGTGGGCAACCTTTTGGTGAGTGCGTGCCGAAACCAGCAAAATCTCTGACTCAGAATTCTTCTGCGTGCCAACCCTAATTTTTTGAGAACATGTTACGCCTACTTGATATTTCTTAAGGTGTACGTATGTGAAGAACCTTGAAGAAATAATAACATTCACTGAGAACAAAGATTCACAAGCATATGTGGATGAAACCAAAACACTGGTCGGATCTAGGAAGGCAGGGAGAGTTAAGGCAGAGGCATAGAAATTGCTCTTCCCCTCTCTCGTCCATCCATGTCTGTGGTCTCTAAGATAACTTGTTATGTAAAATTATCTATGTATCTAAGATGCACCTACACTGAATTTATCGGAAAAATAAAAAAGTCGGTATTAAGAAAAAAAATTGTAAATGGAAGATTATGAGAGGGTTTTGCGTGCCAGCAAAAGTTACTGGCGTGCCATGTCTGGCACGCGTGCCAGGGGTTGCCCACCCCTGCTCTAGATAATGTCTGGGAAAGGGTTTTGGATGTCGTGCAAAACCAAGCAGCTACTGGGCTGGTCTCAAAATGCTGCAAAGTGGGTGGGAGCTATGCTCTCCTCCTCCAGCCCGGCAAGTAAAATCAGGGCTATTCATTGTCCATCTCTCGCTCACACACACACACCCGTTTATGAGCATGAATCAGAGATTTCCAAATAACAACTATGAAGTATTTTTTTAAACACCCACCGCCCAGGCCTCCCAGCCTTCCTTCCAGCTGCCCGTCTCGGCGATCCTGGCCGGCCAGGGGAGGGACGGGGTGTGGAGCGCATAAGTCAGTCCCCAGGAGGTTCAGCACGAGCAATTTGTAG
>NW_006296417.1:4442992-4449828 GCF_000327345.1 Myotis davidii | reverse complement strand
CTGAACTTGGTCTGGGACCAGGCCGGCCCTCCCTGAAGGACCTGGTGTGAGCCCAGCAGTGGGCTGAGAGGTGGGGAGCCTCGCTGGGGATGGTGGGCTGAGGGGTAGGTCAGGGGAAAACTGGAGGGGACAAAGGGTGTACCAGCAAGACTTCCAGCAGCAAGACCCTGTGCCCAGGGCCCCTCTAGCTCCGTGGTCGGCAAACGGCGGCTCGCGAGCCACATGGGGCTCTTTGGCCCCTTGAGTGTGGCTCTTCCACAAAATACCACGGGCGGGCGCATAGGTACAGGGCGATTGAAACTTCGTGGCCCATGCGCAGAAGTCGGTATTTTGTGGAAGAGCCACACTCAAGGGGCCAAAGAGCCGCATGTGGCTCTCGAGCCGCGGTTTGCCGAGCCACAGTTTGCCGACCACTGCTCTAGCTCCCTTTCAACCTTAGAAACACATGCTGTTAAGTCCAATAAAACTATGAGATGCCCAGGCCGATGGGCTTGCAAAACAGTCTCCCCAGCTTCTTGTTTGGGGTAGAGGGTGGCTCACCAGTCAGGTTTACGTAAAGGCTCTTGAGGGGGTCAGCTCGCCCTCCCAAGCACCCACGTCTCCCTGTCCAGAGGCTTCTGTCACCCCAAGGGGGAGGGAGGAATAAAATCTGAAGGCTGGCCCGGCCGGTGTGGCTCCGTGGTTGAGCGTCGACCTCTGAACCAGGAGGTCACAGTTCGATTCCCGGTCAGGGCACATGCCTGGGTTGCGGGCTCGATGCCCAGTGTGGGGTGTGCAGGAGGCAGCTGATCAGTGATTCTCTCTCCTCACTGATGTTTCTATCTCTCTCTCTCTCCCCCCCGCTCCCTCCCTCTTCCTTCCTATCTGAAATCAATAAAAATAAATAAATAAATCTGAAGGCTGCTCCCTCATCTTTCAGTCACTCACAAAATATGAATTAGTGTTCAGACTTCATAACGGTAACATGTATTTACTGCAGATAAAGGTGCTTTCTCCTTTAAGACTGACAGCTAACCTGGTGCTTAGAAGTCTCAGAGGCCAAAAGATCAAAGAACACCCACGTATTCGAACCTATTCAGCAATGGACAGCGTAAACTCAGCGTTGATGGCTTTGGTCAATGTTCACCAATTCCCCCTAGAAAATATCTCAGATCGGTTCTTTTAAGAATTCAGGCTCAGAAAAAATCCTACCCAGAAAGCATGTTGCCCTGGGAGTCCGGGTACCTGGCTCTGATTAGTGGGTATCGTGGTCCCGTCCCCCAGGCGGCCAGGAGGACCAGGGCGACAATTAGGGGGCAATTATTGCAACTTCATTAGCCCTCATGTAGCATATAGGCTTTCTCCTTTCTTTTTGTTTTTTTAATCTATCTTCACTGACCTCAGAAAGGAAGGGAGAGAGAAATAGAAACATCCATGATGAGAGAGAATCATGGACCGGCTGCCTCCTGCACATCCCCCACTGGGGATCGAACCCGCCACCCGGGCATGTGCCCTGACTGGGAACTGAACCGTGACCTCCTGGTTCATAGGTCGATGCTCAACCACTGAGCCACGCCCGGCCGAGCGCCTTTCTCTTTTCTGTTAGCTGCCTTTTTCCTCCTCCTTTTTAACCTGTTTGTATACAGAGATCTCAGATTCTTGGGGGACCTGGAGGTCAGTTGCCCGCCCCCCCCACCTGCTCGTCCCCTGCCACGAGCACTCACCTGGGTGGACAGCAGGGCGCTCTGGCCTTATCAGAGCCCGATGGCCTGGAAGCTGCCGGCCACATGCCATGGACAGTCCCTCTCGGGAGCAGCCAGCAGTCCTTCCCTGAGGGGACATATAATTACAAGAAATTCACAAATGCGTTAGGAAAGGTGGGGTGATTATTCCTCAATGAGGGGGAAGCTGGTTTCAATCGCCTTCTGGGCAGCGTGTCCCCCGGGAGGGAGGCAGATGAAGACTGAGGGAGGGTGAGGAAGGGAGTCCGGGCCTGGCTGTCCCTCCCCGGCTGTGCTGGCTCCCACGGTCAGCCCTAGGCTCAAGGCGTGGGCTAGTCCCGCTCTGGGAGTCCTGCTGCCATCACCGATGTTGCTTCATGTCTGCGGGGGCCGGGGAGCCTGAGCAGCAACGGTTCTTGGGTCTGAGGCTGCGGGGCTAGAACAGGCATCTCAGGGCTGCTCTGCTGGGAAGGCCCTCGTCCTCATGCACCTTCTGGGAAAGGAGCCTGTGTGAGAGCGAGTGTGAGTGTGTGTGTGTGTGTGAGTGTGTATGTGTGTGAGTATGTGTGTGTGTGTGCGTGAGTGTGTGTGCGTGTGTGTGAGTGTGAATGTGTGAGACTTTGTGTGTGTCTGTGTGTATGTGAGTGTGAATGAGTGTGTGTGAGTGTATATGAGTGTGTTTGAGTGTGTATGTGTGTGTGTGTATGTGTGTGTGTATGTGAGTGTGTGTGGGGGAATGTGTGAGAGTGTGTGTGTATGTGAGTGTGAATGAGTGTGTATGTGTGTGAGTGAGTGTGTATGTGTGTGTGTGTATGTGTGTGTGTGTATGTGTGTGTGTGGGAATGTGTGAGAGTATGTGTGTGTATGTGAGTGTGAATGAATATATGTGTGAGTGTATATGTGTGTCAGTGTGTATGTGTGTAAGTGTGTGCTGGAGGGTGTGTCTGCACATGTGTGTGAGTGTGTGTGTGTGTATGTGTGTGAGAATGTGTATGTGTGTGAGAGTATGTGTGTGGTGTGTGTGTGCGTGTGTGTGTGAGTATGAATGTGTGAGAGCCCAGGGCCGTGAGCTCTGCGTGTTGGCGTGGGCGCCTCACTGTGGGACAGAGATGCCCGGGAAAGCAGGACAGGGGGACGGGGGGACACAGTGTGTGGGAATGTGTGAGAGTATGTGTGTGTATGTGAGTGTGAATGAATATATGTGTGAGTGTATATGTGTGTCAGTGTGTATGTGTGTAAGTGTGTGCTGGAGGGTGTGTCTGCACATGTGAGAATATATGAGGGAGCATGGATAGGCGTGACTGTGTGTGTATGAGTGCATGAAGGTGTGTGAGCGTGCATATAGGTGCATGCATGGAGAAATGGGTGTACGAGTGCATGTTGGAGTGAGTCAATGTGTGTGCCTGTGAGTGAGCCTGGGATTGTGTGTATGTGTGAGCGCGTATGTGCACGTGTGTCTGTGTGAGTGTGAATTGCATGCGTGGGTGCAACCATATCTGAGTGAGCAAGTGTTAGAGCGAGGGTGTATGTGGATGTCTGTGCGTGTGTAAGCCCTGCCTGGGTGCTAGCTGGCGTCTCTCCAGTTGCATGATTGGGGGGCTGTGGGGGGCAGCGAAACCTTTTGGTCAGCTGGCCTGACCTTGCCCTGAACCGACAGACATGAGGCCCTAAAACAACTGACCGCAATGCAAACGCCTCCCTCGCCCCTCACACACCTCCCTGTCCTCTAATGAATGAGGGAAGGCAGGCAGGCAATTCCCTGGATAATAAGATGACAGAACAATCTTCCCATTACATTCCCCACGGGCTCACAGCCAGACAGCAGCCAGGTTCCCCGTGGCCCCCGCCCAGCTCACTCTGAGTTTCCCAGGAGGGACCCTGGAGCTGGAGAAACCTCGGGGAGACATCAGTGAGCCCAGTGGTGTCGCCTTAGCTGTGCAAGTGCCGAGCTGCGAGGATGCATCGTGTCCCACCCTACTCTCTGACACCAATTCTTGGTGTCGTCTGAGAGCAAGACTTCTTTCCCTTGTGATTTTGGTTAAAATCCTTCGAGGGGACCAAGGTAAAGCAAATGCATTCCACGCCACGGGAAAGAGACGCTTTCGGAATCTATTCTTGCCAAAGCTAGGAATGTTTCTCCCCCGGAATAGCAATCTTTCAGGAACAGACTGAGGTAATGACTCGTGCTTAAATAGGATCTTTGGCCTTGGGAGGGGATTTTTGTCCATGTGCATGCCTTCCTCCACCTATTTTCATTCATTAATAGCCAATATGTCAGACTTGGGAGGATTTATTCCTTTTCCTGGTGTTTTGCGGAATGTAAATATTCGATAACCAAAACCCGGGCAGTGTTAACAAGTGGAAGCTTACAAAGTGTGCGCGATGTCACGTGAGCCCTGAGTTATTTAGTTGCGTACGAGAGCCCATCGGTGCCTTTGCCTCTAATTGATTTCAGCTTAACTCCCGGGGAGCCCTGGCCGGGTTCCAAGCCTGCGGGATTCATATTCGCAGGGCCAGGCCGCTCCCAGAGGGACCACTTGCTGGTAAGCTAAGAACTTATTTACCTCATATGAATTCCTAAACATATTTTCCAAATTGATTTCACCAAATGTCACAGAGGCTGAGGTAGTGTCTACGTGTGATTTATCGCCGCACGAGGCTCCTGTTACATCGGCTTCCCATATTGTATAAATTTCCTATTGCTGATGTAACAAATGACCGCGATTTTCGTGGCTGAGAAAGCTCATGGATGTATTCTCTCGCTGCTCCGGAGGTCAGAAGTTCAAGATGGAACTCACTGGGCCAGAGGGAGGGTGTCGGCGGGGCAGTGTTCCTTCTGGAAGCTCCGGGGTGGACCGCATCCGTGCCTCATCCTGGTTTCAGAAGCTGCTCACAGCCCTTGACTCATGGCCCCTTCTTCGGTCTCCAGAGCCGCATGGTGGGCCGAGTCCTTTTGCAAGCTGCCATCTCTCTGCTTCTTCCTTTCGGATTCCCTCTTTAAAAAATAAATAAATAAATAAATAAATATATTTTATTGATTTCAGAGAGGAAGGGAGAGAGAGAACCATGGATCGGCTGCCTCCTGCACGCCCCCTACTGGGGATCGAGCCTGCAACCCGGACATGTGCCTTGACCGGGGATCGAACCTGGGACCCTTCAGTCCACAGGCCAACGCTCTAGCCACTGAGCCAAACTGGCTGGGGCTGCCTGGCACAGTCTGACATGAGTATTTGCCTTATTGGTGTTGGCCGCACGCTAAGACGGCTGTTCATGTTTACATCAAACAAAACAATGACTGGAAGTGTCACCTGGAATGGTCAGGGGGACACGCTGAAGGAGAGCGTCCCTCGTCCCCTGGGTGACCGCTGGAATCGAACAGTGACTCCTTGGTTCATAGGTCGATGCTCAACCACTGAGCCACACCAGCTGGGCGAAACAGTATCTTTTTGATGGCGAAATAATCCACTGTATAATGCTGTGCTAATATACCAGGGAAACCGGTGCCGCGATATGGGGATCTATCTTACACCCTGAGGAGCAGCAGGGACCACGGGACAGAAGGGGACCGTAGTTATCCACGCCCGGGGCCCTGGGTCCTCACCCCGAGGCTCCCCAGGGACTGAGTGGGTCCCTCTTAGCAAAGGATAACATCATCGTGAGCCACTTTATGGAAGTAAACTCAGAAGAGAAGCAGGCGTGTTCTGTTGACATCATCACAAGAATGTCCATCGAAACCTCTTGAGAAGTGACCACAACGGGTGACAGGACAAACCACTCAACTGATGAGTCTAAACAAACAAAGCCAAACCAGACGCCCCAATCCGCGAGCGTGAATGGCATCGCCACAGGAACTGGGGTCGCGCGAGGAGGCAGCTTGCCAAGCAGTCAGACTCCATGCCCCGAGGGCCCCCTGATCTGAGGCTGGTGCTCTAGATCCCAGACTCCTCTGTCCAGGACACAGTCTAGAAAGGGGGTGCTGGGCTCAGGCTGGCTGGCCTGGGAAGCCGCATTCCTAACGCTCCAGTCACTGACACGTCGGCTATAGCAGAAGTTCGGCCGTGGCCTTGCACGGATGGCATCGCTATAGGCCCCTGCCTTCACCCCGGGTCATCGCTAGCCCTCAAGTTGTGAGTGAGGCTGTTTTGTTCAGGTTCTTAAGCGGACTGTGTGTGTCACATGCCTTTTACAGGACACCAGGCAAAGCAGGGCTTGTGTGATCCCTAAAGGGAACGGAGGAGGCAGACCCTTTAATAAATGTGTGAGCCCTGACCGGTTTGGCTCAATGGATAGAGCGTCGGCCTGTAGACTCAAGGGTCCCAGGTTCGATTCCGGTCAAGGGCATGTACCTTGGTTGCGGGCACATCCCCAGTGGGGAGTGTGCAGGAGGCAGCTGATCGATGTTTCTAACTCTCTATCCCTCTCCCTTCCTCTGTAAAAAATCAATAAAATATATATTAAAAATAAAAATAAAAAATAGATGTGTGAGTCCGATGTGTGTCATTTCAGAAAGCAAATCTATGGAGGCTTGTCTTCTGCAACAAATGCCTCCTTGAGTCTAGGTCAGTGGTTCTCAACCTTCCCAATGCCGCGACCCTTTCATACAGCTCCTCATGTTGTGGTGACCCCCAACCATAACATTATTTTCTTGGCTACTTCATCACTGTCATGTTGCTACTGGTATGAATCGTCATGTAAATATCTGATAGGCAGGATGTATTTTCATGGTTACAAATTGAAAATAATGGAAGCATAGTGATTCATCACAAAAACAATATGTAATTATCTATGTGTTTTCCGATGGTCTTAGGCGACCCCTGTGAAAGGGTTGTTGAGAACCGCTGATGTAGAGGAATAGTTACATGGAAACAGTGACTTTAATAATAGGATTTTAAAAATCTAAATTTGAATAATCATTCTAAAGAAATCCTTTAAGTTTTTCTCCTATTCCTCTTCTATTGTCAAATCTGCCTTTTTCTTAGACTTATTTTAATGTCTATACATTCTCTCTTGTTTGCTGAACATTTCTTTAAAATCAATCTTTATTCATGGAAGCAGCATCTTCTCTTACAGCCCCAATCATATATCTATCTATCTAGCTAGCTAGCTAGCTAGCTACCTATCTTCCTACACATATAT
>NW_006296417.1:4434700-4442871 GCF_000327345.1 Myotis davidii | reverse complement strand
CCGATATTCACTGAGCCAAACTGGTTAGGGCTATTTTTATTGATTTTAGAGATGAAGGGGGAGAGAGAGAGAAACATCAATGATGAGAGAGAATCATGGATCAGCTGTTTCCTGCACACCCGTTACTTGGGATGGAGCCAGCAACCTGGGCATGTGCCCTGACCGGGAATCAAACAGTGACTTCTGGGTTCATATGCCGATGCTCCACCATTGAGCCACACTGGCTGGGCCAGACAATATATTTTTAATGATAAAATAACCCATGGTATAATATTGTGCTAATATGCCAATAATCCTAGTGATGAAATATGCCAGGTTTAGTTTTATTTGTATACTTTGATTTTCAAACATTTTCTTAAGAGAGATAGGAGGCCTCTAGGACAATCTGCCAATCCTAACGCGGCATCTGGCACCTTCAGTGGATCAAAGTATTTGTTGAATGAATGTGTGAGAGGAAAGGTGGCCGAGAACTGAGAACAGGCCCAGAAAGGGGGAATGTTGGAGGGAGTGGCCACGAGAGGAAAATCGGTGACTGGGATTTCAGAGACAATTCCACCCGTCTTTACAATATGTTCCTGAGCTGGAAAAAAAATTAACCAAAGAACAAAAGAAAATTAATTTTTAAAATCCCTATCTGAAGAATTTTTATCCATATTCCTCCAGAAAAGGACAATGGTTGACAGAATTCCTCCACCCCCATTCACGTGGGGAGGTGGAGACCAATAGATAAGACAAGGCCCAAACTGGATGCTACTGAGCAGCCAGGAAAGCAAGGTGGACAAGGATGCTCCCACATGGCCTTCCCCGTTAACCCATTTACAAACCGATGGGAGGAAAAATTCCATCATCATTTTCAGATCAACTCCCCGCCAGGCCGTGAGAGAGCCTCCGATTCGATCCCATCTCCAGCGGGCTGCGTGGAAAGACACAGGGCCCCTTTGTCTCGCAAAATCAGATCCAGGCCCTTCAGACAGATGACGCAAGAGGCAATGACGTGCACGCCAACTGCTCCCACAGCTCGGAGGAGCGGCTGGGGACTGGACCAGCAGCAGTGCCTTGCAAAGACTGCTCCGCCCCAATCGTGTTGGATGGTGCAGGCCCTACCCCTGAGCCCACAGATTTTCTTTAAACAGGGACCCTGCCAGTCGGGGCAGATTAAGGCAGGCTATTTGATGAGCAACCCAGTTGCGACTTGGGCACAGCTCAGGCGTGGTAAACGCAGATGCAGTGGCAGGCACGATGCTAAGGAGATTTGGGCCCTGGTGCCTTTTCAAATACTTCTACCAGGTTTGCAGAGCGAGTGAGGTCTGCTGCCAATCACAGCCACTCACTGGGGAGGACCGCTAAGAGGGGGAATAAATCATCTGCTAATTCCCTACATCAGAGGGAGGCAGGAGGTCAAGGAAATAGATTCCTAAATAAGTACATTTCCTAGAGAGTGAAGTGCACCTTTTGAAAACGCGCAGACTAGTTATCTGTACAGGTTTCCAAGTTTCCCCGCTCCTGCTAACTCTCTCTCTAACATCCTTATTTCCTAAAGTAAATGAGCAAAACAGAAGTTCTCTGAAATGAGCTCGGCCTGCAGAGCAGAGACACCCCAGGGCTGCTCGACACGAGTCGGAGATTTGGAAACACTCAGAGCTACGCAGGAAAGTATAGATCATTGTTTCTCTCGTACAGGCTCCGCACAAGGGCTCCTGTCCACCCAGCATTGGAGATGATCTGCCCAGTCATGTATAGCGAGTCAAGACAAAGGCTTGACCACAGGCCTACTTGGGAATAGGTTAAGCTGTTTCTGGAACACAGTCTCTGCTTTCTTTTTTAAAGTATATTTTTATTGATTTCAGAGAGGAAGGGAGAGGGAGAAATAGAAACATCCATGATGAGAGAGAACCATGGATCGGCTGCCTCCTGCACGCCCTCTACTGGGGATCGAGCCTGCAACCCGGGCATGTGCCCTGACCGGGAATCGAACGAACTGGAATTGAACCATGACCTCCTGGTTCATAGGTCAATGCTGAACCACTGAGCCACACCCAGGGGGCCCTGTCTACTCTTGTAGTCTCCTGAGGCTCTCGCTTGGAATTCCCTAACTGGACTCTCTGCTTCCACTTTTCCCATCTCCAGTGAAGTCAGGTGTGAATTGCTGTGGGGAAGGGGCCCGCGTGGCCAGCGGGGGCCATGGATGTGTGCAGAGGAGCGAGCACCACTGTCTTCACAAAGGAGCCAGTTGGAGCCAACTCTTGGAGAGAACTAACTCATCACAAAGGAGGTGACCCCAGACAGGGGGGACAAGGCGTACCCAGGCATAAGGAGGGAAGGTACAGCTCAGGATGGAAACCATGGGTAACCCTGCACGGCCGGGCGGGAAGGGGTGTCTGTCAGTTTGCTAAGCAGCTCGGAATTCACCCTGAAGGCGGTGGTGACTCTGAGGGCTTTCAAACATGGGGATGACATGATCAGTAACGGCTAACATTTTGGGGAGACCGTGCCAAGCAATGGTCTGAGTCCGTGGTCGGCAAACTGCGGCTCGCGAGCCACATGCGGCTCTTTGGCCCCTTGAGTGTGGCTCTTCCTAAGCCTTAGGAGGACCCTAATGAAGTTAATAACAATGGACCCACCTATATAGTTTACGTTTAAAAAATGTGGCTCTCAAAAGAAATTTCAATTGTCGTACTGTTGATATTTGGCTCTGTTGACTAATGAGTTTGCCGACCACTGGTCTAAGTGCTTCACATGGATTAGGTCATGTAATTCTCATGACAATCTGATGAGGCAGATGCTATGAATATTCTCAATTTTCCAGTAAGTTCCTCGAGGACTGGTTCTTCATCCCTTTACCGATGGGTCCCAAGGCGTAATTGTTGGGTCTGGAATGATGAGTGAATGAATGAAGGAGTGAATGAATGAAGGAGTGAATGAAGGAGTGGATGGAGGAGCGAATGAATGAATGAGGCACAGAGGTTATACTCCCAGAAAAGGGCAGAACCAGGATTTGAAAAGGGGTGGCCTGACCCCAGAGCCCTCACATGTAACCACATGACAAAGAAAAAAGATAATTGGGGGGCAGTGAGAGGGGCAGAATAGCCTGGAATGTGAAATGCCTGGCAAGTCTTTTGAGACATGCCTTAAAATATGCATCGCCCACCACTTTCAAGAGAAGCTAAACAAATAGCTTGCATCCATCATGAAGAATCAAAAGCATCCTTCTCACTGGTAATGAGTGCCTGAGCTGCAGGATGAACTGCTACCTTCCTAAACTGAAGACTCTATACATGACATTCCCTAAAGTGTGGTCCAAGGCTCATCTGGTTCTGAGGCCCCCGATTAAAGGCACATATTCCTGGACTCATCTTTAACGTGCGAATTCTGGGAGTGTGACGAGGGAGTCTGAAGTATCATCGATCTCTATGAGATGCTTATGAAAATAAATCTTGAGATATGTGGTCTTCCATCTTTGATCTTCTGAATGTTTTGCAGGGAAGTGCCGGGTGTGTGTGTGTGTGTGTGAAGGTATTTTGAAGAATTTTTCATTTACTCTATTTCAAGAGATGCCACCTGTCCAATAAAAACATTTAGATGCATTTGGCTAATTTTTAAAAATGTCACATTTTATGGATCTTCCAGAAGTTAACTAAGTCTTAAGCAATCGTAAATATATTTCACCCACATGTAAGGAATTTCACGATCCACAAAATACTGGATATGGGAACTGTACAACTATGTGCATGAAACTGTAACATTTCATTGCCTTTCCCGCTAGGCTAGCAATCGCCAAATCTGATTTTCATCATGTGAGAAAAATTGACTTATGTATTTGGGTCTATTTCCAATAAAAATAACTTTTCAGACATTGCTTTAAACAGGCATCACCCAACACTTTCAAGAGAAGCTAAACGAATAGTTTGCATCGATTATAAAATATGGGAATGACCTTTTCTCAGCTCAGATTCTTCTAAAAAGCAAAGATACAGTGTGGGGAACTGAACTGGTAGGTTCTCGAAATGGCTGTACTACGCACAGCAGGGGCTGGACCCCAGTGGGAACAGTTTGCATCGATTATAAAATATGGGAATGACCCTTTTTTAGCTTAGGTTCTTCTTAAAGGCAAAGCTTAAGACAAGCACTTAGATACAGTGTGGAGAACTGAACTGGTAGGTTCTCGAGATGGCTGTACTAAGCACAACAGGGGCTGGACCCCAGTGGGAGCACTCTGATGAGATTAACAGAATAAATGCTTTTCCAAACCGCCATCCAGTTGGACAGGAGAGGGAGGCATCGAGCCTCCAGTCCTGGCCTTCACTGATCAAGGGTTGTCTAATGGTTCGTTAACCCCTGGCACTTCCGGGAATGTGCCTGTCAGAATGGCTGAATGGGTCTTTGCACCCACTCCAGGCAGTGGTGGTCAGCTGACCCTGGACAAGTTGCTGAGAGAGTACACCTGTACACAGCTGTTGCTATAATAATGACTTCTGTAAAAAGGTGGGCAAACCCAGCCGGCATGGCTCAGTGGTTGAGTGTCGACCTATGAACCGGGAGGTCACGGTTCCATTCCCGGTCAGGGCACATGCCCGGGTTGCAGGCTCGATCCCCAATGGGGGGCGTGCAGGAGGCAACTGATTGTGCAAGAGGCAGCTGATCGATGTTTCTCTCTCATCGATGTTTCTAACTCTCTATCCCTCTCCCTTCCTCTCTGTAAAAAAATCATATATTTAAAAAAAATATATATATATATATATTTTTACAAGGTGGACAAAATATGACGTACATTCCAAGAGGAGTTTAATAGTTCCTTTTTTAGATATTTAATAATTATCACAAATTATTCCCTAGGCAATGGAGTGTGGGGTTTTTCAAATGCATGAATTATAAATATTTTCTCTCCAGAGATGCCGTGGGAGTTTTAGTCTGGATGATGTTTATGCCCTATTTCTTCTCCTCCTGGCCTGATGAGAAACATTTGTCCCTCCGCAGTCAACATGCAAGACTTGGAAAGCACCCACGAAATAAAAGCAGGTTAAAATAAATTCCCTGTGAGCTCTGCCTGGAAATTGTTTACTTGGTAACTGAAGAGAGTCTTGTTGGACACTGAGCAGATTATGAAGTTGCCACCGAAACGACTTCTAAGCATACGTTGCTTTTAAATCACTCGGATAGTAACGTAAGCTACAGCGGGCTGGGACCATTTGATAAAGTGCAACACCCATCCCCTCCCACTTTCTTACGGTAAGCCCAGTGAGTCACTTTGCTTCTCTGGATGGTCTCAAAGTCCTCCGAATCGGTTTCTCCTCCAGCTCTCCCTGTGTTTCTCTCTGCCCCTACCATGCTCTCTCCCTATTTTCCACTATTTTTTTTTTTTGAGCAGGAAAGAAGGGAAGAACATTCTCAATCTTTCTATTTTTTTCTGCTAGCGTAGATCCACTTTTATTTACCCATATTCACCCTGTATTCTTTCAGAAACGATTGATGTTGTGGAAGCTGGTTTACAATCTGGCTCTTGGATACTGGTGAGAACCTAACGCCTGGGGTTTGTCAACCCTGAGTTTGAATTCTGGCTCCACCTCTTATAAACTGTGTGAATTTGAAATGTCCTGTAACTTATTTGGACTTCATGCTTTCTTCTGGGAAATGAGGCTAATAATATCATCGCTCTTATAGGATGACTAGAGGTCTGGTGCATGGTTTTGTGCACTGGTGGGGATGGGCCCACTGTAGGAGCGCACTGACCACCAGGGGGCAGCTCCTGTGTTGAGCGTCTGCCCCCTGGTGGTTGGTGTGTGTCATAGCGACTGGTCGATCGGTTGTTCTGGTCATTCTGCCATTCGGTTGCTGGGCTTTTATTATATAGGATTATGCAATGTAAATGAGGTCATAGGTGAGAGGGGGGGGCCATGGTGTCTGACACAGCAAACATTTGACAAAGCATCATCATCATTCTTTAGTGCTGTCCAGAGTTTGTGTTTCCATCTGCATCCCCAGATGTGGTCGACGAGTTTAACAATGAACGTATAGACAAGCGCTGGCCTCGGTAGTCACTGTGCGATCAGTGCATCTGAAGGTCGTTGCTATACCTGGCGGATATCATATTCTGATCCGTAAGCCTGGGAAATGCCTCCATTTTTATTTCTGGGATGCATGTCTAGCCCTGGGTCTTCATGAAATGATGGCCACGAAGAAATGGTCTGTGGCGGCCGATACTCGGATGCCCTGGGAGGTCGTCTGATGGTTCGGCGTTGGGACCCGCTCACAACAGCTCATTGTGTCAGTCACCCTTGGGCTTTCTTGTGTGCTTCGTGTTTGTAGGAGCAATTACGGTCCAGGGTCAGGCACTTTTAGGCAGTTAATAACCAGTTTGACTCCAAGTCCATCAGCTCCTTCAGCCATTCATTCAATGCTGGGAAATGCCTTACCCCAGGGTCAATACTGCTTAGCTCAGTCATCCTTCATGATTGAAAGAAAGAACGCTTTCCTCGTCATTGTCAATAGTATTGATTGGCACTTCTGTGGGTGGCCCCGGTCATTTTGAGTTGCCCCCCTTTTGTTCTCAACTGCCAAGGAGGTGACATCATCTTTCCTTTCACAATATGGACATTATGGGAACGCTCAAAACCTAACACAAGGAGATCCACTGTCAGGCACTGGGCCTCACCTCTTGATTATGATTGAAAGTGACTCACGGGGGGCGGGAAGGAAACTCAGAAGAGCAAGGAGGCCACGCCGTGAACTCCCCCAAGTCACCGGCCCGATAAACTCTCATCCTTACCGCCAACCACAATGCTCCCATTAAACGCAAAAAAAGAAGAGTAGGTCTGACTAATTCCTCCCTTTACCCGCCAAAAATAAATCACAGCTCAGAGCTGGAAGGGGACACGGACTTTTCCAGGAGGAAGAGTTGAGGTGGAGGCTGAAACACTGGAAACATTTTGAACGCGAGCCAGCTGGCCCGAGCCGGGGATTGCGAACACACTCCCCAGACCAGGTCCTTCCCCGAAGCTGCGTTGTCAGAGGCAGCTGCAGGGACTTGGAGGATATAGTGGCATCGATGGAAGCCTATGAGATAGTGGATATGCACTGGTCTTTCAACAGGGCACTCAATTCATTGACATGAGTTTCTGTCCTTCAAAGACCTTCCCAAATGGTTCATGTTTATGGATCCTTCCAGATCCTTCCAGATCCTTCCAAAAGCCATGCATCTAAAATGCACAGCAGCTTATGGACAAATATTTTGTTCGAAGCTGATTTCACTGAAGTTCAACTACATGATTAAATGCAAGCAATGCCTCGGACATAAGAGGTAACAGAAAGAACTTGGGTACTGGGACCAGACACATGGCAGATCAGACTCTAATTATTTCATTTTGTGTTTGGATTCTCCATCTATAAAACC
Source organism: Myotis davidii (assembly GCF_000327345.1). Lineage (NCBI taxonomy): Eukaryota > Metazoa > Chordata > Mammalia > Chiroptera > Vespertilionidae > Myotis > Myotis davidii. The sequence goes on along the minus strand of NW_006296417.1, from coordinate 4,435,484 downwards.
GGAGCATTAATAGATATTTTGGAGGCTACACTACACAAAGGACCTATTAACAGTGCTAGTACCTTACAGATGTCATCATTGTGACTGGGGTTAGCCCACGGTGGAGAAAACATGGATGAAGCTTTTTACTCCTTTTCATCAGAATCAATATATTTATGTGGCTGGTTTAGTGTCTGACACATGAAGGACCAAGTAACTATATACAGGTGCCAACTACTGGGTTACATCATGAAAAACACTATCCCATAATCCACTCAACAACAAAAACGTAAAGAGATTGATATTGTTATTCTGTTTTATTTTACATTTTAAAATTGTGGCAAAATACACATGGAAAAAGTTACCAACTCAACCATGTTTAAGTAAAAGTGTCAGTGGCAGAACTTATATTCACATTGTTGTGCAACTATCAACACCACCCATCTCCAGAACTCTTCTCATCTCCAATCTCTATATATAAAAGCCTAGGTGACTATCTGACTGGTAGCTATGATGCGAACTGACCACCAGGGTGCAGACACTCAACGCAGTAGTGGAAACCACAGGCATGGAAACATAGAACTAACTGATGAATCTCAGAGGGAAGAGGGGAGGGGGAGGGCAGGAAGAGATTAACCAAAGATCTTATATGCATACTAGAGGCCTAGTGCATGGATTCATGCACCAGTGGGATCCCTCGACCTGGCCTCTCCAACATCCTCTGAGGAGTCCCGGACTGTGAGAGGGCACAGGCCAAGCTGAGGGACCCAACCAGTGCATGAATCCGTGCACTGGACCTCTAGTA
>NW_006296417.1:4430600-4431508 GCF_000327345.1 Myotis davidii | reverse complement strand
GAAACTTCCAGAAAGGAAGTTCATGGAGATTCCCCAGGGGCCCTGAAAGGGGGTGGGGGGAGGATCGTGGGGAGGGGCAGGGAGTCTGTGTGGGTCATTCCTGGACGATATTTGAGGTTACAACTAAGGGCAGACTCCAGGGATGTTAAGAAAGTTTTGTTAAGGAAACGAGGGCTGTTGTTTTAATTGTCCTTAGATTAGTGTTTCTTTTTAATATATTTTACTGATTTTTTACAGAGAGGAAGGGAGAGGGATAGAGTTAGAAACATCAATGAGAGAGAAACATCGATCAGCTGCCTCCTGCACACCCCCTACTGGGAATCGAGCCCACAACCATGGTTCGTGCCCTTGACCAGCATTGAACCTGGGACCCTTCGGTCCGCAGGCTGACACTGTATCCACTGAGTCAAACTGTTTAGGGCCGTAGTTTAGTATTTTTAAAAATATATGTATTTCTATGGATTTCAGAGAGGAAGCGAGAGGGAGACATAGCAACATCAATGATGAAAGAGAATCATTGATCAGCTGCCTCCTGCACGCCCCCTACTGGGAATCAAGTCCACAGCCCAGGAATGTGCCCTGATGGGGAATCAAACTGTGACTTCCAGGTTCATAGGTCGACGCTCAACTGCTGAGCTACACCACCTGGGCCATAGTTTAATTTTTTATTTTTAAATATATTTCTTTATTGATTTCAGAGAGGAAGGGAGAGGGAGCGAGAGACAGAAACATCAATGATGAGAGAGAATCATTGATTGGCTGCCTCCTTCATGCTCCCTACTGAGGATTGAGCCTGCAACTTGGGCCTGGGCCTTGACTGGGAATTGAACCATGACCTTCTGGTTCATAGGTTGACACTCAACCACTGAGGCATGCCAGCTGGGCCAAAGTGCTATCTTAATAGGCTT
>NW_006296417.1:4426812-4429919 GCF_000327345.1 Myotis davidii | reverse complement strand
GTCCCTTGGCCTGGCCAGTGCCCTCTCACAATCTGGAACCCCTCGGGGGATGTTGGAGAGCTGGTTTTGGCCCGATCCCTGTAGGCCAGGTCGAGGGACCCCACTGCTGCATGAATCTGTGCACCAAGCCTCTAGTATCTAATAAAATTCCATCAGTGCCACCATACCCTCCAATCACTGCAGCTGCCTCTGACAACTCAGTTTTCATGGAAGGATCTGGGAGAAGGAAAAGGAGGAGGAGGAGGAAGGAGGGAGGGACGGAGGGAGGGAAGGAGGGAATGATGATCTCCTAAGTCACTGAGATGGTTGGGTACCTGTCAGGTTAGCAGGGTCCACACCCAGCTGGGGCTACCTAAGGTCAGGCAGCACGGATTTTTCTCGAAGGGCCGGTTCAGTCTGCTTCTTCAGCTCCCTTGCACTATCCCTGCAAATTTGGCCACACTTCCTGGCCTCCTGATCTCAACTATTCCAGTTTTTAATTAGTTCCAGGCCAGGCGATGTGACTGCCCCATCTGTGCAACACACATGTGCCAATTCAAAGTCTGAAGCCATGAACTAATCGAGCCAGCTGAAGACCTGCTGAAGGAGGCGAGCGGAGCCACCCTGAGGCTGGAAAATTCGCCCGGGCGGGCCTGCCAGCACCGGCCCCTTCCAGGCACGCTGACCCTTGGGCCTGTTAGGAAAGGCCTGCTGAGCTCCATGCTTTGGCCCTGGCTCTCTAGAACCCAAAGGATGACTGCAGTGTGGGGTGCAAACTCCCCCTAATGTAGGGGATGGGACCTAGGATCAGTACCATCCTTGGCAGAGCGCATAGTAGCAGAGGTCAAGGCCAAATTCCCCCCAGGGCCGGCAGACGGAGAAAGAAAATGGATGCAGGTACAGTTTCTTTGCAATGTGCAGCCTCACTTGCCCGTGAAATACAGCCAAGCCCTTGAGCCCCCAGTTCAGTCTCACTTGGCCCTTTTGGGTTTGATAGTTTTAGGGATTTTGTGTTCAATATTGTCCCTTTACAGTATTCCTTTCCCTTCTCAACTATAAATAAGGGGGAAAGCACATATACACATAATACACACACATACACACACACACACACACGTACTAGTATATATGATGTAGTCTTATGTGTTTGTGTATTTATACACATATATATTTATATAACATTTGAGTATGAATTAATGCATTGAAATCCAGTGTGTTCCTCCATAATACAAATGCTTAAATCATAATTCCAGAAACAAAATGATATTCGTCTAGTAAAAATTTCTATCGCAAGGATAATGTTTGGTAGAGTTCAATTTAGATTTTATTTGATATGTGATGGATGCTACATTTTGCCATTTTCAGGGCCCTCAACAAACATGCTTTTTATTAATTAATTTATTCATTTATTCAGTGTGTATTTAGTGAGTATCTCCTATGTCTCAGGCTAAATCTACTAACTTTCTTTTTTTTTTTTTTTTCTGGTTCATCTTTACCTGAGGATATTTTTCTAAAGAGATTAGAAGTGAGGGGGAGAGACAGAGAGGGAAACTTTGATGTGAGAGATATATAGATTAGTTGCCTCCCCACAGAAGGGAGGGTGAGAGACAGAGAGAGAGAGAAACTTTAATGTCAGAGAGACATATAGATTAGTTGCCTCCCCCACACACCCTGCCCAGGGCCAGGGATCGAGCCTGCAACCGAGGTATGCAGGTGCCCTTGACTGGAATTGAACCCAAGATCATTCATTCCAGTTTGGCTCTATCCACTGAGCAAACTGGCCAGGGCTATTTTCTTTAAAAGAAAAATAAAAAAGGAAAAAGGAAATGAATATATCCCGAATAGTTAAGATTCTCAGATGATTCCTGCCAGCTCATTGTCATAGCCACTTCTCTTAGCTCTAAGGCAGTGGTTCTCAACCTTCCTAATGCCACGACCCTTTAATATAGCTCCTCATGTTGTGGTGACCCCCAGCCATAAAATTATTCTTTTTTTTAAAATATATTTTATTGATTTTTCTCAGAGAGGAAGGGAGAGAGATAGAGAGTCAGAAACATCGATGAGAGAGAAACATCGACCAGCCGCCTCCTGCACATCCCCCACCAGGGATGTGCCCGCAACCCAGGCACATGCCCTTGACCGGAATCGAACCTGGGACCTTTCAGTCCGCAGGCCGACGCTCTATCCACTGAGCCAAACCGGTTTCGGCCATAAAATTATTCTTGTTGCTATTTCATAACTGTCATTTTGCTACTGCTATGAATCGTCATGTAAATATCTGATATGCAGGATGTATTTTCATTGTGACAAATTGAACATCATTAAAGCATAGTGATCCATCACAAAAACAATATGTAATGATCTATGTGTTTTCCGATGGTCTTAGGCGACCCCTGTGAAAGGGTTGTTCAACCCCCAAAGGGGTCGCGACCCACAGGTTGAGAACCGCTGAGATAGTGGGGGGGTGAAAAAGAGTCACTTTGACTGCACTGAATTCAACAGCGGGCATAGGATGGCTCACTGCACACACCCCTTAGGGGGAAACATCACAAAAACTCCTTGTGCCCCCGTGACACTGGTGCGCAGACATCAGTGTCACATCTGGTTGGCAGTTCCCCTGCCACTGGCTCTCGAGTGTCCCATTGAATTGCTCCTGAACCGGCCAGGTACCAGTTTAAGTTGGAAAACATCATGTGACATCTCTCAGGGTTTCTTACACTAAGGGCCTGCTCCATTCCCGGGGAGCGACCACCCCCTCTGTCACTAACCCCGCAGGGCCCTCCCCAAGCCTCCATGTTGGTTTCTGAAGGGCATCATGGCAAATTAGCAAGGGCTGACGGAAGAGAATCGGGGCGAAGGCTGGGATGTTTGATCCGGGATGAACCAGCAGAGGCAGGAAGGGGAGCGAGAGAAACTTGGAAAGTGGAGCCCACCTTGGACTTGGCTTTTCCTAGGAGGGATCAGCCAGTCTTCCCTACAACCTGTGGCGCTGACCAGGCCTGTCGCTGAAAACTAAACACGGCTTCCCGTGGCGGCTGGCCAGAAACATAAATTCTGCCCCAAACTAAACACTGCCGCAGGCCTGCCTCGTTTCAGAACAGCCATGCCAGCTGCGCTGTACACCGTGT
>NW_006296417.1:4424466-4426499 GCF_000327345.1 Myotis davidii | reverse complement strand
TTCTGTAGAGGCGTTGGCCGGGCGGTCTGCATTCAGGGGGGCCGGCTCCTGAGGCCACCAGCTCCCTAATCTTTGGAAGGGTGTCAGGATTTGTCTTTACCTCCTATGAAATCATTGAGGCTGGGTGTGGGGAAATGGCTAATAAAAAGGACCATTTAACCTGGTAATGCGCTTACTGAGTAACTTCCAGAAAGGAAGTTCATGGAGATTCCCCAGGGGCCCTGAAAGGGGGTGGGGGGAGGATCGTGGGGAGGGGCAGGGAGTCTGTGTGGGTCATTCCTGGACGATATCTGAGGTTACAACTAAGGGCAGAGTCCAGGGTTGTAAGAAAGTTTTGTTAAGGAAATGAGGGCTGTTGTTTTAACTGTCCTTAGATTAGTGTTTCTTTTTAATATATTTTACTGATTTTTTACAGAGAGGAAGGGAGAGGGATAGAGTTAGAAACATCAATGAGAGAGAAACATCGATCAGCTGCCTCCTGCACACCCCCTACTGGGAATCGAGCCCACAACCATGGTTCGTGCCCTTGACCAGCATTGAACGTGGGACCCTTCGGTCCGCAGGCTGACACTGCATCCACTGAGTCAAACTGTTTAGGGCCGTAGTTTAGTATTTTTAAAAATATATGTATTTCTATGGATTTCAGAGAGGAAGCGAGAGGGAGACATAGCAACATCAATGATGAAAGAGAATCATTGATCAGCTGCCTCCTGCACGCCCCCTACTGGGAATCAAGTCCACAGCCCAGGAATGTGCCCTGATGGGGAATCAAACTGTGACTTCCAGGTTCATAGGTCGACGCTCAACTGCTGAGCTACACCACCTGGGCCATAGTTTAATTTTTTATTTTTAAATATATTTCTTTATTGATTTCAGAGAGGAAGGGAGAGAGAGACAGAGAGAGAAACATCAATGATGAGAATCATTGATGGGCTGCCTCCAGCACGTCCCCCACTGGGGATGGAGCCCACAACCCAGGCATGTGCCCTTGGTCGGAATCAAACCTGGGACCCCTCAGTCCGCAGACCAATGCTCTATCCACTGAGCCAAACCAGCTAGGGCAGTTTCATATTTTTATGGATTGTTTATGGTGATTTCTAGTGGGTTGTGGTTTGTTCCTTAAAAGCAGTTATTTATGTGAAACTAATGTCGATGACAAGGCATGTGTTATGTTGTTTTGTAATGTTGACATTCGGGGGAGAATCAAGCAATGGTGATGATGGCTAGAATGGTTCTCTTTCTGAAATAAAAAGCAATTCCTGCCACATAATTGGGAACAATTCGCTGCCTTAATTGGGGAAACAGAGCTGAGATGCAGAAATTTCCCTGGGAGACAAGGATTCTAATGAGCCCAACTTGGCCTGTGAATAATGACCCCAGCACAAAAGATATCTGAGATCTGTCCGATCGCTGACATATTCTTGTGGACCAGTGGTTGGCAAACTCATTAGTCAACAGGGCCAAATATCAACAGTACAACGATCGAAATTTCTTTTGAGAGCCACATTATTTAAACGTAAACTATATAGGCAGGTACATTGTTATTAACTTCATTAGGGTACTCCTAAGGCTTAGGAAGAGCCACACTCAAGGGGCCAAAGAGCCGCATGTGGCTCCTGAGCCGCAGTTTGCCGACCACGGTTGTGGACCACGCTTCCCTCCGTATCCCCACCCGCCTCATTTTCAAATCCACTCTCCTGGGAGAAGTTCCCTCTGCAGTGATTCTCAACCTTCCTAATGTCGCGGCCCTTTAATACAGTTCCTCATGTTGTGACCCCCAACCATAAAATTATTTTCGTTGCCACTTCATCACTGTCATGTTGCTACTGTTATGAATCCGTCATGTAAATATCTGATATGCAGGATGTATTTTCATTGTTCGCGACCCACAGGTTGAGAACCGCTGAAGAAAACAGCAGGTCAGGCCCTCTTTTCTCGTTTCCTCGTGCAGTTGTGTCTGTGTTTCTCTTTACAGTGGTCTCCATCCGAGCAGCTCTCAGTGTGTAAGCAGATAGCATCCCAGGAAGAGTCTC
>NW_006296417.1:4423738-4424308 GCF_000327345.1 Myotis davidii | reverse complement strand
ATTTCCCTGTTGAAGGGAGGAGGTCGGGCCGCCTGGCTTTGGCAGGTTCATCAGTACAGCTGCCAGCGAGCCCCCCTGGCGGACATCTGCGCCGAAGCACAAAGACCTCTCCCTGGGCTCACGGAGAACAGGAAACGTCTCGTCTCCAGCAAATCAAGGCGCAGGACGTTGCCAAGTTTCGTGGTTCAGGGAGCTGGGGACCCTCCCGTTATCTGCAGCGGCGCCCGTTCTCCCAGGAACAGCTGCACATCCATGTCCGCAGGCATCAGTGAAGGGCACTTCATTGACCTTTGGCACGGCCCACAGTGCCAGGCCCCGAGAGACCTCAGAGCTCAGCTGCTCAAGTACTTGGTTCTAAAATGCCAGAGGAGAATGGGGCATTCAGAGAAGTATCTGTGTGATTCTGAAACTTCAAAGGCATGGGGGGAGGGGGTATGTCATCATTCATGTCCATCTTTTCACTTTTTTCTTTTTAAAAAATATTGTTATTGATTTCAGAGAGGAAGGGAGAAGGAGAGAGAGAGAAACATCAATGATGACAGAGAATCATCGATCGGCTGCCTCCCACAA
>NW_006296417.1:4395557-4423319 GCF_000327345.1 Myotis davidii | reverse complement strand
CAAAACAAAGAGTCTTTCCATAGACGGGTGTTTAGTAAATTTTAATCACTGCCAGGTTCTATTATTTGACTGATAAGTACTGAATAGTTTAATCTGTGTATACAATTTGCATATGTGCATACATATATATGTGTGTGTATGGGTACATGTGATGTGTGTTGTATGTCTATATATATTATATTTTATGCTATATGTTATATATGTGTATTTTCTTCTCAAGCAGAACTTAGATTTTGAAATCAGACAAATAGGGTCTAAATCAGACCCTTTCTCTTTAAATGTTTTTATTAATTTCAAAGAAAGAAAGCGAGAGGGAGAGAGGGATAGAAACATCCATGATGAGACAGAATCATGGATCGATTACCTCCTGCACACCCTCTACTGGGGATTGAGCCTGCAATCCGGGCATGTGCCCTGACCAGGAATCGAACCAGTGACCTCCTAGTTCATAGGCTGACACTCAAACACTGGGCCACGCTGGCCGGGCTAAATTAGACCCTTTCCAAAGGCCCACACCGGCCACCTGACCCCGGTCACTGGGTTCCTTTCTGATTTACATTGCTGGACCCACGTCTACAACAATACTGTTCCGTGGTATTGCGTGGCACCGAGTCTAGGGCAATATAAGTTCTCTTTGAGTCTGTGAACTGTGTCCTTGTGTTACCATGAAGGTGAAGGATGTGCCCAGGGAGGCTGTCCTGGCCACTTCGATGGCACCTCTGAAGGGCTCGCAGCTCCTCTTCGCAGATGGGAGAGAACTGTGCCGCCCTCCTGGTAATTTTGTGTTTCCTGGATGTACAAGGCGTGGGACTGGAATACCCGATCGTGGCGTTTAAACTCCCCACATCCTTAGCAGGACCTGCAGGGTGTCTTGAATGTGAGTTTACAAACGGAACTTTCTTGGCGGTGCCAGGACACACTCTTCAAGGTCAAAGTTGACAGGATGGGAGAGGCGTGCTTCATGCAATCGACTTTCCAGCGAAGCGTCGGTTCCACCGCACAGGCCAAAGTCAGCAGAGCCGGGAGCCATAAACAGGAGGCTGGAACAGCCCCCTCCGGCTGAGGCAGCTGGAACCTGGCAGGCCGGGTCTGACAGGCCCTTCAAAAAGGCCCCCACACATCTGGGGGAGCCACACTCTAGCGGAGCTAAGTCAAAACCAGCAGGGGGTGCAGAGAGGAAAGGCTGAAAATTGGCCTCTTGGCACAAAATTTAACCGACAACGTGTGTCAAATGCCCCGAGGCGCATGCAGGAAGGGAAAGTGGGAGATGAGCCTTAGACTGAGCCTTACAGAGCTTCCATCTAATCCAGTGGTTGGCAAACTGCGGCTCGCGAGCCACATGTGGCTCTTGGGCCCCTTGAGTGTGGCTCTTTCACAATGTGGCTCGCGAGCCACGGTTTGCCGACCACGGAATCACTTGGGGAGACGAGGGGAGGTCGAGGCCACACACGTCACCTGGGACTTCCCTGTCACGCTGATCCTTCTGACACTGTATTTCCTCGCGAATAGTATGAGCTTCAAAGGCTTGATTTGCAGTCAAATCGTAGCCAATAATAATTTGCAAACCTCGGTCTCGTATCATGCTTAAAGATTATCAGAGGAGGCCCAGGGGAATGCTCAAAATAAAAAAGACAGGGCCAAAGATGATTAAAAGTTGCAATGTTTTCATTAAAAGACTGAAAGCATTAAGCCAGACCGGTGTGGCTCAGTGGTTGAGCATCAGCCCATGAACCAAGAGGTTGTCCCCAGTTCGATTCCCAGTCCAGACACATGCCCGGGTTGTAGACTCGATCCCCAGTAGGGGGCGTGCAGGAGGCAACTGACTGCTATGTCTCATCGATGGATGTTTCTATTTCTCGCTCCCTCTCACTTCCGCTCTTAAATCAATAAAAATATATTTTAAAAAATGTGCCTGAAGCTGACCCAACCTCTGGACGTCGTCCTTGCATAAGCCCATAAACACGCTGTAATATTTGAGTGACTTTAGACTATTTTTTTTTCTCTTTCAACCTGAACCATGTCACTGCCACTCAAGATGTGACACTGGGGTCTGGGAAGCGCATGGGTCGCTCAGCCTTGGGAGGAGGAGTCAGCATTTGCTCCTGGTCCTCCCTGCATGTCCCTCCTCCTGGCCTCTGCTCGCCTCCCCCAGGGCAGACAGGAGTACCGCTCCCTCCTTCCAGCATCCTTCTCCCATTGTCGCTTCTTGTCCCCAACGCTGCACAGTCCCTCTACGTGTTGTCCAAATGATCACTCAGTCTCCCTTCGGAATAAGAGGGGAAGAAGTGGGAGGCGGTAGGGCGGGAGGACTAGCCAGCTGCATTTTTTGACAATTAACAGAAACATCTGAGCAGCGCAGATCCGGCCCTTTCCTGTTACAGAACACTGGCCGACGACGTATGTTAGTTTTCTTTTTGCGACATATGTTTCTAATAATAACGATGATGAGATGAAATCCCCCCTCCTACCCCCAAAGTTGATAGCACATAGAAAAATGCTAGTATGGACCAGAATTATTTCCCCTTAAAGCCGGAGATTGCATTCTGAGTATGACCTAGGGTCAACCCCCATCATCATGGGCAAAATCTTGCTGTTTTGCGCACTTCTCTTCTGAAGACATTTCCTTTAGTGAGTAGAGAGTCAGCCACTTAAAACCCCTCCTCTGAGCCTTTGCTCCAAATTGCAAGCACCACAGTGTAGAGACGCTCTTATTGGGGACATCTTTTCCCACTGTTTGCTATTTCTTATCGTGTTCAGAGCCTGTTTCCGTATTTGATTATTCTTCCCGCAGATGAAACACTTTGTCGGTGGTCAGACAGAGGAAAGCTATGGCCACACTGAGACAGGTGGCTTAGCCCTCGCCGGTTTGGCTCAGTGGGGGGAGCGTCGGCCCTGGGACTGAAGGGTCCCGGGTTCGATTCTGGTCAAGGGCACATAACTCGATTGCAGGCTTGGTCCCAGGCCGCCATCCCCCACCCAGGTCGGGGTGCACATGGGAGGCGACCAATCGATATCTCTCTCACATCGATGTTTCTCTCTGTCTCTCCCTCTCCCTTCCGCTCTCTATAAAAATCAGTGGGAAGATATCCTCAGGTGAGGATTAACAGCAACATAAAAAAGACAGATGGCTTACTTACAGGGGCAGCTGAAGCTAGGCCTTTATTTCAAAAGAGCGGCCTACTGCACAGCCTTGCTCTATCTTTTTAAAAACATATTTTTATTGATTTCAGAGAGGAAGAGAGAGAGAGAGAAACATCCATGATGAGAGAAAATCATGGATCAGCTGCCTCCTGCACGCCCCCTGCTGGGGATCGAGCCTGCAATCCGGGCATGTGCCCTGACCGGGAATCGAACCGTGACCTCCTGGTTCATAGATCAACGCTCAACCACTGAGCCACACCGGCCGGGCCGCACAGCCTTGCTCTTGACACGGCAGTGGAAGCGGTGATCTGTGGTGATCTCTGATGCTCTGCCTCCTCACTCTATAATGTCTCTACTTTTGAGCATGTCCCCAGCCCACACTGTCACCCATCCCTCCCATTCTGGCTGCTGTCCCAGCCCAAGCACGTGGGACTTGGCCTGCCCTCTGTAATCTGCCAGCTCTGGGGGCAGGCCCGGCCCTAGTTAGAAGCCACCCTTCAGCTCTGCATCTGACCTGTACCTCTCACCGATATTCTTCATCAGCCAAACAGCCGCGGTATAACAATAACTTACATTAACTTAAATATTGATAAACTGGAGGGGTTTTTACTCACAGTGCATGTGCAGTGCAGAAAATGTCAATTAGAGAGAAAAAAAATCCCCAAATCTCACATATTTCAAAGATAACTGCTACGAACATTTGATGTATATATTTCCAGATTTCTTTGCATATGCATATCCGACAACGTGTGTTAAATCTTAATCCATCTATGTGAACTGGATAGATATATTTTAAATAATATGAATATAAATTAGATCCCAGTGTGATGTCTATGTGATTATACGATGCATACGTTTGCTAATTACTTTTTCATTTGCCACAAATAGGTCAGATTTTCGTTCCAGGAAACAGACATGAGCTTCATCACAGCTAATGACTATGGGGCAATCAGTCATATTAATATAACAATTTATTTACCTGCAATAAATGCCATTTCATATAATCCCAGGGTTGCTTTTTAATCATGAATGTTGCTGGCATGAATATTTGAGTGTTTTATTGCCTGGAATGCATTCATAGAAGCGCATTTTCAATGTCAAAGGATATGGATTATTTTTAGAGCTTTTGATCCATATCCATATTTTGCTCCAGAAATGTTGTACAAATGCATGCTTGTAGCGGTTGTCAGGTTAAGCCTTGCCTATAGCTGAGTGTTGTTACCCGGGTAAATGATTAGAGGGATCATGAAGATTTGTTGTTGCTGTTATGAGTTGATTACTATTCAAACTGATCAATGGTGGTCAGTACCATTAATATGACCAATGCGTTGGACAGAAAATAGAATTTTTGACTTTATCAGGGACCTGAAGTACTTAATAAAATTAAATAAATTAGTACGAAATGACCACGAAGTACTTAATAAAATTAAATAAATTAGTACGAAATGACCACGAACTTAAAATAACTCAGAGGATTCGAAACATATTCATAGAGCAAAAAATCGCTTTAGCAAAAAATGGAAATTTTTATTTATTTCATATAATTCCTGTGTCAGAGATAAGCATGAATATCCAATATATTTAGGCAAGCTCCCCATAGGTAGGTCTTGCCTAAATTTCCTCTATCGTGCCAGGTCTCCATTTTCCTCTCAGCACAGAATCATTTACTTAATCTACAGAGTTATAGAATTCAGTACCTCTAAGTCCCATTTCCAAGTCTTCTTTCCAATTTTAAAAAAAAATATTTTTTATTGATTTTTTTACATAGAGGAAGAGAGAGGGATAGAGAGAAACACTGATCAGCTGCCTCCTGCACACCCCCTACTGCAACCAAGGTATATGCCCTTGACCGGAACGGAACCTGGGACCCTTCAGTCCGCAGGCCGACGCTCTATCCACTGAGCCAAACTGGTTAGGACTCCAATTTTATTATTTCTGGAGTAAGTGCCATCTAATCTCTTTTCCTGAGCTGTCATTAGCACATTAAATTAATCAATTCTCTTCACTGTCCCCCACCTTCCTATCTCCCCCAAACGAGATCCGGGCCTCACATGCTTCTCTGAATACCAGATAATGGCTGATCTCCTTCTTCCCTGGGATTTTCCCATTTCTCACTCACTTGCTATTTATGACTAATTGGTGTGGTTTTTTTTTCTAAGTTGCAGCTCTGACTCAGTTACTCCCACATCAGACGCTATAACTGACTCCCGCCTGCTTACTGATGACGCCCAAATCCCAAAACCTGGCAAAGGATATGCACACTTCAGCCTAATTCAGTGGTCCAGGGAAATTGTCACATTCCCTCCTACCTCTTCACACGCTCTCCGGTCTCACTGAATCAGACTGCCATGTTGTCTACGCTTTTCTGCTCCAAAGTTTTCTCGCATTATTTCTTATCCTGGACGCTTCCCCTACCCATCTTGTACATCCAAGTCTTCACTCTCTCTTCTACCTTTAGCATTTCTTTATTGTTTGTTTCTGCTGGTGAATGTCCACTATGCTTTGTTTAGTCCCCTTGGCCTTAACCGTTACTTTTCTTATCTGATCCCTGTGTTCGGTCTCTCCAGTTGTTCACGGGTTTGGGCTAGGACTGGTTCTTCTAAAAATCTCCTGCCATTCCCTGATGTCTCAAATACAGTATTTGCTCTATAATAGCTGTTGGGTACCAGGAAGCTAGGAAAGACGAGGTGGGGAATTCAGTGGGCTGGTGTATATGAAATCAGGCTTTAATTACAGAAAGAGTTTAAAAGGACTTTTCTTCACAATTGATGGAACTAAAGTTACACGAGACACTCCAAATTACAAGATTTTAGAAATCCCATCATCTAGGAAGTGATCATGAATTCCCCACAAGATAGGTGAACTCTGTGATAGAAACTTTTTATTCTAAATGGCCGTGTTTTCAAAGGCCAGTATCATAATATGAGCTGACCTGATTATCCTTTACAATGAATGGTAACACTGTCCAAACTCCCCACCCTCCAACAGATAGCATGTCTATCATTAGCTTGGCTTTGATTTTTCCAAAAGAAAGACAAAATAAAAAGAAAACCTCCCTTTCAATTTCATTTATTTTTTTTTCTCTAGTTCTCATTTCTTGGAAACCTGCACACCTTGCCTTCGATAACTACCATGCCCCAAATTAGATAAATCTAGGAGGAAAAGTAACTTCCATTACTGGCCAAGCTTCTACTCCAGTCCCCAGCCCCCAGCCAATAAGAGAAAAACAAGAGATATGATAGCTAAAAACGATAGGACTTTATTTTCATATTTTTACTCTAATTTTGAAAAAGCATAAAAATTAGTATTTTAGCCTGGCGGTGTGGCTCAGTGGTTGAGCATCGACCTATGAACCAGGAGGTCATGGTTCGATTCCCGGTCAGGGCACATGCCTGGGTTGTGAGCTTGATCCCCAGTGTGGGGGTGTGCGGAGGCAGCCGATCCATGATTCTCTCTCATCATTGATGTTTTGTCTCTCTCTCCCTCTCCCTTCCTTCCTAAAATCAATAAAAATATTGTTAAAAAATTAGGATTTTACTGATAATTTACATACCTATCAATCACTAAAGTGAGATGAATCCATGAGGACACTCAGCGCCTCAAAACCTTCAGGGGTTCCCACTGTCCCTGAGATACAGACCATGCCTAACCTGCTCGCCCCTCTCACAGTTCAAGCCCCAGGATAACCCCCCATTATTATTTCTCCGTCAGAGCGCCCAGGCCTGCCATGCCAGGCTGCAGCATTTAGTTTAATGCAATAAACAGTGGGGGTCATTTACAACCCTTAGTATGGGGAGGCGGGGAGCCTGAGAGCCACAACCTGGAAAGATTCACTAGGCAGGAAGTAGGAAACAGGAGGCCGCCTTAAAGGAACATGGGCGCATTCACACCTTCTCTTCTCCATTGCTTTGTTTTCCTTGTCTCAAAACCCCACGCATCCTGCTAGGTCCCTATGGTGTGCACGAAGCATTTCCAGTTTATTTCACCTCAGAGGGACACGTCATTCCCTTCTCGGGCAATCGTTAGCACAAATGGGTCTGAGCCGTCCACGAGACATTCAATTTGCCATTGCTTTGCTATACATCATTGTCATGCATTATCATTTAATGGGTTTTTAATGCCTGTTATGTGTTCCTTCCATTAGATTACACGTTTCTTGAAGCCTGAAATTACATTGTACACATCTTTGGAGCCAACTAACAACTTTACATAACAACGTATTTACTGCAGATCCGTTATTGGTATTTGGCGAATATGGATAATGCATAATGAGGTTTGGGAAAGATGGCTGCTCAGTTATCTCTGGCTCCCTCTAGTGGTGGCCAAAATATAACATGTGGCCACACCTCACTTCACCCTGTCCGTTCTAGTTTTACAACCATCCGGTATGACTCAGAGAACACATTCAGCTACCACAGATGAACAGCAATTATTAAAGCCCACGTGTACCAGCCTCTTCTTGTATGACAAGAGTTATGAGAGACGTTACACAAATTATCTCACCCGCACAGACATCAGGGGAGATGCTGTGACTGCTCTCCAGGTTATAGATTGTTCTCTCTGTCTCTCAGGTGAAGAGTTAGAGGCACCGTGAAGGTCAAGGGATTTGCCTAAGGTCAAGCGCTGTCATCTTCTCTCTATTGTATTTTCCAGCTTTACTGAGACACTGACATATAAGACCATATAAGTTTAAGGTGTACAACACGATGATTTAATATATTTATACTATGGCAAAATGGTTACCACAATAAGATTAGATCATCTATTCATCACCTCCATTGGTTACCATTTGTGTGTGCAGATTTTTTTTAATACCTACACTCAAAGATACAACACAGTGTTGTTAACTGTACAATGTACCGTGGTGCAAATTAGAGTTTTAGGATTTATTCATCTTATAATGTACCCTCAGGCCACCTTGAAACATTTCCCTCACTGCCCCCTCCCCCTGCCAATCTACTCTCTATTTCTATGAGTTTGATTATTTTAGATTCCTCATGGAAGCGATCATACAGTATTAGTCTTTCTCTGTCTGACTTATTTTGCCTAGCATAATGCCCTCAATTTTCATTCATGTTGTTGCAAGTAGCAGGACTTCCTTTTTATCACTGAATAATATTCCTGTGTGTGTGTGTGTGTGTGTGTTCCACATTTTCTTTACTTCTCAACTAGAGGCCCAGTGCATGAAAATTCATGCAAGAGTAGGCCTTCCTTCCCCCGGCTGCTGGCACTGGCTTCCGTCTGGCACCCGGGACCTGGGCTTCCCTCCTCCGGCCGCTGGCAGGCACCCCAGACCTGGGCTGCTTCCCCCCTCTGGCCACCGGCAGGCACCCGGGACCCAGGCTCTTCCCTCCGGCCCCGGTTTTGTCCAGAAGGACGTCTGGAATGGTGCCAGGAAGGATGTCTGATCTAATATTACCCTTTTATTATTATAGATGGTTTCATTCATGTTGTTGCAAGTAGCAGGACTTCCTTTTTATCACTGAATAATATTCCTGTGTGTGTGTGTGTGTGTGTGTTCCACATTTTCTTTACTTCTCAACTAGAGGCCCAGTGCATGAAAATTCATGCAAGAGTAGGCCTTCCTTCCCCCGGCTGCTGGCACTGGCTTCCGTCTGGCACCCGGGACCTGGGCTTCCCTCCTCCGGCCGCTGGCAGGCACCCCAGACCTGGGCTGCTTCCCCCCTCTGGCCACCGGCAGGCACCCGGGACCCAGGCTCTTCCCTCCGGCCCCGGTTTTGTCCAGAAGGACGTCTGGAATGGTGCCAGGAAGGATGTCTGATCTAATATTACCCTTTTATTATTATAGATGGGCACTTAGGTTGTTTCCATGTCTTGGCCATTGTACCTTCATGTTAGATGAGGTATTTTGGAATATTGGGGCTAGTGAATAATTGGGCTATCCGGCTGGTGTGTTTTATTTCTAAATCTTACATGACTTCATCAAGAGCCCATGGTTCTGACAAACACATGAGCATAGCAGGCAGGACTTAGTTCACTTTGAAAATAATTGAACAACTGCATATGGAAATGGAGACGAGGCAGGGAAAAGCACTGTTCAAATGGCCAATGTATTCCTAAATTTCCAAGAGGGAATTATTTTAGAATAGGCTGCACTTTGTATTGCTTTGCATAGAAATAGGGTTCATTTAAAAACTAATTCTTTATTATCACTTGAAAATAGTCTCCTTCTGAATGTCCAATTTTAAAATTAGTGACCTATTCATTACAAGAATTGGTTATAATGGATAATGTTTTAACACAGTAATAATAAGATTGAAATGCATGATTTTTATTTGCAATTAAGTAATTTGCATAGTAGAACTATCTCATCTATTCGTTTCACAATTTATATGGAATTAAGATTGAGAAAGTGCCATTTTAAGTGGGAAAAGCAATATACAATGTTGACATCAGTACTGATCTCCTATTTTGGAGCGAGGGAATCATACCAATAAACAACAAACAAAATATATAAATAGAAATAACTTTCCAATGGTATGTTACCTCCTTCACAGGGAGGTAAATGATGCAGGTGCCTTATATGAATAATGGTCAATTTCCAGCATAAATATATTTTGAAATTTTACATTGTCTCTAGCTAGACAGGGGAAAACAAAACCAAACCTAAAAATAGCTCTCTTGCTCCCCTTCTCCCTCACCACCACCCTGCCCCCCCAGCATACATTATTATTAACAAGAGGCAGCTGGCTCCCATTAACACGGAGAGAAGGGATCTAGCTCAGGAATTATGATTTCAGTTGAGTTGTAGGCCAGGAGAACTAGCTGGCCCTTCTGCGTTACATGCATTTGTAGTCATGCTAATCACCAGCAGGAAACAGATGTAATGGTCTTTCATTGAACTGTGGGGCAAGTGAGTCATATCTGCATGTGAGACTCAGAGCCTGTGTGTGTGTGCGCGCGTGTGTATGTGTGAGTGTGAGTGTGTGTGCATGTGTGTATGTGTGTGCGCGCATGTATGTGTGCGTGTGTGTGAGAGTGTGTGCGCGCGCGCGTGTATATGTGTGAGTGTGAGAGTGTGTGTGCATGTGTGTATGCGTGAGTGTGTGTGTGTGCGCGCACGCGTGTGTATGTGTGAGTGTGAGAGTGTGTGTGTGTGTGTGTGTGAGAGAGAGAGAGAGAGAGAGAGAGGAAAGGAGACAGGAAGACATTGCAAATAAACTATTATGCCATTCACAGCGGGCATTCCATCTCCTACAAGCTCAGGTCATATAACTCCTCTATGGTCTTGTAAAAACGACCTTTACGTATTGCCCAGATGCTTGGAAATGCAGTTTAGAACTAAGTGATTTCTCATCTTCAAAAAAGTGGAATGGGCCCTACCTGGTGTGGCTCAGTGGATAGAGCGTCGGCCTGCAGACTGAAGGGTCCCGGGTTCGATTCCAGTCAAGGGCACATGCTAGGGTTGTAGGCTCAATCCCCAATGGGGGATGTATAGGAGGCAGCGAATCAATGATTCTCTGTCATCATTGATGTTTCTCTCTCTCTCTCCCCCTCTCCCTTCTTTTCTGAAATCTATAAAAATATAGATTTATATTTATAAAAATATATTTTATAAAAATGTGGAATTTGAAGGTCTGAACAAGAGGTGTGGGGGGGGGGGCTGCCCTATGACAGCCATGTTATAAAGTGAGTGGTGACGGAGCTGTTTTGTGTCCAGGGCCCTGAAGCCTAAGCCCACAGACCTAGATTTGCAGCCTATCTCTGCCAAGCACCTGCTGTGTGACCCTGGAGAAATTACTTAGCCTTTCTGAGCCTCCTTTTGCTCGCCTGTAAATTACTGATGCTTATTTCACAGAGCTGCCCTGAGGATTAACCTAAATCGGACCTTCCCTCTGAAATAACTTTAAGAATGCCAGACCCACAGTATGGCAGTGTGCTTGCAATATAAGTTTGTTTTCTATTTTGGTTCCTTTTAATACCATGGGAAGGCCCCGGGTTTATCACCTGCTTAAAATAGCTACACCGTAGCCAGGTTATTCTCACACAAGGCAGAACCCGAATATCTTTGCTGTAGTCAGATAAACAGTTTATAACAGTGGTTCTCAACCTGTGGGTCGCGACCCCTTTGGCGGTCAAACGACCCTTTCACAGGGGTCACCTAAGACCATCCTGCATATCAGATATTTACATGGCGAATCATCACAGTAGCAACATGACAGTTAGGAACTAGCAACGAAAATAATTTTATGGTTGGGTCCCAACATGAGGAACTGTATTTAAAGGGCCAGAATGTTGAGGACCACTGGATTAGAAGCTTCAGTTCTGCCTGAATAAAATAATGGCTTACTCATTGACAATTTGGCCCCTGAGCCCGATGGGAGTCAAATACATGGCCTAGCCATTCCTTATAAAGACGCTCAGTTACCATTGTTGCTGAAGAAAGATGAACAAAGTTGATGCCTAGTTCCTGTTTTTACGGCCCTGAGTCAAGAATTTTATTATAGAAAAGGCCCGCTAATTCCACGTGTTAATAGAATACACACAAAACCTAACTGGAGGGGAAACGTTTTGAGAAACTAGGCCTCTCGGATGACAACCTTGCTTATGAAGCGGAAGTCTTCAAAACAAAGCACTGAACGTCTTACAACAACGAACTGAAAGTCCCAGAGCAAGGAGTCTGAAGTAGAGGTCGCAGGAGGAGGAGGCTGCTCCTCAGAGGCCCATTCGATATCCCCACGGGCAAACCGTGATGGTCTCATCACTACACGCCGTTGAAACCAGCACTGAGCGGGGTGATGAAATAAGGTTCGTTTCACACTCTTGCTTCATTCAATTTCGGGTTATGATATGTGATTGGATCGGCCGGGCTAGGGAAGCAGTTGAAGGAGGAAAAGAGGCCTCAAGGAGAGGTGAGATGTGCAGAGTGAGAGACTTCCCACACAAGCAAATGGAAATGCAAGTAATGCCATTATGGGATGCACCAAGGACCTAATAAGCCTTGATCCATCCACATCCACGCGGTACAAGAACTGTCACATCCGCCCAGCCGGTGTGGCTCAGTGGTTGAGCATCAACACAGGAACCAAGAGGTCCCAGTTTGATTCCCGGTCAGGAAACAGGCCCGAGTTGTGGGCTCGATCCCCAGCAGGGGGCGTGCAGGCAGCAGCTGATCAATGTTTCTCTCTCATCGATGTTTCTCTCTATCCCTTTCCCTTCTTCTCTCTCTAAAAATCAATAAAAACATGTGTGTGTGTTTTAAAAGAGAACTGTTACATCCTGTGCCCGGCAGGTCCTGTTTGTGAGATGGTCCTTGGATGAGGGCCATTGACAAGGGTTGTCTTTAGAACAGTGATGGCGAGCCTATGACACGCGTGTCAGAGGTGACACGCGAACTCATTTTTTTGGTTGGTTTTTCTTTGTTAAATGGCATTTAGATATATAAAAATAAATATCAAAAATGTCTTTGTTTTACTATGGTTGCAGATATCAAAACATTTCTATAGGTGACACGGCACCAGAGTTAAGTTAGGGCTTTTCAAAATGCTGACACGCCGAGCTCAAAAGGTTCACCATCACTGCTTTGGAAAGTACCTTTGGTAGTCCAGGGAGGGGAGGCAGGCCCTAACTGAGTTGCTGCCGGAGAAAGAAAAGGAATGATCCTTGACTGAATGCCAACTGTCTGCCAAGCACTATGCTAAATCGTGCTCAATCCTTTCCATTTCGCTCAATCCTCGCCAACCATTCAATACTTTTGAAGGCTTTTATCCCCTTTTTCACAGCTGAAGTAGCCGAGCGCTGGTGCTACTAAATAATGTGTCCAAGTAAGCATGGCTGGTGAGTGACGGAGATGGGATTTTAACCCAGATCTGGCTGAATGTCATGCTTGCTTCCTCCATTATAGCGAGCTGTGTCCTGAAGGAAAGAATCGAGATTTGTGTGGCATCAGAGATGGGTTTCCAGGGAGAGCTCTAGGGAATGCTAGTCTTAGGATGTATTCTCCTCAAATTATTTGTTGGTTGTTGTTAAATAAATGTGTGTATTTTTTACATTCAATGGTGCCTTTTCAGAGATTCAAATGTATATTAGCTTGTTGCAATCTCTGACAACTCCTATGCTAGGAGAAATAAAACTATTTAACTCGGTTTAACTAAGCTTCAAAATTTTCTTTTGACAAAGGTGTAGGTCTCTGATGAAATCAGTGCTCTACCCAATATCGTTGTTTAAAATACATTATTGATTTCAGAGAGGAAGGGTGAGAGAGTGAGATAGAAACATCAATGATGAGAGAGAATCATTGATCGCCTGCCTCCTGCACGTCCCCATGTGGGGATTGAGCCAGAGACCCGGGCATGTGCCCTGGGAATCAAACCTAGACCTCCTTAAGTCCGAAGGCCAAAGCTTTATCCACCGAGCCAAACCAGCTAGGGCTCTGTTTCTTTAAATAATATCATTTTTCCTTCATGTGTCTTTTCTTTGACTGGTTAAGAGAGGAGATGAAGCCAGTCCCAGGCCTCTACAGACGATTACTATCAGGTCAGCAGGACAGTAAGACACTTCCTCAATTTGCTAAGGATTCTTGACCTAAAATCAAGTCATCATCAGGCCTAACACTGAAACACTGGACTTGAGGAATTTTCACTAAAACCTGAAACAAGGTTGCCATAATTACTATTGTCATTTAGTTCTGTTCAGAAAATTCTGGATGACACAGAGGTTGAATTAGATGAAATTGTTTTTGTAGGTAAAAAATGGGCTGATGTCAACGATTTCCTATTGTTCTACCTAAAACATCGCTGAATACCCTTCTTTGGACAAATGGAAGGGTCCTCGAGATTCACATTTCTGGAGTAAGTCCATAACTGGGAAAAGATACAATCTGTCAAATTCAAAACTTAGAGATTTCTTCTTCAAGAAATTTTGATGACACATTTACGACTATACAGTGAACTGGACCTTCATGGGAGACATGGCATGACTTCCTCACAGAAAGGCAGACCTAGCCTGACCCTCTGCTCACGTAGAAGGTTGAAAAGAACATGGAGATTTTCATTCACTGCCCTGCCCTGTCTGAATTTGTTAATGAAGTTGTTAAATGAACAGACAATTATAATAATCCCAATGTGAATACTGTAGGTATTTATATCCAGCAAGGTCAAAGCTCCTCATGCCTTTGATACTGCCCATGCCAACTCATGTGTCTCAGCCTACCTCAGTCACTAACTACATGGCAATGCTCCCCTTGATTTCCCAGTTCACTGAGACTCTTGGCTTCTGTTGTCTTTGTGACTTGGATTTTTAATTATTCCAACACTAGAGGCCCAGTGCACGAAATCCGTGCACTGGTAGGGTCCCTAGTGGCTGCCTGTTGCCAGCCAGGTACTCCCTCCCTCCCCGCAGCTGGCCCTGCCCCCTGGTCGAACTCCCATACAACTCCCCATCGTGGGGGCAATTTGCATACTACGCTTTCATTATATAGGATGTGCAAGTATTTAAAAAGTTGTCCCACATGTAGACTGTAAGGCCTCTGGGACAGAGATGGTTGGCAGAGGTGTTTGTAAAACCCTTGGTAGATGATTTTTAGATTGAACTTGTGTGCCTCCAGGGGTCCTTGCAGCACCTCACTGATGCCTAACAGGGTAGGAGGCACGCCGATCTAGGATCTCTTCAATCAGAACCGTAGAGGCCCCGGGCACGAGGCAGAATCAGCTTCCATATCACTCATGGGCCTTGGCCTCAGGGATCTGCTCCTCGGATACAACAGAATCACTAAGCAGACGTCGATGATGACCTACTTTGTGTTTGGGAATGAAACTTAGGACACTTGCGCGCAAAATCAGCCCAGACGCCCAGCTCATGACAGGCCTGCCAATTCCGTCCTCCTGCCTCCTGTATCCATCCACCCCGTCTAGGTTTTGGAGGAATCGGAGGGAGCCTAGAGATTCCAAATGAATTCTCAGTGCAAAGCAACTTGAGTGCCAGCAACGCCTCTTCTCTCTTCCAATTAGGTCATTCTCTTTAGATTTATTTTTAGGTTCCATGTAGAAAGTGGATTGAATACCCAGGGAAAGTAAGTTTGGAGGTGCAGAGCCCCAGCTGACCTGGTGGATAGAGGTTAGTTCTAGAGTTGAGTGAAGGGGGAAGGGATAGGGGTGTGGGGAAAGGAAATTGATCGAAGTTGACCCTTTTATATTCAGATCTGGTTCTGACCAGAGATACAAAATCCAGATACTTTTTCACACCTCAGCTCTTGGGACCTAGCTTGGATTATTGTTTCTAAGGTTATTCTGAAACTTTTGTGTGGCTCCTAAAAGAATCTGTGATATTCATTCATATTCTCTCTCTCTTTCTCTCTCTCTCTCTCTCTCTCTCTCTCTCTCTCTCTCTCTCTCCTTCTATCCTTATCCTCAATTCACTTCTTTTCATTCTTGCCATCCTGAAATTGGTGTAGAAATGTTATGGCAGAGACTACAGACGGTCTAAGTCAAACGTTTTCTAGCAAAAAATAAATAAATAAATCACTAGGACAAAATCCCCCCAAATGCCCCCTTTCAGCCTGAGCTGGAATCCCCAGGAGCAAGTACGACTGTCCAGCATCTGAGAGGAATGTTTGAGGACAATTGACCAGAAGCAGTGAATCTTGGGAGCCTCGAAGGTTCCCATAAAGTCAGGTTCTCAGTCGAATACAAAGGCGGATGAAAGGCATTTCATGCAGACAGAATGGGGCGAAAGTCCCATTTTTCTCTTGCCTTCTGCTCCCTGTGAGAATCAGAGTGCACTCAAAGCCTTGCATACAATAGGCCCAGCTGCAGGGGCAAAAAGGCAATTTATTAGCGAGATGACATTTTTAATGAGAAACACTTGCTGGAAGAGAACAAAAGGGCTTGTTTGGTCAGAAGGATGCTCTCGGATCTCCTCTGAAGTGCAGGAAAAAGTCATTTCATTTACGCATCCTACCCCAAGCGGGGGCATTTCCTCAGCTCCAGATGTTGGCCGACACAGATGCTGAACAAATGGAGCAAATGTCTTGAGATTTCACCAAAATAAGTAACTCAGGGGAATTTTATGAGTTTCATAGCCAAGAAAAGCATTAGCAAATAATGAACTTACGAGATAAAAAAAAAAAAAGAAGCTGAGGTTGGCAATAAATAGGTTGCTGGCTATCCAAAATTATTCCTAGTCATCTGAAATTGAATATGGAGCTCAGTTGTCAACTAAGAAAAACAGAAATTGTGGGTGTAGCTGCTGTCGTGTGGGCTTGGTCGTTGGCCTTCCGAAAACGATTTGGGGACTATTGTTTTGGCTGCATTCTCAAAAATGGTTAAAAGTCAGATACTGATAGTTTGAGACTTGACAATGTGAAACACAAAGAATGTTTGCCTTATAGGAGTCATTCAGATGCCTCCAGAAAGGGAAAAGCTCCCAATTTGGCTTGAATTTCCCTTTGAGAAGCATTTACTGTGTCCTAAGTCACACACACACACACACACACACACACAGACACACACACACACACGGGTGACACAGATGCACCCAGTGGCAGCTTTCTAGAACAACAAGAGCCTGATCACGTGCCCTCTGAACTCACTGCAGGGCCTGCGCCTGCACGAATATGGGCCAGCGTTGCCTGAAGAGCCACGGGGAATTCTATGTGGCCTTTTCCAGGCCGGCTTTCCCGCAACAGCTCGGGCAGAGGCCTGTGTGTGTGTCTTGGGAAGGCCATGGTTCACATAGAGTGTGTTACGTCATGATCGAAGGACCAACTGTGTTTGAACATTCAGAACAAAATAAACCTCCTAGTCAGGTGTTAAATCAATTCACAGGACCCACGTCATGAGAGCAACTTCAGTTGGGAGGGACCTGTTAGGAGAGTTAACAAAGACCCGGGTATGTGCGGTCGATGGGGCAGCCCGGGGCACAAAGGTAAAAGGAGCCAAAGATAGTTACTGCTGTCCCTGGGCTGCAAGGGCCAAGTGTCCTCCAAATGTCCCAGCAACCCCTGCGTAAGAGGACTGGTTCAGGTGTGGCTCAGTGGTTGAGCGTCAACCTATGAACCAGGAGGTCAGGGTTCGATTCCCGGTCAGGGCACATGCCCGGGTTGTGGGCTCGATCCCTAGTGTGGGGTGTGCAGGAGGCAGCCGATCCATGATTCTCTCTCATCATGATGTTTCTATCTCTCTCTCCCTTTCACTTCCTTTCTGAAATCAATAAATAAAAATACATTTTTTTTAAAAGAGGGTTGGTTCTAAGGTCCTTGCCATCACCACTATGACGGGTATTTCACCACCACGGCCACAGCTATGTGCTTCTCAGCACTTACCAGGCACTAGTTGCTATCTATAACGAAAATAATCCTGAATCCTCACCAGTCCTCCCCAAAGCAAACTCTATGATCCATCCTCCTATTTTAGAAAGATTAGGGAGTTTGTCCCAGGTCCCACTAGCAATCAGTGACAGGGAAGGAGGGGTTATGAGTCCTCATCAGTTGATAATCCAAACAAACATGCGATCATGGGGCACAGTTAGAGTATTTGGGCCCAGCAAGGATTATCTGTCAACACAGGCCAGTATTTGGAAATCCGGCCGGAGTTGCGCCCCAGAGTGGCTCTCCTGGCCCCGGGAAGTGGTTTTAAAATAAACCTCCTGGAAGCAGTAAATCATCTTCCATCTCGTGAGCAGATGGGTGATAAACAAAGTCAGTGAAGTAATGCCCGCACATATATTAACCTCGCGCTGAAACCTGTGTGATCTTTCATCTGGCCGTGAGCTGGGGTAGGAATGCAGCCAGCCAAGGCCACGGCTCTTTGTGATCCTCCGTCAGGAAGCTCTCACTGTCGTCTGCTGACGTGTGCCCACCTGGCCTTGGCTCGGTAATGCGGCAGAAAGTGAGGAGGATCAAGACCAATTAGCACGTGCCTTGCAGATGTTTGCTGCTATCTGCCGTGAGGACAGCATCTGAGGAGTTCCCGGCAGCTGCTTCTTTTACAAGCAAGAGGCAGCCTCCAGCGCAGAAAGCAGGCTGGCCTCAAGCCAGCGAGGGTGATAGCGTTTTCAAGGATGAAGGACCATGAGAGTTCTAATCCAAAAATGAGTGAATTCTTGAGCAGTGCTTTTGAACACAGGAAATTGGCCAAAAATTACGATTCCGATGGTCTCCATCTACCTAGTGCTTATGAAAGGGCAGAGGGAGTGACGATTACACAACCCAAATCCAGAAAGACAATTTCCAACTAAAACTGACTATAATATCAGTGGCTACTCGATAGCCCTACAGAGTAGAGTGTTCCTACTGTTTTTTGACATTGAAATTGCGGATGAAACAGACAGTACGTTCAAGGTGACAAAGCTAGTCGGAAATGGAATCGGAACTAGCCCCAGATCTGTGTGAACCCAAAGCTAGTAATCTCAACCACTTCGTAATAAAATTAAGACCTTCTACGTGTTCCAATAATCAACCAAAATAACCAATGACCACCCAAAAAGAGCAGATGAACGAAGAGGCTAAGAATTTGAGCTTGGATAAGCATAACCAATGGACATAAGACACTGGGGGATAGGGGAGGCTAGGGGACTGTCTAGGGCCGGGGGAAAAATGGACACTTATGTAATACCCTTTGTAATAAAAAAAAAAAAGAATTTGAGCTTGGGGATGAGAATAGGGTTGTTTTGCAAAGGGTATAGTAAGCTCTGGATAAAGTAACGCAAAAATCACTCAATATAGGTCAAGCAATAAATGGGGAGGCATCTGGGCTTGTCTTTGGTACCAAAAGGCAGGAAGTGACTTTGACCTTCAAAGGCAGTTGCAGCTAGATTTAGAAAGCCATGGGCATCTTCCTTCATCCTTTCTTCCCGTTGTCACCTGGTCTCACCTCTGCCTCTTTCTGACTCTCTGTGCTAGTCTCACTTCCTCTCCAGACCAGCTTCCCCACCTGGCTTGTGACACCTCCACAGTGTCCCCTCCCAGTTCACACAGCCAGTCCACAGAGGCAAAAATCACATCACAGCTTAGCAATCAGAACCTCCCAGAAGAGAATCGGATTGGGTCAGCTTGAGTTAGGTGCCCATGACACCCTGCGACTCCTCCCCGATTTCATCCAGCTCATGGGCCCACCAACCTGGTGACCAAGGTCCCTTCTGATATGGGGGTGTACAATACAGAAAATAAAAATTTCTCACACTTATGGAGCCTTCGCTGCGATTTTGAACTAGTCCATTGTCTCATCTGAGCAGAAGTCCTAATGGTTAAAAGCTTGCAAATTAGAGTCAGACTAAATAGAATGTGTGGCTCTTACCAATGTTCTCGCCAGCTGAGCCACATTATCCTATATAATAAAAAGGTAATATGCAAATTGACCAAACGGCGGAATGACTGGTCGCTTTGATGCATATTTACCACCAGGGGGAAGACGCTCAACGCAGGAACTGCCCCCGGTGGTCAGTGCGCTCCCACAGGGGGAGCACCACTTAGCCAGAAGCCCTGAGCCAGGCTCACGGCTGGTGAGTGCAGCAGTGAGGGCGGGAGCATCTCCCACCTCTGCAGCAGTGCTAAGGATATCCAACTGATAGCTTAGTTTGGGCTTAAGCCGTCAGTCAGACATCCCCTGAGGACTCCCAGACTGAGGGGACCCCCCCACCAAGTGCATGAATTTCGTACACTGGGCCTCTAGTTTTTTAATAAGGTTTTCGACTCTATAGAGACATCACAGATCGCCATTTCCTTTTCTCCACCTCTAACAAGATTGGAAAATGTAAACCTTGGGGGAAATCTCAAGCTGGATCTTTGGGTTGATAATGAAGCTGTCCGAGATCAAGGGGGGGAAAAGGAAAGATTTATATAGTCAAAGTCTCGGGGAAATTCATGCATTTAGCGATGTTTCAGTGTTAAGTATCTTTAAAACATAAGCATACATAGGGGGGGTTACTTTTTAAGTCAAGTATTTGTTCCTTCTTTCTAGATTCTAGATCACTGTGTTATAGGATCTCAGTGGGCCAGGGCTCTATAAATGGATTAGCAGAGGACATCTGGATGGTCCAATATGATTTCCTCAAACGAGGCAGGCAGCCAGCCTTGCTGTGGATCTTTCCATTATCCATAGTGTCTCTCTTGCTCACTGATATGCAGCTGAAGGAAGTATTGGGGGAAAATGAGACCTTAGGGAGAGCTAGAGGAAATTCACATTGTAAATTAAGAGGCAGTCATGGTTTTTCCAACCAATCAGAGCAAGATAATCAGGGTCATGATGTGAACATAAGAATCTGCCTGGAGTATCCCGTGTATTCCCAGAAATTTCCTTTTCTTCCCTAAGACTGATGAACTATGTCTCCAACATAGTAACGGACATAAATATAGACCTTCACAGAATTACATGTATTTCCTAGGTCTTAAAGGAGATAGAGACTTGTAAGCAATCACATATTGGTAAATGAGAAATGATAAAGGTATATATAAAGAGGATAAAAAGTGGGGTAAAACACTTTCAGAGGAAGAAACTGTAAGCAGAGAAAAAACTTACTTCTTTGGTTGTTGTTAGTTAGACGAGAGAACTGGCAGCTGTATTCTAAGATGTGATATCAGTAGCAGGAATCCTATATTTTATTATTATTTTTATTTTGCATCTCCTCCATTTAAACTATCTTTAAAATAATTGATCACTGATGGCTAGTGAAGACAAAGGTAATATTCTCAGGGACATCCTATATAATAAAAGCCTAATATGCAAATGGACCGAATGGCGGAATGACTGGGGGCAGACGCTCAACACAGGAGCTGCCCCCAGCCCACAGGCCCCAGGCTGGCCAAAGCGGGTGCCAGCAGGGCCCCCCAATTACCCTGCTGGTCACCCCACAGATCAGCCCTTTTTGCCAGCCAGGCTTAGGGACCCTACCTGTGCACTAATTTCATGCACCAGGCCTCTAGTATTGAGTATAAAAAGTTTACTGAGTTGCCCGGCTGGCATGGCTCAGTGGTTGAGCATTGATCTGTGAATCAGGAGGTCACGTTCGATTCCCAGCCAGGGCATATGCTTGATTGGGGGCTCGATCTCCAGTGTGGGGTGTGCAGGAAGCAGCCGATCAATGGTTCTCTCTCATCACTCATGTTTCTTACTCTGTCCCTCTCCCTTTCTCTCTGAAATTAAAAAAAAAGCTTACTGAGTTTGGAGATAAGTACACACCTGTGAAACCATTACTACAATCATGCCATAAACATGTCCATTCCCTCTGCAAGTTTCCTCCTGCTCTCTTTCATTATTATTACTATTATGGTTTTATGTGTGTGATAAAAACACAACATAGGATCTACCATTTTAGCAAAATTTAGCGGAGATGATATGGTATTGTTTACTAGAGACCCTGCCGTAGGCCTTCGGGACTTTCTCATTTTGTGTAAGTCCTCACATTGTACCTTTTCTGCTCCCTCCAGCCTCTGGCAAACACCAGACTTCTCTGACATCTCATACAAGTGATAACATGAATTTATCTTTTGGTTTCTGACTTACTCCACTGAGCACAATGTCTTTCAGGTTCATCCACAGTGTTGCAAATATAAGGATTTACTTGTTATTTTTTAAAAATATATTTTTATTTATTTCAGAGAGGAAGGGAGAGGGAGAGACAGAAACATCAATGATGAAGGAGAATCACTGATCTGCTGCCTCCTGCATGCCCCCCACAGGGGAGTGAGCCCACAACCTGGGCATGTGCCCCTGACCGGAATCAAACCCGGGACCCTTCAGTCCGCAGGCCGACACTCTATCCACTGACCTAAACCAGTCAGGGCTGAAGGCTGGATTATAGTCCATTGTAAGTAGCGGCACATTTTTTTTTTACCTACTCATCCTTCCATGTCTTGGCTATCTTGACTAATGCTGCCATGAACATGGCGGTGCAGATGTCTGTTCAAAATGCTGATTTCAATTCCTCTGGGTATATACTCAGAAGTGGCCCTGCTAGACTGTATAACAATTCTATTTTTAATTTGTTTGAGGAAGCTCCATGCTGTTTTACTTGTGTGGCTGTACCAATTTACATTCCCACCAACAATGTACAAGGGTTCCCTTTTTTCCACATCCTCGCCAACACTTATTTTTTTATATAATAGCCATTCTAACAGGTGTAAGGTGACATCTCATTGTGGTTTTGATTTGCATTTCCCTGATAGTGATGTTGAGAATTTCTGTGCTCCTAGCAAAAGACAAATTATCACAGACATAACAATATTGCTCTTAAAGTTTTTTCTCTACCAGTAGCAAAGAAATTTCCTCTTCCGCTATTTTAAAAAATCAAAACAGCCCTATTTGGTTTGGCTCAATAGATACAGCGTTGGTTGGCCTGCGGACTCAAGGGTCCCAGGTTCGATTCCAGTCAAGAGCATGTTCCTTGGTTGCGGGCACATCCCCAGTAGGAGGTGTGCAGGAGGCAGCGGATCGATGTTTCTCTCTCATCCGTGTTTCTAACTCTCTATCCCTCTCCCTTCCTCTCTGTAAAAAATCAATAAAATATATATTTTAAAAAAATTAAAAATCAAAACAAAAACTTTTGACCCCACTTCTCCCTTCAATGACTGTGCCATTCCTCTGTCCCCCTCTATAATAACACACAAAATGTGCCTTTACTTGATATTTCTAATTCCTTCTTCCCATTATCTCTTAGTAAATCCAGTCAGGGTTTTGCCCCCCAAACTCCACTGAAAATGCTCTTATCTAAGGCATGCCTACGTGGGTTGGTTAACTCCTGTCCTCACCTTCCCTGGCCCATCAGCACATTGGACAGTGTCCCTCGGTCTCTGCTCCTCACAGCTTTCCTCCACCACCTCTCTCTACTGCTTCTCCTTCATTTCACCATCTGCTCCCCTCCGTCCTGTTTCCTTTCTCTGCTTGTGTTGCTGACCTTCGATCTGCAGAACATCCTGGGGTGCAAACTTTGGGCTTCATCTCTCCTCTCCCTACAACAATGACCTGAGTGAACTCATTCATTCCATGACTTCAAATTCCATCAAAGTGCCACCGTGGTTGGGTTGCTGGTGAGGGCCCTCTTTCCGGCTTACAGTCGGCCACCTTTGTGCTGTGCACATGAAGAACAATCTCTCCTTCTTCCTCTTTTTTTTTAACATTAAAAAATATGTATTTTTATTTATTTCAGAGAGGAATGAAGAGGGAGAGAAAGCTAGAAACATCAATGTTGAGAGAGAATCATTGATCAGCTGCTTCTTGCACACCCTCTCCTGGAGATCGAGCCTGCAACTCGGGCATGTGCCCTGACCAGGAATCAACCGTGACCTCCTGGTTCATAGGTCCATGCTCAACCACTGAGCTGAGCCTTCCTCTTCTGATAAGGCCACCGATTCTATTAGTTAGGACCTCCTCCTCATGCCCTCATTCAACCATAAAATTGCCTCCTCAAAGCCCTATCTCCACAACTGTCCTGTCGGGGGCTTAGGGCTTCCACATGTGGATTTGGGGAGAACACAATTCAGCCCATAACAGGGGTGTCTAATCCCAGACTCTCCCTGCTGCCTGATATGCAGCCAAGAGTCAGCCTCCCTCTCTTCCCTCCTTTCCCAGGGACTGGGGGAACACGGGTCCCTCTGCTGGGACTCAGCCATGGAGAGAGTCAGCCATGAGGGAACTGGTTGGGCTGCCAGGGTCGGGGCCTAAAGGTATGAGTGTCGCCTCGCCACTGCAGCCCTGACCTCCGGGTTTCCTTCCCAGCCTGGACACTGGAGGTCAGACACCAGACCTGTGAGAGCTGAAGACTGTGGGAGGGTGAAGAGTTGCTGGGAGCTGCTCAACGGCCTTCCAGTCCACGGCCAGGACCCCCGCCCTCCGGCTGACACACACACAATTCCGACTCTAACAAATCCCCTTTCAGTTCAAAGCAATAAATCTCCCTTTGTTTGAGAAGCAGTCCCCTGGGATTTCTGCTTCTGCTCGCAGCAAACTCGTATGAGGGAAATTGAATCCACATGCCGGAGAGAAGGCGACAGGCTGAGTAACGAGACGGGTCCCGATCATCTGATCTCCTCGCAGCCAGGAGGCTGGTGCTTTGTGCTAG
Source organism: Myotis davidii (assembly GCF_000327345.1). Classification (NCBI taxonomy): domain Eukaryota; kingdom Metazoa; phylum Chordata; class Mammalia; order Chiroptera; family Vespertilionidae; genus Myotis; species Myotis davidii. The sequence goes on along the minus strand of NW_006296417.1, from coordinate 4,399,166 downwards.
AAACTTCCTTGAGTCCGGACTACCGAAGACCCAAAGTTGGTCCATTCTTCCCTACCCAGATTTCTCCCCAGGCACAGCCCTGCTTCTTTCCCAGGGTCACTGGTCCTGGGTTTGATGATCCCAGGGTCACTTGGCAAATACCTCATCCCAGTGTTAACCACCCGTGGTGTCATGTAAGTGCATCCTCCATCAGAAGAGGGGACAGGACTCTATGGAAATTAATTTCTAATAGTGGGTAAATACAAAAAAAAATTGAATGTAAGTGAATATATATATGTATTTTTTTAATTTTTATTTTTTGTGAATCCTCATCAATGTGAGGGGCACATCGATTGGTTGCCTCCCGCACGTGCCCCGGGGATCAAGCCTGCAGCCAAGGTATGTGCTCTTGACCAGACTCGAACCCAGGACCTTGCAGTCCACAGGCTGACAGTCTATCCACTGAGCCAAATCCACTGGGGCTGAATATGTGGGTTTTTTTAAAACCCAAGACCGCTTTTTTGTGTTCCATGTATCACACTACTATAGCTTCTTTTCCTCACTTAAAATCTGACCTACATTTGTGCTCATTAAATATTGAGTCAAGTCCTCTCTCTCCTGGCAGTTCAGCAAAATGGTGAGCGTGCAAGACATCCATAATGTTATCAGGGTCAGAACCTCACTGCTTCTTGAACATCAGACAATTAACACCAGAGTCTAGGTCTCCTGGTCTATAAAACAGACAACATGACAGTCCTTCACTAGTACGTGTCCTCAGACACTTGGAGGTCATTCATATATAGCGATGATCATGGTGTCTGCTACGTAATAAATGCTCAATAAATGTTATTATTTTCACATCTTCACTGAACCATTTCAGAGCTGCAAGATAGGGTGATTTTCACAGTCACATCACAGGATGCTCTGTGATTACATGAGCACATATATGGACATGAACAAGGATCTAAAACATTTTCCGACTCCTAGATACATATTCTCTTAAAATGAGATTTAATTTTCTCCTGCTTCACCTGTTCCTGGCCAGCCAATTCATTCGCTCTTAACATACTCTGTTTCTCTTAAACAGTTGTAAAGGATAAATGCTTTTTTTCGTAGTTAAAGGACCTCTTGGGTTTCTTTTCCCAGATCTTTTCAAAGCGGCATCAACCCTAAGGAGTACCAACTAATAATAGGAATGACTACTTCTTGCTCTGAGCATAATTTGGAAAAATTAATCCCAGCCCTCACTTTCACTCTCAAATGTTCATATTGGGCAATGCCCCTCTCAGGCAAGCAGGTTATATTAAAATTAAAATGACTTTTCATGGCTGGAGGACAATTCACCAATAAGAAAGATGATTTTAAAAATCACTAAGGGCAGTCTACTTCCCTGCTACAATCTCTATATTTCAAAAATTAAAAGTGCAAAAATAAGTGTTCCAGTGTCTCAAGAACAAGAACCAACTTTATTTAATCTCTGGAACATAACTGGCCTTGTACTACTAATTCGTGGATTCTGTGACCAATTGGTTTTGAATGGATGAAGCTTAGGCAGGCAAATTGGTTATTATTTCTCCTGGAAGGCAAATATAACAGGATGGACTAGATATGACAGATGGAGTCTATTACATTTACAAGTCTAAGTCAAACTGGCTGGTTACAATGGAAAGCCTTAATGACTTGAATCATAACTGATACTTCCATCAACCGTGTGTGAAAAGGAATTTAGAATATAAACTGTCTTAAAAGACCACCATCTGAAGTGCCATGGACCAGTGCATTGGTATGTTACAACATCCATTCTAAACACATTCCCCTCAGACAAACCACAGTCTTTCAAGCATCTTGATTCTCTATGAGTTTTTGAATGCACCTTGACGGACAGAGTTAGGGTAGGGTGGTGGCCAGTTTGTCACATGATCCTCAGAGTCAAGGCTAGGGCCACGTTTGACGTAAAACCATGGGCAATTCTTCAAAATTGAGAATCAAGTAGGAAGCTGATCAATAAGCCAGACAGAAAATCTGAATGGATCACTTAAGAACAATGATGGATCTGATAAGGTGGAAGTATTTAACTCTAAAATACAGAGCCAGGGGTCATGCCTTGAGGGAGCTGAAGAAACGGGGAGCAACATTCCAGGCAGGGCGACTGGGATGGATGAAACATGGGATGTACTATCGCTGTGTCTGGCTTCTGGTATTGTACATGACTCTCACATGTTTAATAAATCAGAAATGGACCGGAGACCATCTTGTTACATAATCCTCTGAATGGTGGACATAGTGTATCCATGTTCTAACCAGGAACTATTAGAACCATATCTCTTAATTATGTTCAGTTCTACTGCATATAGTAAGAGTTGAGCATGGACATAAAAAGGAAGAAAAGATAAAATTATACGTATTATCAATAACCCCTCTTGCCATCTTTTTAAAAAAATAATTTATTGATTTCAGAGAGGAAGGGAGAAGGAGAAAGAGACAGAAACATCCATGATGGGAGAGAATCATTGATCGGCTGCCTCCTGCACGCCCCCTACTGGGGATCGAGCCCACAACCCCAGGCATGTGCCCTGATTGGGAATCAAATCTTGACCTCCTGATTCATAGTCTGATGCTCAACCACTGAGCAACACCGGCCGGGCTGCCATCTTTACTTCAGAAGTCATTCCTTCCTCAAACTCCTTGAAAATAGAATGGTTTATTCACCTATGTAAGTGACACAGTGCTAAACAGTATCTGAATTATACTTAGCAAATGAAAAAATAGTTATAGATGGTAGACATGAGTTATCAGTGCCAATGGACAGGGTATGTCCATTCCTTATTGGGCAAGTTATTATTACTTTTTACTGTGGGTAGGGAGTGTGTACTAGAATATTTGCATATGAAACACAGAGCATATGAAAAATCGATGTATATAAAATACATACAGCCCTAGCTGGTGTGGCTCAGTGGATAGAGCGTCAGCCTGTGAACTGAAGGGTCCTGGGTTTTGATTCCGGCCAAAGGCACATGCCTGGGTTGGGGTCCCCAGTGGGGGGGCGTGCAGGAGGCAGCCCATCAATGATTCTCTCTCATCATTGATGTTTCTCTCTCCCCCTCTCCTTTCCTCTCTAAAATCAATAAAATATATTTTAAAAAATACATACAAATAAATTATTTTAAGAAAGAACTTGAGAATATTGTCTATCAAGAAGACCATTTTTGTTCCCATGAAAGTCCCTCCAGAAACCTGTATGTGGGAGACTGTGAGTAGCATCTGGCAGACCAAACATGTCTGTGGTCCTCGCTGGCTTGGCCAGGAGAAAGTTTTTCTAACTTGACGTGGGAAAGCTTTCACCAGGACGGCAACAGCAACATGAGTCCGTGACTGAGTGAGATTCCCAGGCAAAGGAAAGAGACATAAGGAGGAAGTGACAAGTTATGCAGGAAACTGAGTTAACTGATTCTACTCATATGGGCCAGGGTCTAAACTAAATTTATTTGGAAAAATTCAGATTATAATGATAGCCATGAGAATAAACACTTAGCTGCTAACTTTCTATTGCAATCTTTAAAAAATATTCCTCTTGTTTATCTATAAATATCCTTTTACCCTAAAACTGGTAAAACTATTTTTCTCTCCATT
>NW_006296417.1:4394060-4395421 GCF_000327345.1 Myotis davidii | reverse complement strand
CCTTCAGTCCGCAGGCCGACGCTCTATCCATTGTACCAAGCCGATCAGGCCTCTCTCCATTTATTAATAGAGACCTGGGTTCTTTGTGGGTTAACGGGATCCTACTCTCCGATAAAATGAAGCAAAGAAGGAGAAGGAGAAATGGGGACTCTTTTTCTTCACTCCTCAGTTCCATCTGAGACCAGAACTCCATGACCTTTCTTCTTGTCAGTGTTTGTCTTATCAGAAACACCACCTACAAATGACTGATCTCATTTTCCACTGGAAATTATTCCACCAAAGAAACTGAAGTGACTAATTCCTCATGCTCCTCCCCTCCCTTCTATTAGGCCTTTGGATTCAACCCTGACCTTTGAAAACACGTGGGATCTTTGGACTTAATTCCCCCTTCATTTTACTCCATAAATGTTGTTTTCCACCCACTTTTCTACTTTTTTAAAATTAACCAAGTCCAATTTTTTGAATTCTTTTCTTTTTTAAAAATACGTTTTTTATTGATTTTTGGAGAGAGAAGGATAGGGAGAAACATCTATGTGAGAGTGAATCATCAATGGGCTGCCTCCTGCTCGCCCCCTACTGGGGATCGAGCCTGCAACCCAGGCATGTGACCTGACCGGGAATTGAAATGTGACCTCCTGGTGCATAGATTGACGCTCAGCCACTGAGCCATGCCGGCTGGGCCATTTCTTCTTCTTCTTTTTTTAAAAAATATATTTTTAAGTTTATTTTTTTGTCCCATCACCATTTATCCCCTCTACATCCTCTCCCATCTCCACCCATCCCTGTCTCCCTCAATTATCAGACTGTTGTCCATGTCCATTAATTCTTCCTTTTTTTTTTTTCCTTTTTTGCTCAAACCCCTTCCCCCATCAGAGCTATCTATGTGATCTCTATCTATGAGTCTGTCTCTATTTTGTTTGGTAGTTCAATTTGTTCATTAAATGTCACATTATGAGTGAAACCATATGATACTTGTCCTTCTCTGATTGGCTTATTTCACTTAGCATGATGTTCTCCAGGTCCACCAATGCTGTCACAAAAAGTAAAATTTTCTTCCTTTATATGCCCAAGTAGTGTTCCATTGTGTGCGGTAAATGTACTATAGCTATTTTACCCAGTCATCTACTGTTGGACACTTGGGCTGCATCCAAATCTTGGCTATTATAAATAGCACTGCAATGAACATAGAGGTACATCTATTCTTTCAAATTAGTGTTTCAGGTTTCTTTGGATAAATTCCCAGAAGTGGAATTTCTGATTCATAAGGCAGTTCCATTTTTAACTGTTGGAGGAAACTCCATACTGTTTTCCATAATGGCTAAACCAATCTGCATTCCCAACAGCAGTGTACTACAGTTCCC
>NW_006296417.1:4367724-4393912 GCF_000327345.1 Myotis davidii | reverse complement strand
GCTCCTGGAAAATAATGAAACCAACATTATGTTGGGATAATTATAATCAGTAAATCTCCCTTTCCATTGAAATATCCATGAACATCATTTTACAGAGAATGGAAAATATAATTGCAGATTTGATCTGGACTGGGGATGTGAAGAAGCTAATGGGAAAGAAAAGATGGGCTTATTTGGATAAAGTTACATTGTTTATGGGTGAGAGTTAATAGCTATGAGGTGTTCTTGTGTCCTCTGTAATATCAATTATTTTAAAACTAGAGACCTGGTGCACAGATTCGTGCACCGATGGGGTCCCTCAGCCTGGCCTGTGGGGATCGGGCCGAAACCAGCTCATCAAGATCCCCTGAGCGGTCCTGGATTGGGGAGGGCGGTTCTTAGGTGATGCACCCCGGAATCCGGATCCCTCCAGTCTTTCATCTATTGAAGTGATCATATGATTTTTATATTTCACTCGAGGCCCAGTGCACGGATTTGTGCACTGGTGGGGTCCCTCGGCCTGGCCTGCACCCTCTCGCAATCCGGGATGGGGGAATGCCGGATATCCAGTCTCGGCCTGATCCTGCAGGCCCGATCCAGACAGAGGGAGCCCAATCCTGTGCATTGAGTGTCTGTCCGCTGGTGGTCAGTGCGTCTCATAGTGACCGATCAGACGGTCAGATGACTGCTTAGGCTTTTATATATATAGATAACAGTGGAACATTCATTGAATGCAATCTAAACTTCTTAAGGGATTGACCTTGTTAATATGCTTACTCTCACCATTATGAGTTTTATTTTAAACATTGAAAACACTTCCGGAGATAGATAGAAAGACATAATAGGCAGGTAGGTAGGTAGGTGGATAGACTAATTGATTGACAGATTCATGAATGTTCCAAGCCTCTTTTCATTGCACTAAGACGAATATCCTTTTTTACACTCAACCTTCCTCCTCTGACTTTTTCCAGGACGCCTTTGGCAGGTCAATTCCTGGGATCCTTTTAGCTCCCAACAGGTAAAAGCTGGATTTAGAAAGATCAGGAAGCCATTGGCAGGATAGATGACATGTTTATGGAAAGAACTGTATGGGACTCGGGGAGGAAGATTGGGGTAGGGAGAAGGGAGGGACTTTTGGGTCGTGATAAGTGCATGTCAGAGTCAGCATGTGGAATCCGTACGCCACACTGCTGTAAACCCTGTGCATGCCAGACACTGAGCAATAAACGAGAAAAAGTCACTGTGACAAATCACATAAAAACACAACCACCATCTTATGTGATGTTATAACCACCGATGCTCACAAGTAGGGGCTGGAGAGGAGTCATATTGTGGCGGTGGGACTGTGGCTGATCTACTTGATCACTTTAAACTTTCATAATATTATGATTTTTTACAAACAAAAGCACAAAAGCGAGGTAATGAAATGCAAATTTAAAAGCCTATTCCGATTATTTGCATTTCCTCCATCTGTTTAATTTTATGTACTTATTTGAACATGATTTTCCTTGCTGCTTTTCCCCTTTTTAAGATACTGTCACATACATCTTTCCTGATAGGATTTTTAAAGATGATAATTAAATCCACACATAAACATATGGTTATGTCTAGTTACACAATTAATGTTAATATACGGCATGTAATCACCATCTAATTTGAATTATATAGCATGTGGCGACATCGTTATCACATGCCATGATGCAAGGGTCCTGAGTTGAGCTGAGTGAAGTGACTGTAGGTTGCAATGGGTGATTCTTAAAGGACAATTTGTTAGTTGCTGTAAGGGCCCCCGGGGGACAGGGACAGGCTGGGCCCTGCCTATTGTTAGGAAGAAAAAATAAACCAATTTAAATACAGAAGAAAAGAAGGGGATGAGAAATGGGAGGTTTCTTGTTTTGAATTAGAAAAGGAAGAGATCTACCAGAGGTTATGTTCAGACTATTTGTTAAACAGAAATGACTTTCAAGCTGAGACGAGAAATAAATTATTTCAGATGCCATTTCAGGTTCACTCCATCGGTCCATGGAGAGCTCACCCATTAATCACAGACGGGGGCGCAGAATGAATCTCCCACAATCTGGTTATCTCCCCCCACTTCATGCCGCTCCTGTCCCCCAACCCCCTTCACTCTGGTCCCTCAGTTCCATTTTTCTGGGCCAGGCGTCCTGTTACCAGATGTCTGGTCCTCTGCAGAAATGCCTGCTTCTGGAAAGGGCCGAAGCAGACATCCCACCTCAGAGCCGTCGCTGAAAGGAGGGGCGTGAACTTGCCCTTGCTCTGGGGAAAGTAATGAATTCTGGAGGCTCCGGCTAATGATAGGAAACGCGTAAGTGGACGAAGGATCAGGTATCAGAAAATGAGTCTGGGAGTAAGGAGACAAGTTAGGACGGAAAATGTAAGCTCCACGGGGAGGTGTCCCCTCGGGCCGGCTTGGATTAAGCTGTGGAACGGAGCTCGTAACTCAAATTACTCGTATGTCAAATCAAAAAGTGAACCAGTGAGACACGTGAGGCTGGGCTGATATTGTGGTGTTCACTGTGACGTTCGTTGCGCCAACTAGCGGTGGGGTATCTGAGGCTGGCTCGTAACCTGAATTTTAGCTCGCAACTCAAAGCAAAAAATCGGCCGAGAGAGACGGCTCGTATCTCGAAAAACTTGTTAGTCGGGACACTCGTAAGTCAAGGCCCCACTGTATTCTAGGGGTCGGCATCCTAGGGGTCTGGACACATGTATGACACGTTTCCGCCATTAGAGGATCGTACAGAATAGTATCGCTGCCCTAAAAGTCCTCTGTGCCTCCACCTGTCCATCCCTCCCCCTTCCCCTCAACCCCAGCGACCACTCATCTTGGTCCCGTCTTTGAAATTCTGCCTTTTCCAGAACGTCCTGTCGTTAAAACCATACAGTCTGCAGCCTCTTCAGATGGGCCGCTATCACTGAGGAGTATGAATGGAAGGCTCCTTCACGTCCTTTGGCGGCTTGATAGCTCATTTCCTTTTAGTGCTGAATACATCCCGTTCTCTGGAGGGACCACAGTTTATGTTTTACCCCATCTTGGCAGCTCAGTGGTTTGGGCAATTAGGAACTCAAGGGCTCTACACACCCGTGAGCAGAGGTTTGTGTGGACGTGAGCTCCCAACTCCACCGCTGTGAGATTGTCTGATAGGGGCATGTCTAGCTTTGTAAGAAACCAAGTCCAGACTATCTGCTGAGGAGGCTGTGCCATTTTGTTACATCAAGTTTGGATCGTCGGAACTTTTGCGGCCGGAAGTGACCTGCCTGGCCGTCTCTTACCCAAGAAGAGAGTGAGCCCGGGTCCTGCCAGGGTAGCGAAATGTTAATGAAGTTGTGAGACAGACTGAACTTGGCCTGCCCCGGCTTGTGAAGTCTCTGCCTTGAAAAGCAGGCGGCAGCTGCCAGACACCACGGGCTCCCCTTGTCACGTGACTGAGTGAGTCCAGGTAAGGGACCCTGCGGTTTGCATTCTACCCTTATTGTCCTTAGAAGAATGTCTCACCTTTCTCAGTGTCTCCATCTGTCACACAGAGGTCACAACACCTGTTGTGTAGGGTCATGAGTCCAATCAGCAAAGGGAAGACACTTAACCCAACACAGGTAGTCAGTAAATGCTAGTTCTAGTTCCTTTTAAAAAATATGTATTTTTTTCTTGATTTCAGAGAGGAAGGGAGAGGGAGAGAGAGAGATGGAAACATCAATAATGGGAGAGAATCATGGATCGGCTGCCTCCTGCACGTCCCACACTGGGGATCGAGCCCCCAACCTGGGCCTGTGCCCTGACCAGGAATCAAACCTCAATCTCCTGCTTCATAGGTTGATGCTCAACCATTGAGCCACACCGGCCGGGCCATTTCCTTTTTTATTATTAAGAGAGGGGGAACATTTTTGCATAAAAACCAAACCACAGGAAAGCTTTAGGTCCAAAGATTGTATTGGAGAGGAATTCATCATCAGGTTTCTTAGAAAAACGAAAGCTTAGGATCCATTTCATTATGTGGAACAACTGGATTGAACATGTGACTGAGAATGTGAAATACTAGGTGAAAGCCCAGCTTTGTGGGAAAAGATATATGTTCTCAGAGGAGTCCTCAGCAAGGGAAGCGGCCGTCTCAGAACTTCTGTTTAAAATCAGATAAACAGCCCTGGCAGGTGTGGCTCAGTGGCTAGAACGTCGGCCTGCAGACTAAAGGGTCCCAGGTTCGGTTCTGGTCAAGGACACATGCCCGGGTTGTGGGCTCGATCCCCAGTGTAGGGTGTGCAGGAGGCAGCCAATCAATGATTCCCTCTCATCATTGATGTTTCTATCTCTCTCTCCCTCTCCCTTCCTCTCTGAAATCAATAAAAATATTGTTTTAAAGAAAGAAAAAAGCAGATAATAATAGCTCTGCTTTATGGAGCACTTGCCGTATCCACGATACTGTTCTAACCCTATGATTTCCAGGAGGCATGATTTCCTCCTCCACCACCGAGGAGGAGACAGGCTCAGAGCAGCCCAGCCCCTTGTCCAAGGCAGAAACTGACAAAAGCAAGTTCCGCACGGAGATCAGCCTGCGCTCTAATCAATATGGTGTAGACTTAGGACTGACCCTTCCTCAAGCATCCAATGAATGAAGGCCTGGGAAACGGTTTAGCAGGGCCGGTCACATCTCAGGAACGGCTGCTGCTTGGAAACAGAGGCAGCCAGACAGCTGCTCCCTGATCGGACGGCCTCCCTTTCCCAAGGCCTGGCTTCTGCATCTATTACGTGGATCGCATTGGAAAGCAGGGCCGTGTTTCTCCTGGATCCAGGCAGCTACCTTGAGCACAGAATACACGCGGCCATTCATTGCAGTCGTAAATGACTCCTGGCGAGTCGTGAAAGGCTGGGGGTGTCGCCAAGCAGGAACCTGTCCATTCATTCAGTCAAGAGGCCCCTACCCCATCCCAGCCCCAATCTGTTCACTTCATTTCTATGAAGCCAGGGGGGAAAAAAAATAACATTTTAAATGAAACTTAAAAATGAAGTCCAATGCTGCCCGCTAAGTACATACACGCCTAAGTGTGTTTAATATATTAATTTATAGTCAAAAGCTAGAGTCTGTGTCTTCAATCAAACAGTAATGTGTCCCTGTAGGAATAACTGATACTTTCTCACAGCTGCCCACGGAACAGCAATATTTGCCATATGACTGTATTACATGTAATTTGGGTCATTTATGAAACAAATACATAAGATATATTAAAACCAACCAGCAACAACGTGTGTTTCCTAATGGTATCAGAAGCCAGCATCTGTGAGTTACACGACTCATTTTAAAAGGTTAAATGGTTGGCTGGTGAGTTAAGGACATTATGTCCTTCATGGAAACATTTGCTTTGGGTGGTTAATCAGGATTTTATGTTTGAACCCTATACCACATTAGCATTTTAAACATTTTGATCAGTCTAATTCAAATATCATTGAATATCATAATCATTCACTAATGTGTTTTCCAATTTTTGTTTATTTCGATAATGATAAAAATTCAACAATATGCCTTTCAAAAGCAGGCTTTCTTTCTTATGCTTTTCATAAAATGTTTTATTGTGTGATTCTGACTACATTACATACAAAACTAATGATGCTTGTGGATTCACTCATTGATTCATTCATTAAACGGACATTAAGCTAGCAATCCTTGCCAGGATGTGTGTTAGCTACAGGGGGATAAAATGATGAGCCACACCGACACCCTCCCTCTTTGGATGGAGCCTGAGGTCTTGAGTAAGAGTTGGCAAACTGCCTGGCCGGTGTGGCTCAGTGGTTGAGCATTGACCTATGAACCTGAAGGTCACGGTTTGAGTCCCGGTCAGGGCACATGCCCAGGTTGCAGGCTCAATCCCCAGGGTGGGCTTGCAGCCAATCAATGATTTTCTCATCATTGATGTTTCTGTCTCTCTCTCTCCCTCACCCTTCCTCTCTGAAATCAGTAAAAATATATTTAATTTAAAAAAAAAAAGACTTGGCAAACTTTTTCTCTACGAGCAAGATAGTGTAGGTTTCAGAGGCCACACAATCTCTGTCGCAGCTATATAACTCTGCTGTCACAGTGTGAAAGCAGCCATGGCAACACCCAAAGGAATGAGTCCCCCACAGGGCCGCGGTCCCATCCGAGGCACCAGCTAGGTACCAGAAGTAACTCCATGAACTCTGAGCTGCAAATTGTGGTTGAGAATTGGAAACCGGAACATCCTGTACACCTAACTCAGCTATTGTTTCCTCATCTCTGCTCCCAAGTGTGGCTCTGGGGTTCGATGCTCAAAGTCAGAAAAGCCCTATGATCTTTTTTTTTTTTTAATATATTTTATTGATTTTTTACAGAGAGGAAGGGAGAGAGATAGAGAGTTAGAAACATCGATGAGAGAGAAACATCGATCAGCTGCCTCCTGCACACTCCCCACCGGGGATGTGCCCGCAACCCAGGCACATGCCCTTGACCGGAATCGAACCTGGGACCCTTCAGTCCGCAGGCCAACGCTCTATCCACTGAGCCACACCGGTTTCGGCAAAGCCCTATGATCTTAACACAAACGCTACTGATGTCAACAAGGTCCCTTCTTATCCGGCTCCTGACTCCACTGGGATTCATGCCGTCCCAGTAAAGCATGGGTGGCATCTCATCACAGCTCCCCCCTGCTTCCCTTGGATCGAGTGCCTTGCTACCAGACCCCTTTGCCTTTGGCTGCACAGACAGACCTGCAAAGTGTTGCCTCCGCTGGTTCCTGCCAGCATCAGGCCAACTCTGGCGCATAAAGGACCACGCGCTCTCATTCCTGAGGTCGGGCTCAGCTGCACTAAACCTGGTCCATTCCCATTTGGAAATGGACTGAATCTCCCTCCAGGTCCCTCTGTCCTCGTCTCTTGACCTCTACGGGCAAATAGCCAATCGAACCAGCAGCGAACAGCTCTGACTTTGCCAAGCTCTTCTGGCCAGAAATTGGCCTGGAGCAGGGATTGCCAAAGCAGATAGGTGGGCCGCTTGGCACTTTAAATGCAGACGGCCTCATTCTCCAGCTCCTCTACTGAGCATCTGGGAGGCAGACAGAAGATGCCCTAATAGCCCATCAGTAACATCCCCGTCTGTGTGAGCTCACAAAGACCCTTGTCTCTGTGTTAAGCCGGGCCCTGCCTCTCGGCGTTGCTGTTGGCAGCGAGACAACGATGGGTGCCTGCAGCTGGTCCTCAAATGTGCTGAGCTCTCTCCCTCGGCCGGAAAATTGGAAAGCGGTCACGATCGAGAGCATCTGCTCTTTGGATTCCCATGAGGCAGTATCATAAAATATGTGCTTGTCAGAGTTTACGTCAGCTGATTCTACGTACAAATTTGTCCTTTCCAAATTTATGAAACTAATTTCTAATATGAGGGCTTTAGAGTAAGGAGGATAAAGACCTAGAACAGATAAAAGCACAATGAGAACTGCACCCTGAAGAATTTTTTTAACCTGCTGCCACGGGAAAAGTAAAATGAAGCAAGTGAATTTTTTTTTTTAAAGCATGTTTTTGAGATGGATCTTTAAAGAGAGAGACTTCTAATGGCTGCAGAAATGTGTATTCCCGAGACAGAAAAAACAGATTGTTTTATTAATTGTGTGATAATGTATCATTTTCTACCAGCATCAAACTCTAATGTGAAGGTGAGCATTGAGATTCTATCTCACCAGAAAAGGTTTTAGTATGGCTCTTGGTGCAATGAGGTGTGAGAAGGTAGAGAGGGAAATTCACAAGGGGCCTGCTAATGCTTCCCCATCAAGATGCCACCTGGAGCAGAGCAAAGAGCCTGAATTAATTTTCAAAATCAGTGTACCCAGCACTTCGTGTGTATTCTCAAAATCTTAGAAAGGTGTGTTCAAGTCAACTTAGAATAGCTCATGACAGTTGATTTTTAATTTTCAGAAACTTAGCAAAATAGCTGTTAAACACAGCCATTATTTTTTTAAAAAATAAAGAATATAAGTGTACTATTACATGAATTAAAATAAAAAGGCAATACTCAAAACTTATCAATTCCTATTTTACTACATTTTATGCTCAGAAGATTATTTGTAACTATTATAACTGTATGTTGTAAAGACTGGTGTGATAAAATGTATCTCCTCCCACCTCCCCATATAGTGGGATCATCTTGTTGCTTGAAATAGACCACACTAGAAATATTTACACCAGAGAAATCGGCAATTGCTACAAACAACAGTGTAACTTATTATTTTGTTGCTTGTCTAGACCCAAGAAGTTTATGGAGAAAATAATAATGATTCCAATTAAATTTAAAAGAATATAGTGCCATCAGATCATAAATAACACACAAATTAATAAACTATTCTTTCAGGACTCTAAAATGACCATCATTCAATTCTGCAAAAAATGTCACTTATGTCACCAATGAGCAAGTGACATCCTTGCGTATGTCTCTGTGGCTTCACTTTCATCTCACTTGTAAATGCAAACTAAATTATCATCCACCCTTCACTTCAGAACTATACCTGCTAAACAACTGCAAACTCAGGTTGGCTATGGGTATAAGAATTTGACAAAAATCAATGAAAGTATTTTGTGATACACAACTGGCTAGAGGAAATTTATAAGAAAGGGTGTTATATATTTATTATTATTTACAAAATGCATGCTGCACATCTTTTATGTCAGTAAAATTAATAATCAATTCCCTTATGCATATACGTGTGTATATTTTTTTAACATTCACCAGCACACAAGGCTCAGAGAGACTATCTTAGCCAACATCATCACATGGTGAGCAAGGTTAAGGGATTAGTGTGGGGAGTTGAGGAGAACCTGTCGGAGAAGGTGAGATATTTTTAGGCCCCACGTGGCTTTGTTTTCATTCTCTCTGCCTCTCAAAGGCCTGACTTTTGAGATCTCGCCTCTATTTTTTTTAATGCAATTTCCTGTTCGTTTGGGGTTTTTCTGATGGTTCCTGGGAAGGGTTGGTCTCATAAAACACATCCCCACCTCCATTGAAACTCCCCCTCCCCCGTTCTTCAGATTTTATAATTAAACTAGAGGCCCGTTGCACGAAGAGATTTTCCTCCAGCACCCAGGACCCAGGCCTTCGCTGCTCTGGCTAGAGCCTTCAGTCTTTGCTCCACTGCTTTGTGCCTACATATGCAAATTAACTGCCATCTTTGTTGGGTTAATTTGCATACTCTCCTGATTGGCTGGTGAGCGCAGTGGAGGGACGGTCAATTTACATGCTTGTCTATTATTAGGTAAGATATGCACAAGCCTCACCAAATCTGGTATAAGTGGGTCTTACAACTGATATTCCCAAGAGCCATCACTGTCAGCCTTCTGACTCTTTCTCTTTCCTATAAAGTTTAACAAGGTGTAGACACAGATGTTCAATCAGTCATTTTCTGGCTCTTTTGGAAGGAACATCACTTTCAGACTAAACAAGTTCTTCTAGTCTTTTCCTACTGCAGGAGGTAGCAATCAGAACTGACGGGTGATCACTTTTATCTACGTCTTCTTCCTTATCTTATCGCAGCAATAAAGTAATGAAAAGAGCTTATTATTTGTTGTAATCCTCACCTGAGGTCATATTTTTATTTATTTTAGAAAACACAAAGGGGAAGAGAAGGAGAGAGGGAGAGCTGGAGGGAGGGAGGGAGGGAGGGACATCAATTGGTTGCCTGCTGTGCCCACCCCAACTGGGGAGTCGAACCCACAACCTTTCCAAACACAGGACAATGCTCCAACCAATTGAGCCACCCGGCCAGGGCAAGAGCTTATATTTTTATAGAACTTTAAGCTGGGTAATGTACTTGACCGCCATCGTATCTGTTGGTGCTCATAACAGAGGTAAGATATGCGGGACAGGTCTCATTTAACTTAAGAGGAAATTGAGGCTCAAAGAGATGAAAGACGTCTCCATGGTTATAGCCTTATTACATGATAATTCAGGTCTTACTTTCCATCGTCGCAGCACCACGTGCCCCTGTAGTGGGAATGTGATCAGAATCCCTCAGGTTTATTGAGCGAAGCAAGGCAATAAAGAGAGATTATGCAGTCCAAATAAATGGAGCAGCAAACAGCCCATCAGTCCCTCACTGTAGACACAGGGTACTAGGAAGGGAGAGAAAAGACATCGGAGATAAAGTTCTGATCCTTCCAACTGCTTTTTCTATAATATATTTTTATTGATTTCAGAGAGGAAGGGAGAGGGAGAGAGAGATAAAAGCCTCAATGATGAGAGAGAATCATGGATCTGCTGCCTCCTGCACGCCCGCCCCACACTAGGGATTGAGCCCACAACCCAGGCATAAGGCCCGCCCAGGAATTGAATCTTGACCTCCTGGTCCATAGGTCAACACTAAACCACTGAACCACACCGGCCCACCCCCAGTGCTTTTTCTCACAGAAATAAAGGAGTCAACTAACTGTGAAAGTCTCATCAAATTCAAATCACACATCAGCTGATGCTTCCATGGTAGAATCAGTAGCATGGGAAGTCATGGAAAAGGTATCATGTAAGATTGTGTCTGTCAGCAGCTACCATGTGCTACATGTTCTACCTAGTGTTTGAGGTCCATCAGCATTGATTACTGAAATATTTCTTTGAGGGGGTCACTATGATCATTCCAGTTTAGAGGTGAGGAAACTGAGGCTTAGAGGAATTAAATGATTTGCCAGAAGTCACTCGGGTAACAAGTCTCAAAACTCACATTCGAACCCAGGTTTGCCTAACTCTATTACCTGAACTTTTTCTATTTGATTTTTTTAAAAAGAGATAGAAACATCAATGAGAGAGAAGCATCATCAATCAGCTGCCTCCTGCACGGCCCCTCCTGGGGATCGAGCCCACAACCCGACTGGAAATCCAACCAGCGACCTCCTGGTTCATGGACTGATCCTCAACCACAGGACAACACCAGCCAGGCCATTACCTGCACTTTTAAACCCTCTGTGCTGCCCTAACCGGTTTGGCTCAGTGGATAGAGCGTCAGCCTGCGGACTCAAGGATCCCAGGTTCGATTCCGGCCAAGGGCATGTACCTTGGTTGCAGGCACATCCCCAGTAGGGGGTGTGCAGGAGGCAGCTGATTGATGTTTCTCTCTCATCTATGTTTCTAACTTGCTAGGCCTCTCCCTTCCTCTCTGTAAAAAATCAATAAAATATATTAAAAATAAACAAATAAACCTTCTGTGCTAATCAGAAAGCAAGCGAACTGCTCATTTGTGAACTCCTTCCATGCAACCTCCTACTCTCTGCACACTGTTTGTGGACGCAGCTCCAGTAAAGACAGTCCTTGTCGGAGGCCTGGGATCAGCCCCAGAAACACTTCCATCCGCCTCTGACTCAGGCTGGAAACAGATGTTGCCAAGACAGCTGTGGAGAAAATAGGAAGAAAAAACCCAACGTTGCAAAAGGAAACGCCTACGATTTAAATGAGAGTGAATCAACTGGTTGCGTTTGGACAGAAATTGAGGTTCCTGTGTCAAAAAAGCAACATGCTTGCCCAACACCGCCAGCAAGTCGGCTCCCAATGCCGAAAGCCCCAGAGACGGACTCGGCCGGCTCCGCTGGTGAGTCTGAGGGACAGTCACGGGGTTCGTTACCTCTTGTCATGCAGTAACTGTCCTCCCACTCTAAGATTTCAGTGACTTAGCATTCATTCAACGAACAGTCACTGACTTCCTGCACTAGTTATTGGGAAAATATAGTGTTAAAGGAGATACTGTTGTGACTCATTAATTTCTTTATCTCTAAAATATATGTGTGTGTGTGTGTGTGTGCGTGTGTGTGTGTGTGTATAGATATATATTCATTTATTTCAGAGTGGAAGGGAAAGGGAGAGAGAGAGACAGAAACATCAATGAGGAGAGAGAATCATTGGTCAGCTGCCTCCCCACATGCCCCCCTATGGGGATCAAGCTTGCAACTCAAGCGTGTGCCCTTGACCTGAATCGAACCTGGAACCCCTCAGTCCCAGGTTCTTTATTAAAGAACTACTTGCTAAATACCAAATGTAGTCATGGGTCCAGGTGTTAGAGAACAAGGAACAAAATGGAAGTGGTACTTGTTTTGTAGAAATACATACCTCATGGGCAGACAGAAGATAAACACTGAGCAAAGCAAAGACGTCCTACAGTGTCAGGAAGTGACTAGGGCTATGGGGAAACCGCAGGGTGAGGGGAAGAGCTGGAGGATGAGAGGAATTTAAACGAAGACAAGGGGGAAGTGAGGGAGTGAAGCATGTAGCTATCTGGAAGAGAGCACTGTGCAGCATATTACAGTCCAGAGAGGGGTACGGATATAAGCCTGAAGGAGAAAGAGCCGGAGCAAGGCCGCAGAAGCAAGGACATACTCGTGATACGGTCTAGGAAGAGCAAGCCGTCAAAAGTGGCTGTGGGCACAGGTGTGGTGGAGGAGACACAGCTGGAAAGTGGATGGGAATCACATTAGGGTGAACTTGAATGTCAGAGATGGTCCTGAGGTAGTAAAAAGTTCTCTAATGTTGAGTTTGTAATTTAAATTCTAATCTATAATAATAAAAGCATGATATCCTAATTAGACCGGACATCCTTCTGGATGAAGCCAGGGCTGCGAGGGAAGCCCAGGTCCTGGGTGCCAGAGGGAAGCTGGTGCCGGAGCCGGGGGAAGGAAGGCCTACTCTTGCACGAATTCCGTGCATCGGGCCTCTAGTGAAGTTATAAAGGAAGGGATGTTAAGAACTCAGGAGCCATAAATGTGTTTCTAATAATGAGTCGTACTGATGAACAACTGAAAGTCAGCGTAGAATTAAGAAGAATCCTAAGACTGCTGAGATAATAGGTTTCTGTGAAGAGAGCCCGAATCATCCTTGATCACCTTACATGTGGCCATTCAATTAAAACACTTTTTAAAAAACGTATTTTTTTTTTTATTGATCTCAGAGAGGAAGGGAGAGGGAGAGAGAGAGAAAAACATCAATGATGAGAATCATTGGTCAGCTGCCTCTTGCACGCCCCCTACTGGGGATGGAGCCTGCAACTCAGACATATGCCCTAACCGGGAATCAAATGGTGACTTCCAGGTTCATAGGTCGACACTCCACCACTAAGCCACACGGGCGGGCCTTAAAACACTTCTGATACCTATTTTATCGCGTTTTCAAATGGGCCATCTTGAGAAACGTCGCGATGCTAGGCATAGTCTGACGTCTCTACGAACACTTTGTGAGTGTTGGGTACGGTCGTGTACTGAAAGGACCTAGACTCTGTGTGGAAAATGTGTCTCCTCAGACAGATGGCCTTTGTTCCGCCTTTACATTTGTCACTCCAGGATTAATTTTTTAATGGACTTCACGATCTTTCAACAATGCGAATTCTCCTCTGCTGTTAATCATCACACAGATGAATGTGAGCTTTGACTTCAGTAACTATTTTTCATCTCTGGGAAAGAGAATACAAAGGGAACGGGGAGGGTGAAGGGCAAAGACATAGTTAGGAGGAGGAATTCTGAATTTTTATAAAAAAGGCAATGCTCCAAATGTTGGTTTAGGAAATCCCTGTATTTGTGTTATAAAAAGCATGATAAAATTAGCAAGTAAATTTTCTGTGGCAGTGTTTGTGCCAGCCTCCTACGTCCACAGAATAGTGGAGACAAGTACAAACCCTGAGAATTATATGCTATTACTGAATTCTGCACTCCCTGCTATTCTCCATTTTGTAGAAAACCTCTTTGTAATCAAAATAGGACAATGCTCGGTTGATTAATTTTAAAATTGGATTAGAGAAAGGAATCATTTTAAAAATGGCATGCATGTCACACAGAATATATTTTAAATTAATAACTTATATGATGTACTCATTTGCACAATACAATGCAGGACCAAAGCCTGTGTGTGTGTGTGTGTGTGTGTGTGTGTGTGTGTTTACTATGCATGGAGTCTGCTATGTGAATATTTCTGTCATCATTTTTGTACAAATTCTACCCATGATTCATTATTTAAGATCTCCAATTTTCGTTTCTTTAAAGGATGTCTGGAACGGAAAGATAAGGCAAAGCTACAAAAGTGCAGAATTCTTCTAAATTTTTAATTTTTCCCCCTAATCATTCTTATTTAATAAGATTTTTAAATGGATTGCCTTTGTCAAGTTCTTTTCTAAAGCTTTTAAGTTAGCTGCAGAAAAACAAATTTCTTTTCATGTTCATATTTTATCACTTTGACTACTTCCTATTTAAATCAAGTAATTAAATAACAAATATATCCTACACAAATAACCTTGGAATGGAGGAAAAAAACAAAAGCCATTTCTTATGTGAGGAGTTTATGGACATTTAGTGTACTGTGAGCACCCATGAGGGACCAGTGCCCTCCTGGAAGTAGGTTAAGTAAAGGTCATGTAAAGAGAACTTTCTATCATAATTTTTGAAGAGCAAGACATTTTTAAAAGTTTCAAAGGGGCAAACGTTGTAAAGGACAATTAAGAATTTTTTCCTTTCACCTGGCGGTGTGCCTCAGTGGTTGCGCATCGACCTATGAACCAGGAGTCACGGTTCAATTCCCGGTCAGGGCACACGCCCGGGTTTTGGGCTCGATCCCCAGTAGGGGGCGTGCAGGAGGCAGCCAATCCATGATTCTCTCTCATCTTTGATGTTTCTCTGTCGCCCTCTCCCTTCCTCTCTGAGATTAATAAAAACATATTTTTAAAAATAATTATTTCCTTTAAAGACTTTATCACAACCTTCAAAATTAGACTGTAATTAATTAACTGCTAATAGTAGAGAGTGGATAAAATCAAACATTATTGCAAGAAGGTACGACAAGGTGACAGCATGCCAATTTAGGAGATAATTCATCTGAAGTAATCTTGAAAGGGCAGCAGGCAACTTACTACTTTATGTCAAATATATTGTCTTTATAGCACAAAATCCAGATTTATCTAACAGCAGTGCTCACTTTTCATCAAACTATAAATTCTTATTAATGGCAAAGTGTAACCCCAATATAAAGAGAGGTTGATATAATGATATGAAAGTAGACTTAAAATATGCTAACAACAAGTTTGGGCAAAAGTGAAGAAAAATGGCCAGAGTCACTGAGTATTAATGGAGCATAAGCTGATAATTGTCCCTCGGGGAAAATCTAGGAATGTTTGTTTTAAATGTTTTTAGCCCTGGCTGGTTTGGCTCAGTGGATAGAGTGTCGGCCTGTGGACTGAAGGGTCCTGGATTCGATTCTGGTCAAGGGCACATGCCCAGGTTGTGGGTTCAATTCCCAGTGGGGGATGTGCAGGAGGCAGCAGATCAATGATTCTCTCTCATCATTGATGTTTCTCTCTCTCTCTCCCTTCCTCTCTGAAATCAATAAAAATATATTAAAAATTTTAAAAAAATGTTTTTAAATGCATACACCCATTACTTAGTATCTCTAATTCTTAAAATTTGAAGTAAATAACCAATCCGAAAGAACAAAAAAAATGTCTTAAAAATTCTCAACAGAACAATATATACAAAGAAAGTAAGGAAAGAAGAAAACAAGTAAATGTTATTAGCATGTACTTTGTTTTGCAGAATCCTGTTTTCAAAATGCTTTTCTATATATTTTAATATATTTCTATTGACTGCAGAGAGGGAGGGAGGAAGGGAGGGAGGGAGGGGGAGAGAGAGGGGGAGGGAGAGAGGGAGAGAGGGAGAGAGGGGGAGAGAGAGAGAGAGAGAGATCAATGATGAGAGATAATCATTGATCAGCTGCCTCCTGCACGGCCCCCACGGGGGATCAAGGCTGCAACCTGGACATGTGCCCCATGTGGGACATGTGCCCCGATGCTCAACCACTGATCCACGCAAGCCGGGCGCCTTTTTATATTTTGCATAAACAAACAAGCACAGAGAACCTGCAAAGTGCTGGCTCTGCTGGGATTCCTGCTTAAGGCTAGTCCAGCCTGCCTTCCTGTTTGTCTCTTGTGACTCAAACTAGAAACTCCACTGAAGGCTCCTGCAGAGAAGGGAGTGGAGAGTGGGGCCAGCCTGGAGCAGGAAAGCCCATTAGGAACCTGTCTCCTAACCCGGACAAATGATAACGGCTGGCATCAAAGTGGTCAGAGCAAAAATCGATCGAAGGGGAGAGATTCAGGAAACACATGAGAGCTAGAAATGACGGCACTTGGTGACTAGCTGGACTTACTTGAGAAGTGTGGGTAAGAGGCAGATATGTGAAGGCTACATCGGAGATTACTTTTTGGTTCTTTGAGAATCTGTAAACGGGCTGAAAATGGGCCACTCTGTTCACTGTAGGCTGATCAGGCTGAGCTGCCTGATGAATAGCAAGTGGAAAAGCCTAAACAGCAGCTGGATTATAGTCCAGGAGAGAAACGGTGTTGGAAACACAAATTTGTTTTTGTAGGTTTTTTGTTCATCCTCACCCGAGGATAGTTTTCCATTGGTTTCTAGGGAGAGTGGGAGAGAGAAGGAAAGACAGAGAGAAACATCGATGTGAGCGAAACACAGTGATGCATTGCCTCCTGCTTGAGCCCCAATCAGGGCCTGGGTCAGGGAGGAGCCTGAAACTGAGGTCCATGCCCTTGACTGGAATCGAACCTGGTGCCCTTTGGTCTGCAGGCCGACGCTCTATCCACTGAGCCAAACTGGCGAGGGCTGGAAAGACAAGTTTGAATGAACATGTAAGAGAAGCGAATGGATCACCCAAGGGGAGTTTGTATGGTAGCTGAGGAGAGGACAAAAAAAACCCAGTGCTGTAAACACCCAGTGCCTGGCACACAGCTGCCGGTTGACAAGTGCATGACATAATGTTGTTGTTCTTGTTGCTGCCCAATGCATGAAATAATTTAACTAATAAAAGAAGGAATAGACACAGAGACCGATCTCTTTCAAATGAACGGGGAGATGTGCAAAGCAGTGATGATCACTCCATGTGCTATAAATAAAGTGCTATGGGAATAAAATTAAATGTCTCCTACAATAATTCCTTCATCTTTACAATAAATAGAGTGGGTTAAGTCCGGAAGATATTATTCTTATTTTCATCCCAATGCAATTGAGGCTAAGAAGAGCGTTTTTGTCTGAGTCTGCAAGGATGCCATGCATAATGGTAGACCCAGGAGTGAAACCATGAACAAAGACTCAATGAGGAATTATTAAAGTAACAGTTTGATTAATTTCACTGGACTCAGAAGAGAGGAGGGGGTGAAGGATGGAGAATTTGCCCCTTGGACTATGATGCAAAATCAGAAGCGTCTGAAGGCAGCTGCACACAGTGAAGGTCATGGATGAAGATGGGAGAGTTCCGCCTTCTCAAAGCCAGCAGTGCACCCCTCAGAGCCCCTCCCAGAGGTTCCAGAATGAACTCCTTTCCGGCTGGGCTTACAGACCCCTGGGTCTGGCTCCCGTCACTGCTGGCACGGCAAGATTTGTATTAATAATCCTGTTCCACAGACGGATGCCCTGAAATTCCTTTCAGATATTCAGGCTGTTGATAGGAGTTTTTCTTGGAATTTGAAATGCATTACAAACCGAGGGCCCCTGTGCCCTCTTACATTAGAGAGCCTCTCTAAAGTGGTTTGAATTCTCTGAATTGCACGAATGGGCGTTTTCACATGTCGCGAAGGCAAATATTCTTAGTGTGGGTAATTATTCTCTTTTCATCCATCAACTACCGACTCATTCCCAAACACGTTTGCTTGGACGGTATGTGCCTCTCTCCACCTACCTGAAGACTCTGGGAGTAGATGGAGGGGGAGGGGCAATCTCTCTCTCAGTCCAATCCATCATCAGGCCAGGAACCCTAAGGAGTTAGGTTACAAGGGACTTAACAGCACATTTCTCTTCGGTTCCCAGGGAGAGTCCCATGTTTATAGAGTGAGCAGGGCCCAATGACTGTCAGTGCGGACTCACCGCATTGTGCAGGACAGAGTATAGCACTGCCTCTCAGCACAGCACTCACTCTAAGGGAGGGGATCTCACGTACAACGTCGAACAATGTAATGCTAATTTCATAATCCTTTGGGGAAAGAATCTGGAACATGGAGTGCTGTCATTGACACAGTTCTCTAGTGGTTCTGGCCATGGGACAGGTGCTCAGATGTGGGGACCTCCTCTCAATTACTCAGAACAAAAAATCAGGAGGTATTTATTCAGGGAGCTTAGCAGTGGGGATATTCCTTAACAACATCCATTCCCCCACCCCTTTTTTAAAAATATATTTTATTGATTTTTTTACAGAGAGGAAGGGAGAGGGATAGAGAGTCAGAAACATCAATGAGAGAGAAACATCGATCAGCTGCCTCCTGCACACCCCCTACTGGGTATGTGCCCACAACCAAGGTACATGCCCTTGACCGGAATCGAACCTGATACCCTTGAGTCCGCAGCCCGATGCTCTATCCACTGAGCCAAACCGGTTAGGGCCATTCCTCCTTTGATCTAGGTCTTTTTTTTTAAATTAATCCTCACTGAGGACATTTTCCCATTGATTTTTAGAGAGTGGAAGGGAGGGGGGAGACACACACACACAGAGAAATACCAGTGTGAGAGACATATAGATTGGTTGCCTCCTGAATGTGCCCCAACCTGGGCTGGGGACCGAGCCTGCAACCCAGGTATATGCCTCTGACTGGAATCGAACACATGACCCTTCAGTCTGCAGGCCAACGCTCTGTCCACTGAGCCAAAACAAGCAGGGCCTTTCATTTAGTTCTTGGTGTGACATGCCACCCTCTAATATCGCCCTGAAAGAGTGCAGTTTCTCTTGCCTGCCTCTTGGGATGCAGCCCCTGTGTGAAAAGGGAAACTTCCTTGAAGCGTCTATGCTGCAAGATGCTAAGCCTGGTGGAGAAACCCCGAAGAAGCCACCTGAGGATGACCCGGGAGCTCTGAGACCCCAGACATGCGAGTGAAGAAGGCATCTGAGAAGATGCTTCCTCTCCAGCTGATGCAAAGGGTTGATCAACAACGGCCACCCAACAGAGCCAGCGCTGTGCCCTGACTCACAAAATCACGAGCGAGATGCCAATGGGCACTTCAAGTCCCTAACCTTGAAGGCACTAAGATCATTAATAACATGAGCGTGTTGCACAACACATCCAGGAAGTCATCTGCAAGCCAACTGCTGAAGGCAAGAGTGGGGCAGAAGAGCATCCTGGGAAATGGGAAATTCTTGGTGTGCCCTGGTAAAGCTAGTTAGGGAAAGGTGGGCGTTGCCAACTCTTCCAATTGGCAGAGTGACATACGTTGATTTGTGATTGGATATGGTCAGATCAGGGGAAATGTGGACGATGGGCAACAGAGAGGAAAGGCTAGAGGAAGGCAGAACCACTTAGATTTCTCGACACTGACCATACAAGAATGATGAGCCCAGCCGGTGTGGCTCAGTGGTTGAGCATCAACCTGTGAACCAGGAGGTTGTGGTTCGATTCCTGGTCAAGGCACATGCCCGGGTTGTGGGCTCCATCCCCAGTAGGGGGCGTGCAGGAGGCAGCCAACCAATGATTCTCTCTGATCATTGATGTTTCTCTCTCTCTCTCTCTCTCCCTCTCCCTTCCTCTCTGAAATCAATATAAATATATATTTTTTAAAAAAGAATGATGAAGACAGATGTATGAAAGTATCCTGTCACAGGGAGAAGCAGACACCCTCAGGAACATTTAGTGACTACACCTCTTTTATTGGAAGGAAGAAGCTAGAAACAATGGTTACAGGTGATTCCAGAAAGCCTAGCCATTATCTAAGACAGCCAACACAGAGAAGTAGCAGTTATGGGGGACGAGGTATAGCTAATGAGTTTGGGTTTGGTTGTGTTGAATTTGAGGGCCTGTGGGACTTTGAATGATTGCAGTCAAATCCAGGAAAAGTGATTGTACTGTGCTTTTATTCCACCCTAATTTCCACCTTTCTCTCAAATT
This sequence comes from Myotis davidii, assembly GCF_000327345.1. Lineage (NCBI taxonomy): Eukaryota > Metazoa > Chordata > Mammalia > Chiroptera > Vespertilionidae > Myotis > Myotis davidii. The sequence goes on along the minus strand of NW_006296417.1, from coordinate 4,374,037 downwards.
TCCCAATTATTTTTAATAGAGGACAGCAGTCCCAGAGATGCTGGTCGCTGCTGTATTCCCACTAACAGCTCCACACAGATTCTTACATTATACTGGTCCCAGCAGCCCACCAACCCACTTTTTCCATGTGGTATGTTTGATGATCTCTAATTAGAGGCATAAGATCCAAGTAATGGCTGGGTTACATTTTCTGCTAGACAAATTATGTACATAATTACAGGCACATGTTCACTGAGATATTGGAGCATCTGATGCGTCTATAGAGAAGATAATTGTCAACCTTTGCACTGTAATTAAGTCTAAATGGGAAGCCTAATCATTTTTCAAATGAGCCAACGGTGAGCCAGTCTGGATCGGCTGTGCCATGGCAGCAAATAAAATGGATTTGCTGTACAGGTTAATTAGTCATCTCTGAATGTCATAACCCCCAGGAAACCTCACATTAGATCTAAGCACTAGAGCTAATCAGCAGTGCATTGCTGAAAGTCTGTATGATTTTTACCTGGCTTATCCTTGGAATTCTAGCTTTTTCCAGTCCCCCCTGCCCAATCTCCTCCCTGAATCTTTCTTTTCATAGTGATTCATATCAAGTCATTTACATTTTCTACCCATTCATTCCAGTACAGGCAGGAGAGAATGGAAGAACAAGGATATAGAGCAGTGGTCGGCAAACTCATTAGTCAACAGAGCCCAATATCAACAGTACTTCTTCAAAATAGACTCGCCCAGGCCGAAAACCGACTTCTGCGCATGGGCCACGAAGTTTCAATCGCACTGTACGTGCGCCCGCACGTGGTATTTTGTGGAAGAGCCACACTCAAGGGGCCAAAGAGCCGCACGTGGCTCGTGAGCCGCAGTTTGCCGACCACAGATATAGAGTGAAACAGAACTGGGATCAAATGCCACCCAGTTTCGCTCTTACTAGTGAAAATTTGGACAATTCGTTAACCTCTCTCAATTTCAGTAGTTTATCTATGTGACTCATCTCATTTTGATGCATCTCCAAGGAAACCGTAGACATAAGTTTTGCAGCATACACAGCGTTAAGACAGTTCAGTGTTTGTTTACAGCTGGTCTTTAGGTGTGAGATTCATACCCAAGAAAGTGCACAAAATAACTACACATTTGCTGACTTTGTAAAATGCATAACCGCATAACCTGTGCACATTAAACTTCTATCAAAATAGAGGACATTAAGATGGCTCCAGAAGAGAAAGTACAGATTATGTTAGTTCTTTCATTCCAGAGATAAGGAACTAGAGGCCAAGAGCACTCAAGTGATGTTTCTAGTGTCGAAGAGCTACGAAGGGCTAGAGGACGCCAAGTCCGGGGCTTTGAAATATCGCTCATGACCATGAACAACAAATCGACTAGGTATTCTGTCTGTAAAAAGAGTTCATTAGTGAAAAAGAAAGGATTGCAAGCCATTATGTGCAGCACTTGCAAGAAGAGAGCAAGAAGAAGGAAGTTCCTTATGGAGGGCGGAGGAAGTTAAGGGGCGGGGCTGGTATAACCAGAGAGTTCCTCCTGCAGGGCTTTGGCCGCCCACCTACCTGTGAGAGCTCCTCCTACTGGCCCTTCCGATTTCTGCTCTGGTCAAGGCCCCGGTCATAAAATTTGACATACATATGGCCGACCCTTGCACTGGGCCTGACTTGATTCCTGGTTGACAATCACTAGTTGGGCAGCCTCTATTTGGGGGTCACCTATCACCATGCTCTCAGATTCCACCTGAATGCTGATGTTTGATCAACCAACTATCTCCCTGAAATGATCACATCTACTTTGCCTTTGCCAAATAGTTTTTCCTTTTCAAGTCTCCCCAACACCTGTTTAGCAGAGGCCAAAGGCCTTTGACAAAACTGTTTCCTCGTTCAATGGCATGGAGTCAGTGTTTTGTCTGCTCATGTGTCCACTGCAATCGGAAGGGTGTTCTGCCTCAAGAACCAGCCTGTCACATTTACTAACTTTTCTGTGAAGAGATCTATGTGGCTCAGGACTGGCCACATGGAACTACTGCAAATATGTTCTCTTCGTAACTCTGTCTTTTCTTTGCTATAATAAAGGTGATAAACCGGCGTAGGTTAGGTAACACCTACATATCAAAAATGAATGTTTCTGCCAAGAAAATAAAATATCTTTGGAAGGCAAGGCGTGACATTGCTTCTGCGTTTTCCTAGTTGGGGGCCTTGTACACACCAAGGTGGAGACCCCTGGGGTTCGCACCTGCGAAGATATGGATCTAAGTGGTGAGAGTAAAAAGGGAAGAGAAAGATTTGGACAATAAAGACCAATGATGTACACTCCACGAGCCAGTCGACAAAGCACTTTCGGGAGACGGCACTTGCGGAAGCGCTGTGTAATTTGTGGGAAGCCACTAATTGCAACCTAAATAATGGAGCTTTACGTCCTTTCAGAAAAGTAGGCTGTGTGTCAATGGGATGCATTTCCAAGCTGCCAAGCTGCCAGAAGCTCTCGCCCAAGGGGACTGGCATCCCCCATCCTTGCGGGGGAAGAATCGGTTGAAACTGCTTCTATTGAGAACTGGCCCTCAGTGGCCCACGGGGTTAGTGGGGACGCTGGCCAACACTGAAATGAAGGTTCAGACCTTCCTTGCAGGGAGAAGGCTCTCCTGGGTGTCCCTCAGAAAAAAGAAAAAAATTTAAGAAACATCAGTTCTAAAGTGTTTACTGTAGAGACCACCACTCACTTCCCAGAAGCCAATAGTTCTGGTCTGACATCTCATCACGCTGTCAATCTTATTACAGAGAATAACTAAATCTTCATCTGAAGCTGACTAATGAGCAAGTGTGTAAGGAGGAGAGCGCACAGCTGCTCAAGAAGCCAGTCTCTCAGAGTTCTAGACCAGAGATCAAGTCCAAAGACGTGCAGGGTCCCTTAAGTGTGACCCAGGCTCTCCACAACATGGCTCGCTTTCATGCATTTCATTATAAACCCAAAATATGGTGTTACCCCAACACATGGAGGGTGTGGCCCAATGGTAACTTGAGCAACTGGTTGAGCAAGAAGTGGACTCCAGGGGGACTTGTTGGGCCAAATATGAGAGCGATGGAAGAGGAAATGGGCAAGACTGGAAGGCAGGGACAAAGGATTATAGGAGGAGCAGCAAGTCCACGGCCAGGAACTAATTTTGTTCACGTATTCAATAAACACAGACGACACATTTTCTAAGCCGGTTTCAGGCACATTGCTAAATCCCGGGAATATGCAGAAACAATTTCACAAGGTAATGAACGCATTCTTTTTCTCCAGACAATCTCCTAGTTTAACGAAAACTCCGGTTCTGTGGAGAGACGCTTATATTATTAGCAGAGAGGAATTCACACAATGTTATATGGATGCACCACGCATTCTTTTTCTCCAGACAATCTCCTAGTTTTCTCCAGAAAACTCCGGTTCTGTGGAAAGTCGCTTATATTATTAGCAGAGAGGAATTCACACGCTGCTATATGGATGCACTAACCCGCCAAGTGGAGGACTTCTAAAAGGTCTTATGCAAGCAAAGTGACCCTGGAGAAATATTATTCTGAACGTTAGTTATGTAAGACGTTGGAACAGGCCAGTGCTGAAGGGAGGAAAATATCCTGAATTGCTCTTGTAGCAATTCAGGTTCCAGTGGGGCAATGTGAGAAGAAATAATATTTGGCATATGAAACTGACTTCATGAGTTTGCAAGGAGAAATCTGCTTTCCTGTCCATCCTGTGCAGGGCTCACCCCCTCTCATGGTGTGTGAGCACCTCAGAATCCAAGGTGCTCAGAGCCACGGTTCTAGTTCCATCCATCCATGCTCATTCAACAACTTTTTTAAAAAATATATTTATATTTTATTGATTTTTTTACAGAGAGGAAAGGAGAGAGACAGATAGCTAGAAACATCGATGAGAGAGAAACATCGATCAGCTGCCTCCTGCACATCCCTACTGGGGATGTGCCCACAACCAAGGTATATGCCCTTGACCGGAATCGAACCTGGGACCCTTGAGTCCACAGGCCGACGCTCTATCCACGATGTTTCTCTCTCATCGATATTTCTAACTCTCTATTCCTTTGCCTTCATTTCTGTGAAAAAATCAATAAAATATATTTGAATATATATATATTCAGAGAGGAAGGGAGAGGGAGAGAGAGAAACATCAAGGATGAGAGAGAATCATATACCGGCTGCCTCCTGCATGTCCCATACTGGGATGGAGCCCACAACCTGGGCATGTGCCCTGAGTGAGAATCGAACCGTGACCTCCTGGTTCATAGGTCGATGATACTCAACCACTGAGCCACATCAGCAGGGCTCAACAACTATTTATTAATCATTTATTGTGTTCCAGGACCCAATCTAAGAACTACCAGGGCAAAAGTAGATAATATAAGGATTCTGTACAATAGGTAAAAATAGTTGAATGTGTGTTACCTACCTAAAATGCTACCCTACATTGACCAAAGCCTGACTCTGGTATGACATCACTACTGGAGCACCATGATGCAGTGGAAAGGGCGTGGCCTCACTACACAATGGGTCTTAAACTTGAAAGTGGACGGATCACCGGGAAGGTGGACACAAGGACCACTAGACCTACTCCAGAGTGACTGATTCGCGAAGGCTGGGAGGATGCCCAAGAGAGGCTGCTGGCCCAGGGACCACACTTGCAGAATCTCAGGAACCGGATGGCTTTCCCATTTCTTCTCTCCCCCCACTCTCGCCCAAGGAGGCTGTCCTTCTTGCCAATGCCAGTCACACCACAGATGGACTTTTCTAAGTCTAGCTCTCTCTCTGCTGAATATGTGGACTTAACTCTCCACAGGACTGATAGGAAACAGTTAGATTTCTTTGACTTTCCTTCTCGCTGAGGGGTAGATATTCATTAAACAGTAGGTGATGCAGGAAATGTCATGGCTTCCAGACCCAGAGGAAGAGAGGCAGCCGCTTGGATGAGGGTCTAGAGCAGTGGTTCTCAACCTTCCTAATGCCGCGACCCGTTCATACAGTTCCTCATGTTGTGGTGACCCCCAATTTCATTGTTACAAATTGAACATAATGAAAGCATAGTGATAAATCACAAAACAATATGTAATTATATATGTGTTTTCCGATGGCCTTAGGCGACCCCTGTGAAAGGGTCGTTCGACCCCCGAGAGGGGTCGCGACCCACAGGTTGAGAACCGCTGGTAGAGTTTGGGCAGCAAACTTTTATTGAGCGCTGGCCAGCTCACAGCTCCGCACTGACCGGGACACATGTACCCTGGGCAAGAAAACATCTGTACCCTCATGGCATCAATAGGGGTCACGACCCCCAGGTTGAGAACCACTGGTAGAATTTGGGCAGCAAACTTTCATTGAGCACTCGCCAGCTCATAGCTCCGGATTGTGACCGGGACACATGTACCCTGGGGAAGAAAACATCTTGTTACCCACATGGAATAAAAAAAAAGTTTTCAGTGTTCAGAATGTAATAAAACTTAGGCCAATAGAAGATATATTCACTATGGAAGCAAACAAAATTTAAGTCTGCAGTTCACCTAAATACCCGCTAAAAAGAAAGGCCTGGGTTCAACCTTAGCATAATCACTAATGACCTACCTACATGCATCTCTATGTGCCCATAGTCAGGTGACCAGCTGGGGCCCCAAGGAGTGCCCTCCCCTAGGCAGGCTTAACTCACATAACTGGGGAGCCTGCAAGGAGAGACTCGCTGTATTCATTTGCACGCATTTGCATATTGAGGTAAAACTTTAATCTGTAAACTGAGAAGAAATTAATTAGCACAATTTCCTGCAGGCCTATTTGGTTTGGAAAAAATAGCAGTTTCGGCTCATTTTAAGTGCGCATTGGTATTCTCCCTCAGTTCAAGTGTGTCTGGATCCATGAAACTCTGTCCTGCTCCCACATGGGGCAAATCATCCTCTATGCCAACACATGTCCTAGGACCCGTTTGCTGCATGTGCACCAACCTGAGGCACTGTGGGAAGTGGGGGCATTTCATCTGGCTGAGCTCTGCGAGGGTAGAGAAATTGCTGGGAGCACTTTGCAAAAGCGAGGCTTCCACTTAGGAGAGTGAGGGTGCACAGGTTCCCACTTGAATTATCTGTCTTTAGTCCGGTGCTGGGCTCATGGAGGCAGTCCATAAGTGCTTCTTAAGAATATATGTATTTTTTCATTGATTTTAGAGAGAGAGTAGTGCAGAGGGATAGAGAGATACATTGATGAAAAAGAAACATCCACTGGCTGCCTCTTACACGCCCCCTACTGGGGATCAAGCCCGCAACCCTGGCATGTGCCCTGACTGGGAATTGAAT
>NW_006296417.1:4367006-4367702 GCF_000327345.1 Myotis davidii | reverse complement strand
GTAGAGAAATTGCTGGGAGCACTTTGCAAAAGCGAGGCTTCCACTTAGGAGAGTGAGGATGCACAGGTTCCCACTTGAATTATCTGTCTTCAGCCCGGTGCTGGGCTCATGGAGGCAGTCCATAAGTACTTTTAAAAAATATGTGTATTTTTTCATTGATTTTAGAGAGAGAGTAGGGGAAAGGGATAGAGAGATACAAACATCAATGAAAGAGAAACATCCACTGGCTGCCTCTCGCACGCCCCCTACTGGGGATCGAGCCCGCAATCCTGGCATGTGCTCTTACTGGGAATTGAATCAGTGACCTCTTATGCTCAACCACTGAGCCATACCGGCAGGGCAGTCCTCACTGGTTTTTACCAGCCAGAAGTTATGGGGACTCTCTTCCTGGCACTGGGACCCTGGGCTGGGACCCTCACTCCTCAGGGGTGACTTCCACAGCGGAGATATTCCTCCTGATTTTCAACTACCATATTTGAGTGGGTGACCAGCCCATTTTGTGTCTCCAGTCTCACAGGGCTTCCTCTGATATCCTTAGTTATAAGACTCCTGTTCAGCTAGGCTTCGGGTGGTTCTCAGTGATGGTTCTGTATCTTAGCTGTAATTTTGATGTGGTTGTGGAAGGAGGCGAGTACTGTGCTTACCTATGCTACCATCTTTATGATTGAAGGATTTTAAATAAAAAAAGGAGGGGTT
>NW_006296417.1:4364674-4366633 GCF_000327345.1 Myotis davidii | reverse complement strand
TTTAAAAAAAACAACACGTATTTATTGATTTTAGAGAGAGGAATGGAGAGAGAATAAAGAAACAGAAACATGAATGAGAAACATCAATTGTCTGCCACCTGCACACCCCCTACTGGGGATGTGCCCACAACCAAGGTACATGCCCTTGACCAGAATCGAACCTGGGACCCTTCAGTCTGCAGGCCGACGCTCTATCCCCTGAGCCAAACAGGTTAGGGCAATAACTCCTATTTTTTAATGTTAGCATTTCCTACATGTTAGGAATTATGCTAGAATTCCTACTTGCATGAGCTCATTTGCTTCTTACTACAAGTCTAAAACATGTTCTATAACCTCCACTTTACAGGTGAAAAACAAGACTGAGGCTTTTAGAGGATAAACAACATCTCCAAGTCAATCAAATGGATGTAACATAAAAATCTAAGTCTATCTCACTACAAGACTAGTCTTCATAAACACTTCCTTAAATGAAATACAGATTCTCAAATTAAAGTCATTATTTCCCTTCTTACAAGACCTCTATATAATCACATATTAGCAATTAAATACAGATAGAGAGAGCGCGGGCGCGCGCGCGCACACACACACACACACACACACACACACACAGAGTTTACTTTCAAGCCCAACTGTTTACTTCTATGACCCAGAATAGATGTTTTTTTCCTGTGATTCTGGATAGATGGATCAATTTCATAGCTCAGGGGGAAAAAGAAAAAAGAGAAAAGATGATAAAATGAGTTTGAAAAAATTAATATGGCCAGTTAAATAATAAAAATTAAAACTTGTTTCACACTTAAGACTTTTCCTTCCCCCAGCCAGGACCAAATTTAGCTGTTGGGGTAGAAACTATTTACAAAAAGGATACACAATTTTAAATATAAAATTAAGCACGAAAATGAATAAAAATTGTAACATCAACTCCTGGCCGGTGTGGCTCAGAGGTTGAACGTCAACCTATGAACCAGGAGGTCACAGTTTGATTCTCAGTCAGGGCACATGCCCAGGTTGCGGGCTTGATCCCCAGTGTGGGGTGAGCAGGAGGCAACCGATCCATGATTCTTTCTCATCATTGACATTTCCATCTTCCTCCCCTCCTTCCTCTCTAAAATCAATTTTTAAAAAATATTTTTAAAAGGGAATTTTTTTAAAAAAATAGGGACTCCCTCCTAGTTCTTCCTTCACAAATGTGTGAAAACTTCTAAACTATTGTGATATTCTCAAGATGGTGAACTCGTATGCTCCCGGTCCTCATTTCCCCCAAGGAAATATCAAATAAACAGCTAGAAACAAATAGCTTTATGAGGCTCTGGAAATGATCAGAAATCTGTAACAACCGTGCAGACAACCAAACAAGAAGAAGTTGCATGCAGCGCGGCCAGAGTGGCTCAGTTGGTTGGGCATCTGTGCACTGAAAGGTTGCAAGTTCAATTCCCAATCACGGCACATTATCTGGGTTCCAGGTTTGATCCCTAGTTGGGGAGCATTCAGAAGGCAACCTATCGATGTTTCTCAATCACATCAATGTTTCTCTTTCTCTCCCTTCCCTTTCTCTAAGCATGTCCTCGGGTGAGGAGAAGGAAGGAAGGAAGGAAGGAAGGAAGGAAGGAAGGAAGGAAGGAAGGTCGGTCAAGTTGCATTCCAAATGGTAAGAAATCGTCTGGCATTTCTATTCATCCTCGCCCCATCTCTTGCTTGGGATGGCATGGTTGGGAGGAAGTGGCCCAATTATCTGTTTCTTCCCTTGAGTTGAACAAGATCTTTTGTTCTTTTTTTTTAAATATATTTTATTGATTTTTTACAGAGAGGAAGGGAGAGGAACAGAGAGTTAGAAACATCGACCAGTTGCCTCCTGCACACTCCCCACTGGGGATGTGCCCACAACCAAGGTACATGGCCTCGACGGGAATTGAACCTGGGACCCTTCGGTCCGCAGGCTGATGCTTATCCACTGAGCCA